>NW_009953979.1:2149768-2291452 GCF_000747805.2 Chaetura pelagica
CCTGCTGAATTTCCTATCTTGTTATTTGAAGCTCCTTTTAACATAGCTGCAGCTTACTTGGGGGTAGGTATTTAGCCCTACATGTGGTGGGTGAGATGCTGAATTTTTATGAAAAATAATTTGGAAGTTGTGTGCTGCAATTTGCTTGAATTGCTACCAGAATTGTATCTGATTACCAAGTAAGTTATGGTCAGAAGGCAAAGGATGAAGGGGTAAATGTAAACTTAAGAGATGCTGTCTCTGAGCTTCCAATCTAGATGGAGGGTGGGTGAAATGTTTTCAGAAGCTAACATCTTTCTGTTATGTACTACAGTAGAGGAGAGAGGAAGGAGTATGCATAGATGAGCCCTTTGCAGCCAGCCTAGATAATTTGATGGATGATGCTTCTGCAAGTCTTGGAAATACTACCTTTTCCATTTTTATATGCAGGGAGTAAGGGGATAAAAACCCTTTGCTTTCTTGAGGTCACAGTGGAAACAGTCTGTGGCAGAGCAGGAATTTGGCTTCGTATTTCCCGATTCTTAGGCTAGGACCATAAAACCACCATTTGAAAAAAAATAAAGAAGGGAGCAAATAAAATAAAGAGATCCATTAAAAAAAACAACAAACCGAACACAAAAACATAACACAGAGAGCTTTTCAGTGTGCAGTCCTGCTAACGCTCTTGATTATTCTGCTTGTACAATTCAGCCCTGTCCTGCTGTCTCTGTCTTAATGGATAGGAGATCTTCAGGTCTTAGCTTTATGTTATGCTAAACACACAGCATCTAGTGCAGTGGAGGGTAGCCTTGAAGCACTGCTGTAAATAAAATCCCTTAAGGTTTGGAAGTTACACACAGGGATGCTGAGCAAATGCAAATACAAACAAATGAAACTTAACTAGTTCCACTGTGAAGGGAAATTGGAAAATTACTGAATTACTGATCATCTGAAATGGCAAGAAGCTACATTTTTAAAACATTTTTAGTATATACTCATGACAACACAGGAAAAGATTTGTTTTTCTAAGATTTTAATCTTTGCAAGTTTTCTGTAAACAGGCTTTGCTAATCTCCTAAATTGATAGATGTCCTTTGCTGGTGTGTATTATATGAATCTAGGACTTCACTTGCAAACTGAGGAACTAAAACACATCAGTTACTTTCTTCTCCAAATCAGACGTGTGCCAGGTGCTTCTAAAAACCAATCCTGAAAGAAACATTAAAGAAATGCAAAGTAGAGTCACTGAAAAAGTCTACCTGTGAAGGTGAAAACCAGTTACCAAAGACTTGATAAATAGCAGTTTTGTGGTTGTGAGCAGATTTGTACTGCAGATATCAGTTGCCTTCTCTTGATGATGTATTTTGCCATTTCTTTTATGTATTTGAAAGGGAAACTTGTTCTCCAAATAGTTTGTTTTAGGAGAGAGTGGGGCTGACCAGAAGAGTATGCATCTACTATCATCTCCATTTTGTTTATAATTAGGAAGTGTAACCTGCTGTGGGAAGGAGTGGTGTGTGACACAAGAAATCAGCATTTGAATTGCTAGAATCCTTGGTGATTACCACTTCTTTCATCAGTATTTTCTGTGAGAAAACTAGTTGTGCTCATTATGATGTGTTCGTTTTCCCTGCTGATGCTAAGGCCAGAGGATGGCAGTTTTCCTTCAGGTCTGTGATTCAGTTTGAGAGTGAATTTCCTCAAGACAGCTGGATTTTCAGTACTCCAGAGAACTTACTTCATTAATCTGCTTCTGGCAGCAGGATGATTTCTTTTTTCCTGCCAGTGCAATTTCCTAAAGTAGCATGATTATAGACAATGTGACAGGATGATACTGGTGACAGTACTAGTCATTGTCCCTATGAGTCAACTGTGTAAAATCCACTTGAAATATGAAAACTCTGACATGACAATTTGGGGGGTGGTTTGTTTGTTTTAATTGAACAGCGAAGGATGGGTTTGTGGTTAAGATGCTGTACTAGGATCTAGGAGATCCTGTATCAGTTTTTCAGCTACCGACATTGCATGTGACCTTGAATCATGTGACCTGGAATATACAGTTTTAAGGCCTCTAAACCAAGTTGAGGAACAGATGAAAGATATTTTGTATCTTAAAAAGAGGAAGAGTTACATAGGTAGAGAAAACCTTTAAGAAGCTCAGCTGTCATTACAGGTCTCTGAAACAAGGAGGGAAAATAATAAAAACCAGAAAAATGATAGGGGGGTCATCTACTGATTTCCTATGACCAAAACCAAGATCAGCTGCGTGACACACTACCTGGGTTTGCAGCATTGCTGTAGAATTCTGCTAGCCAAAGGGCAAGATAGGCTGTGGGCTTTTTGCTGATGCAAAGATATGCTATGGACTGCAGTACCATTCATGAGATAGCACAGTCAAATAACAACATACTGAGAATTTATGGTGCATTAATCAAATCTGTACATCTCAGTGTCCTTTACAAAGCTCCATTTTGCAGAAGCAACTTTATGAACTGCGAAGTCTCGCAATGAGTCAGATGTGGACATGGCAACACACAGCTTGAATCTTTTGGCTTCTGCTCCTTTGCTTTGTCCCAAGCACATTGTCTGAAGTGGCTAACATCTGTACCACTTTATGACAGTATCAGGCAGCCTCTTGAGCAGAATTTGGATTTTCCACTATAGGACTCTTGTTGAAAATACTTCATCTCTATTTATAATTTTTATCTAATAACACTTTGCATTTGTATCTTACATTGTTATTCAGACACTCAACAAACACTAATTCACTGCAATAAGTGTAAGTGGTCTGTAGTAAACAAGTAAATTAATAGTCCTGTTACCCATTGATTAATAGGAGCCATGAAGCCAAAAGCAGTGAGACACAAATGTGTTAAAGAAGTGGCTTTTGTAAATCATAATAGTAGGTGAAGAGGTGCAAAAAACTTGGTCTTTTTACTGGCATCTAGATTGTATGATTTCAGCTAGACTGAAGCCTTGTTTTGGGCCAGAGAGTTTTAGCAACTTACATTAACTTCTTCTGGTATTAACTCATATGCTTCCACAGTTACTTAATGTAAACTTGGCAGAGTCTAAGGCTTGTGTTTGGTTGAATAATACCACTTCCCTAGTACTGGAAATTCAATTATATATCTCAGTGTAGGCCCTGGGGATAGTCAACTCTGGACTGCCCCAGCTGTTTCTAAACTCTTTCAGTTGTGGGGCAAAGGCAGTCTCTGGGAATTAGTATTAAGATCAGTATATGCTCGAGAAACAAAACCCAAACTAAGGTATGGTTTATGGGCAGAGCTTTGCCAAATAGCAGTAGGCTTCTGTACTTGAAACAAAATACACCTCTCTCTTTTCCCCAGGATAATTAAAACTTCATAGCCTCTGGAACTCTGTTAAGGAAGAACAGTTAAGAGCATAAACCCTGTGATTTTAAAAATCTGGTTGGAGTAACCCACCTGAGAGTCAAGTTTAATCATTCTAAAGTTGAGTAGCTTCAGTGTTCAATGAAAATAAAAAAAATCATAGTAAACCCCCCATATTAGATGCGATAAAACTACAGGGGGTTGTTTTTCATGAGTGAAATATGATTATGAGGTCTTATAAAACCTTGATGCATCTCAAGAGGGGAGAGGTAGTTCAGTTTCTGTGTGAAAACCCACCTTCTACCTGCTTCAGTATTATCACCAGGCAGGTGGTGGCACAGGTGGTGTTCAGCAGTATCTTGTTACTTGGAATACCTCCTAAAACTTCAGCACTCGGGAGAGTTTAGATGTTGTTAACCCTTTCTGGTAGCTTAAGAGCCTTGTAGAAACCACAGAGAGTCATCTTACCTGAACTACTGCTTCAGTTATTCAGCAAACTGTATGGGTTTTTTTTATATTTTCAATTGAACCTACAGTTCACCTCCTAGTGCACTTTTTAAACCCTTGCTGTATTTGGTTCCTCTCCTAATAGTTTCTTTTCCATTTTTACATTGGTCCTGCTTTCAGTGTCATGCTTTGGAAATAACTGTATTGACTTACAGGGTTTTTTTCTTATTTACTGTTTTCTTAGAAATCTTCCTCTAAAAAGTCTGGAACTTCTTGTCCCCTGTCTGAATATCTAGAGCTTGAATCCTGCTTTGCTGACAGGCAGCTGCCTCTCTGTGTTGTTGTCTGGCTGTTGTTACAGCTGCTGATAGTTGGCTTGCTCCATTTCTGTGCTGATTTGATCTATATCACATAAACTTTCTATGTTTATCTCCATTCTTATTCAAGCATTGAATGGTAATTAACTCCTAAGTATAATTATTGATGTATAATAGTGGATAAGGGACTTGATCCTGTTTTGCAGATGAAGAAATTTAAGAATCAGGGACAATGAAGTCAGTGGTAGATTTGTCTTCCCAATTTGAACCCTCTTTCCTTGTAGATTGGTTGTGCTGGTTCCGGGATGCACCTTCTGCAAGGTTGCAGATAGCAAGAGGGAGAAGTTAAACTAGTTTGGGTTGGGGAGGGAAGCTTGAACCCTACTTTTTGGAACCTACAGTGGAGTAATTGCAAATTCCTGGGTGTTGTAAGAAAATATCCTTTATCGGTATATAAATCACTTTTAAATGTTTTAAAAAGAACAAGTTTTCCCTTCCTCTTTCTCTCTCTTTTTTTTTTTTTTGTGTTGTTTTTTGTTTTGTTTGTTCTGTTCTGTTCTGTCTTTTTACAGGTATCAGTCAGAGCCGGATCTCCCATTGGCTGTTGCAGCAGGGGTCAGACCTAAGTGAACAAAAGAAAAGGGCATTTTACAGATGGTACCAACTTGAGAAGACAAATCCTGGTAAACAAATATAGCCTAAACATCTCCTGCTGTTTTATTTATGGAAAATAAGCTCTTTGTCACTGATTTCTGTTATCACTGATCATTTGCTTCTTGGTGTGTTCGTACTGTAAAAGTGTTGCCTCTGACCGGTTTACTTCTTAGTATGGTAGGAGCAAATCTGTGCTTTGCAGCAGATGATCCAGAGCTGACTTATTCACAATTGTCTGTCCAGCTTCCTCAGTCACAGTTAACTGCTTGTCCTCTCTCCCCTAGATAAATCTGGGAATCAGAAGCAGTCAGTGAAGCTGTAGTCCACTTACATGAAATAGATGATGAGGCTTTTAAGAATGAAGAAATAGAAACCATTAATCATGGCTGCATAATGTCAAGTTGCAGCAAAACCCCTTGCATTTTGGTAGAGGAGAACTTTAGAATAACTTCAGAAGTTTTTGGGTTGGATCTCAAGTTTATGAATGGGATGTTTATAGTTGCAGTGATAAGCTGGAGATACATCTCTTGAATCCCACCTGCTTCTCCAAGTCTCAGATAGATCTTAAAGATCAAAAGAGAAGTAAAGCTCCTCATTATCTTATGAGCAATCTTCAGAATCACAGTTGAATTAATTTCCTTGCATTGCACTTCTCCATAGATGTTGTTTGACCACAGTTTGCATTTTTCCCTTCAGCAATTTCATTGTAAAGATAAAAATGTTTACATTTAATTTCCTTTAAACAGTGGCATGATTAAATTAACTGTGTGATTGTTTGAAGGAATTTAAGACTCAGGTTCTCTAATATGAATTTGGCTTCCATATCTAGAAGTCTATTAAGAAAAATTCCAGTGAAAACAAATCCTCAAAACTTCTGCTTTGTGTGTAAGTTGAAAATTAAGAGGCTCCAGCTGCCAGCTGGCCGGAGAATACTTTAGCTTAAAGTTGGGTCGGTTCAAAGCCACAGCTGAGCCTGTCCTTTCTGTTAAGCATCTAGAAAATATCTTTAAATAATGAAAGTGCCAAGGGTTGTGAGGTGCTGGCAAGCTGCAGGGATCACCAAGAAGCCTTGATTTTGCAGTGGCTGCAATTGTGATATTAAGGATCAGTGAAGTTACTGGATTCAACTGCTCAATATCTGCTGCTTTGGAAGTCTAAAATCGTACCCTACGAAGTAACTCTTGGCCATTTCCCTTTAATGGCAAGTGTCGCCTCCAAGGCAGTGGAGAAAAGTGGAGTGTTTTTGGAAAGTATCTTTTGGAAAAAACCCAGAAGTCTTCTCCTAATGAGAGGACTCAGTGGAGTCTTTCCTATAGCCTTGCATCTTGTCTTTCCAGTATAATTTGGAGCTGTTTAAAAAATAGTATTCTGTGCTGGGATAAGAGAAGCCTTGTCAAACTTAGCACTAAAATCTTTACTTAACCTTCTTTCTTTCCCCATATCCACAAGCTCACATCTTGTTTGTCCTTTTGCTCTTGAAGTATTGAAGGGTGGAAGACTAGTAACACTGAAGGTTATGACTTAAAGTGAATAGATGTTAATCTCTACTTTTCTGACAGTCTGCATTGCTGAGGTCTTGCTCACTTTTCCTTACACACACCTAGGAAAATCTCTTGGAAGAGTGATTGTTTGAGTGTAAGCTTTTTTCAAGTAATAGATCTTATACAGCATTTTTAGAAGTGTAAAAGGCAAATTGGCTCCACTGTGTATGCCAGTGGATTATTTGGGTGCACTTCGGTTCCCTTTAGAATCACATAACATTTCGTATCTTTTTAGAGGCTAAGGTGAAGGGAGGAATGGTCAGCTTTCCCTATAGCTGTTGGAAATGTCTACCCAAATGGTTATGTTATTTAATGTAGGATAATCCACTGCTTTTTTTCCATACTGCAGGTCAGACTGGCTAGCCAAGAAATAATTAGTATACATATGTGCAAGTGTATACAGTGTATTAAGGAAGGTACCAACATTGTCTGAAGCATCCTGGATTTTGGAGCCTGAGTTTTGGATGCTGTGACTATTAGGCTTGAGTAGCTGTTCTTTCTGCCTTATTTTGAGTCAGAATATGAGGAAATCAGTAGAGCTTCCTGCCATGTTCACAAAGAAGTGATGCACTTTCTGGACAGTGTACAAGATTGTCTTCCTTTGAAGAAACTTAAAGAGATTAAATGACTGGAATGTGTTTTTTCTATTTGCTCACTTACTAGGAAGTGATGTTTTGCTTTCTATTATTATATATCCCATCTTTAAGCTGTTGGGAATCTCAGTCATTCTCCACTGAGTGACAGTAGGGTCTCTTGGTGCAGAAGCCACCTACATGTTTGAGCTACTAATGGACAAAGTGAGGTCTTTGGAAACTTCTAGTTCCCCCATTTCTTGAATTCCTTATTTTGGAAACTGGATCTTCAGAATAAGTTCCATTTTCTAACTAAATTTTTATATGTAGTAATAGGAGGAAAACCTTTTTGAAGGTTTTCCTTCAATAAAAAGTTTTGGAGAACTAGGTCACCCGATATAATCAATTTATGAACTGTAGAGAAAGACTAGTTGTTTCATTGAGGAAAGGACTGGATCGCTTGGCAGACCTGTGATCTTTCCTTGCCTCTGCCAGTTTTTATGTATGACTCTTAGCAAATGATTTCACCTTTGCACCTCACTTTCCTGTCTCCTGAAGATGAGACCATATTGTTGTGTATAACTTGCCAGCTTTGGCTGTGAGGTCCTCACAGCAAGAACTCTTTCACTATGCTTATATACTGCACCCAGCCAGGAGTTTCTAATGTAGGGGTCAAAAGTTAACTTATAAATACCTGAAAATATACTTTATTTTTATGTTTTGAAGTGTGTATGGTGCTATTTAACACTTTAGATCACCCTCCTGCATCTGCTAACCAAAGAACTTGGTGTTGTGGAGCCTTAGGGCAGTTTTGAGATTTTGCTGCTGTTGAGACATTGCTAGGTGTTGCTCCTATACAGAGGAGACTCAGCAATTCCATCATGTTTGTTATTTGTCAGCTTGCTTTGGTGTCTTAAATATGCTGTTTGTTGTTCCCTTGGTTTTGATTGCTTATTTGCATTGTAGTTTTCTGTATCTCTCCTGCCTTTGGTGGAGGATGTTCAGGCAACAGCAAACTGGAACATTCCAAAAGAAACTGAAGTCTCATGGATCAAGCCCCTCTACACACAGTTTTCCTACTGTATGCTATAGTCTTGCTCAAAATATTTCTTGATCAACGTTTTCCTGGTAGGAATGATGTTAGAGTTAAAGCAATGCCTCAAATTCCATGTTACTTGTGATTGTAAACTTTTTTCTGGAAACAGCTGCCAATTAGGGTGAAAGTCAGTTTTTTCTTGAAGGGAAGAAGTCAGTACAAATGCTGGTGTTTGAAAGGTTTTTAATCCAATTATTAAGGGGTTTTTTTTCATTTAGATCAGGCTTTTTTTTTGGATAGGCACCACATCTCCTGTGTTTTGTAGAGGACTGAGAACATTTTGGCAGTAGATAAATAGTATATGTTTCAGAAGCCAGTATATGAGTGCATAGTCCTATAATGTACAGATTTATTTATTTATATATTTTTTTTCAGAACTCATGGGTTTTGAATAAATAAGTATTAACTTTTACATTGGTAGCTGTTAGCCTGATTAGTTTGCCTGGCACTGGACCTTGGCCAATATGGAAAGTTTGTTGTAGAGTAACTTTAGCATGTGTTTTGCCTCTGTGTACTGCAAACTGGAGCTGGCACCTAGAAATGATGTGTTGAAGTTACAGATGGGTACAGACTGCTTCCAGTCTTCTGTATAGGAAGGCAGCTGTGGTCACCTTGGAGAAAAACATGTGCTTTTCCTTCTTGAACAAAAGGTAAAAAGAAAGGTAGCTTTTATCTAGATGTAGCATCTCTTGTGTTATTCCCATGGTGGTTCTTGTTTAACTATAAAAGCTTACCAAAAAATGGTTAAAAATCAGGGGCTGGATATCCCACGAGTTTTGCACTGGAAATGTATTGTTGGTGATTTACTGTTTTACAGAGCTGCAGAGAAAATAGTCCCTGCACTGATGCTTTGCATCCAAGCAATGAGCTCTGTGGGGAACCTTTTGCTGTTCAGGCAGCTGATTCAAATCTAGCCTGTCTCAGTAGTAACTGAAAGGTGTTTATCATGTGATCTCAGGTCAGTCTGGCTAAAAATAAAATGTGACATCTGTTCCTATCAGTGTAATTCCTGATAGGTACTTGCTGCAGAGGCTTGCCAGGAAATGGTTTATTGGAATTGGGAGATGGCCTGCGGCTTCTCCAACCATTCTGCACATCACCTCTGTACGGCCTGAGACATGTGATGTGGATCGCAATTGCATGTGACGCTTTTAAGAGCAGTGCTTTTTCTTCAGTATATTGTCTGGGATGTGCTGAGAGAAGGCAAGCCTTTCCCATGAGAAATTTTGAGCCCATAGGTAGCTGCAGACCAGCTGGAAAGCATCGCTCTTGCCTCCTCTCCCCAAAACCCACCTGCAGCATCCCCAAAGTCCTACCGCACATTTGAGAAAATACCGGCTTGCACAAAGAAAATTCTGTGTTGCTGCAAAAGTTACTCAGCACTGGCAGGTGGTGAGAAATGTCACTTTTCATTTTTCTGTGCGAACGAGTTCTTCTTCCCAGATGGTTCACCTCTATATCCCTTATAGATGTCTTGCTTTTTGATTCATATACTAAGATATAAATCTCGTACTCCATTTGCTCTGCTCATTTTGCTCAAGGGAGAAGTTACATTTCTTAAAAGCTGTTTGAGGGGGTTGTAGAAAGAATCTGACCCGGTAACTAGGATGTAACTTACTAAGTTACAGAGAACTGAAGATGGCTGGTGAGAAGATTGCAGTGAGGCATTGGAATAGCAGAACAAATAAAATCCCCAAGTGCTCACTTAATTGAAAGGGATGAAGAAAAGCTCCATAATTGCCTTATCAAGTGTGGCAGTAGTGCATACATCCACCACTTTTGCCATTCATACATCTAAACACATTTTGGGCCTCTGTACATTCAGATGCTTCCATTTTATGTGTTTGCAAAACCAATGGTGGGTACTTGTAATTTTCAGCATAATTCTCTCTTACCTGGTGCTGATAATGATCATACCTGATAGAAGAAAGTACTAGGTAAATGGATCTAGCAAGGCTACTAAATAAAAAAAAGCATCTTAAATTCAGTAAATGAATGTATCAGTAGTAGGAGCAAGTTTATGCTTTAAATGCAGATTTATTTATTTTTTTTTCAAACTTTGAAAAATCTCAAGGAAATTAAATGGAAGCACGCTGCATCTCTTAATGTTAGGCATCACTGATCTTTGTATACTCTCCCTGTGAAATGAAATAATCAGGAAGGGGAAGTATAATGCTAAGGCAGTGCAGGAAAAGATAATTCCTTGTCCTGTTCTCTCTCTGCCTCTTTTTAATATTTTTTTAAAAAAAACTTGTTTAGTTTTTGAAGTATGTTTAAAGCCTAGCAGCTTGATACTGACCCAGACCCCTAAAATGTGCATATACTAGAAAGAGTAGATAAGAAACTTCCCTGGAAGTGGCCTCCCAATAAATTGGCAATACAATAAATATTTTATGCGTCAGTAAAACTAAATTATCCATGTAAGCTTGTTAGCTGGATAATAGTAAGAGTTGCTGTTGATTGTGTGCGTAAGGCAGAGATTGTGGGCTTCACTTGCTGTAGACTTTTCCCAGGTAAAGTTTTTAAATTATTTTGGACTTCAATACCCAACACAGATGCAAGCCTCTGACAGGAAGGAAAATACTTGTGTGTTTCTGGAAAGGGACACAACAAAATGCATAAATAACTAATTTCTTGCTTTTTAGCTGTAGGAATTTGTTAATTGTTTAAACTCTTGCATTCCCTTAACCCTTTTACTCTGTTTTAAGTTAAATAAGCAGTATTGTTTAACTAACACCTTATGTTTTTATGATCAAATCCTAAGCATTCTGAGCAAGTCTTTGTACAAAGAGGGATTTACTCTCTCAGCCTTGCTTTAATGTGTACACAATGCTGTATTCCTCTTATAAGCAGAGCTGCCTGCTTCTCTTGTATCTACCCAGGCTGATTGAGTGCATGAATCCAGTTGAGCTTGGTGTGCATAGGTGGTGACTTACCTTTCCATATGACTTTTTCTTTCATTTGTTTATTCTTTGCACATAAGAACAGCTGTTTCTTCCCTCCAGGGGAAGTCACTGAGCACAAAGCTGTCCTTCGTAACATACCCTGTTTTATGTACTAATGTCCTATACCAGGTTCCCAAACTCACCAAGGGATATATGAAAGATCAGTCTCCCAGTGTGTTTTGATTTATCTTGTTTTATTAACTGAGAGGCTGTTGTGGAAAGAATCAGGGGTAAGTTTCAAAGGGCCTTTCCTCAAGGCATGGTGCCAGGTCCTGTCTCTTGCTTGATGCTTTCCAGCAAAGGCTTCTTGAAAGGGGAAATATGTCCATAGAAAGGGGGACAGAGAGGAAAGGTGCAGTGTTAATCTGCTTTCAGTGACTTTTTCAGACAACCTGACATTCAGGAGCCTATGTTTGCACAGGTCACAGGGTGTGTTTATATAGGTGGAGCTATTTCAAGTTTAGTCAGCTCTTTGGACACATTGAAATACCTTTGGTATAAATTTACATTTTGCTTCCTGAGACTGTTGTACAATTAAATAGAAACCTGCCATTTCCCATTTTGTGGCAGAAGAGGTAGCCGTGCAACCAAAATAAATCCCAGCTAGACATAGCTCACCCTTCCTGTGAGACACTTTTCCTCTTGATGAAGACAGGACAGCTTTTCCTAAGAGGCTGTCGGCTCAGCTATGCCTCCCTTAGATTTCCATTGTCACGTGATACTTCTCTGGCTTGGAGGTTGGGGATGGGAACTCTAGCTGACTTTGTGTATCTTTAAAGTGTCTTTTTTTATAATGCTTAACTTTTTTAGCTTGAACAGTTTCATCATCTGTCTTTTTTTTCATGAGCAGGAGGGAGAAAATGGGCATGATTTTTAATCCAATAGGAAACACAGTATTTATTATTCTTAGGGGCTACATTAAGCATGCGACCCGCTCCTATCCCCATAGAAGAGCCAGAATGGAGACAGACGCCTCCCCCAGTCACAGCTACCTCTGGGACCTTCAGACTACGGCGAGGCAGTCGGTTCACGTGGAGAAAGGAGTGCCTGGCTGTTATGGAAAGGTATGTCACTTCTGGGTTATGGAGATGGGCATTTTAAAGCCACTACATGTATCCTTTTCCTGCTCTGGCAAACACCAGCGTCGTTTTCATGGGTGTGCTTTAGCATCATGCAAGTTAACAGCAGTAAAATAATTTGATTCTCAATAACAGAGAGTATGTATTTCACCCTTTTTGTTGTTTTGTTATGCTCCTCTGGACAATATCTCATTTTTTGTAGCCTCCAAGACTTCTTGTCCTTAGCTTAGTCTGAGAGTATTGACATTTAAATCTTTCTTCGCTTTTGTAGAAACCTTTCCATGTAGCCTAATCCAAACTCTGTCTTGGTGGGGTTCTACACACTCTTTACATTTTACATTTCTCTTTTCCCAATTGACTTATTTATTTACTCATTTGTTTTATGCTATTTCATAATTGATACTGGCATTTCGGCAGCACTATAGTTGTTCAGGATGCAGAACTTTGCCTAACAAGCAATAGATTCCTTGTCCAAAAAGGCTCTTACAACCCTTTTACATGAGCTGGGAACAGTACATAGCAAAGTGGATCTTTCAAATACATATGCAGAGTGGCAGGTGATCATTATAGCTCCCAGCTCTTCAGTCCTGCAGAGATGGAGCACTCTCTGAGCCTGGTCTCCTGTCTGCCTGTGTGCTTTGCCTTTTCCTCTGCTTACAGTAATGTCTCTTTTGTGGATAATATTGTGTAATAGAAAAGGGCTAGTGAACTCAAACATAGTTTAGGGATGAATGCTTATTTCTGTTCAGGGCTAAATGGCAGGGAGGAGTTTTCTTCCCCCTGAGAGCATGAGGAACCTCCTTTCCATGAAAGCACCAGATTACTCTGTTGTGTGCTACACTCCTCAGTTTTGCAACTCCCTTGATTCCTTTGCCAGCAGATTTTTAGGGTATGCTTTTGCCCTTTCTGTAAAGCTGTTCTTTCCTTTGGCTTGAATGAGGGTCTTTGAAACTGATTAGGAGCAGTAGAGTGTCTCCTTTTGCCTCAGCTAAGACCAAAATACCCAACTCCGTCTTAGACCTAAGCCTTTTTACACTCAAGATGGACAGACATACTTCTATGTGGCCACAGGCCATCACAAGGTCTTTGCAGGGCTGCGACCAGCAATAACTAAGCATTCATTTCCATCTCTTGTCCTGGCACTGCATTCAAGTTTTCAGGTTTGGCTCAATGTCAAATGAAATAATGTAAATGTTTGAAATCTGTTCTGCTTTGCTAGACCAAAATAATGCAGAGTCGGTTCATACAGGAGACTCTTGTTTTCCTAGTGGCCCCCTCTAGGTGGACAATACAATGGGCAGTATAGGATCTTGAGCACTTTAGAGTGCTTGGATGGCTGTCCTGATTGCAGTATGTAGAATGACAAAAATGCTACAGCTCCATCTCCTTATTAATCCTCAGTGTGTCAAATATTTAGTTGCTCTGAAGTAGGATTATGGCTCTTTGGGCATGGGTGTTTTCCTTCTTGGTTCCTGTCTGGCCGAAAGTTTGGTAACTGCTCTTATTTGCTGTTTGAACCATGAACCACCAGTCTAGTGCCTTAGACTCCTTCGTGTTAGGTGCTGTGGAAACACAGCAGAAAAAGAAGGCTACACAAGCAGGCACTACCCTGTCCTCCTTCAGATCTCTCCTACAACCAGTCTCTGCTGTGACACTAAAAGTCAGACAACCTGTAATGGTTTCATGTGTGTGTCTTAGAAAAATGAGATTTGGTTTAGTGTATGGAAAGAAACAGGTCAATGTTGACATTGGAAATAATCCAGTTGTGTATGCAGATGCATAATCACTTGATCTAGTTTTTCATTACCCTGTTCTTTTTCATTCTTTGTCTTGTTTGCTGTCTTTTCTTGTGCTCTGGAGAGTCTTTGCTGCTGGAATTTTCTCTTTGGGTCACCACAAGCACTGAAGTTTGCAGCCTTGTGTGTGGGTACTGGAAAGTGTGGCTGAGGAATTTCATTTGAGGCAAGAACACAATTAAAGCTGTGGTAAAATATTTGCATGACAATCAAACTACACCATCAAGCATATTGGGAATATGGTTGTTTAACTGTTACACTTTAATAGGCCTAGTTGAGCTGTGAGGATGAGCTGGTTTAAGTAACAAGTTTTGAAAGAGAGACAGGTAAACACTCTCTTGGGAGATCTAGGAAGAAGCTAAATAATTTCACTTAAAAGTCACTGGAGTCTTCCAGGCTTGTCTGTAACATGACTCATAACACCAGCCAGGATGAAGGTAACCAGACTCCTGGCTGTCTGGCCTGGGCAGATCAGGTTCACTTGATGCCATAGGGTCAGGAATAAGCATTTGGTCCACTGAAATGGTGTTTGGTATTGCATGTGATTTGGTGGCATTTATCTGCTAATTTGCATTTCCCTCTGAAGGATTAAGTTTTAACTCTGAGGGGAGGTATTCTACTCAGTTTAATGGACTATTTTCCCAATTAAATACAAATTTAATTGCATTCTGTTTGTATGTCCTGCAGCGTCTTGATGTGCTGTTGCTGCACACAGGGATTTAGGCACATGGTTTTGAGCTTTTTATTTGGGAACTTCATTAAAGTGCTTGTTCATCTAGACTTGTAGTTACTCAGCAATGAGAAACAGAAATCCAGAAGACAGTTCCCTCCCACTGATCCAACTCATGAGGGCTACATGCAACTTTCTGGCTGCAGAAGTGCTTCTGTCATGTGCAATTAAACCCAACTTTGGTGATTTAGTTAAATGCCTGAAGGTAAGAGAGTTCAATCTAGACCTAATGGAAACTCTTGTGTAGGTGATGCAGAGCTACTTCTTCCTATAAACTTGTGAAACATTACTGCAAAGCTGTATAAACACTTTTGGGGTGAGGATCAAAGTCTTGTGCTGCTATAACGGTGGTACGTAATTTTGACTTGGATTCAGTTGGTAAGAAAATGCAGCCTCTAAAAGTCGATGTGTCAAACCAGCTAAGAGCACTTCAAGGAAAGAATCTAAATTTTATTGCAGAAATTAAAGAGATTTGATTTGAGGAGCAGGCTCTCCAACTGAAAATACTCAGCACCAGTCAGGATTTGCCCATTAGCTGAATGAGAATGGTGAGGGTTTAAGAGTGCCACAGCTTGATGGGATTGGCAGTTAAACCAGGGACAACAATGTTCAAGATCCCCTTCCCCTCCCACCCAGGTAGGGAAGGAGACAGAGAATGAAGGAGAGAGACTTTCTGGATTGAAAACTCAATTTGGCAGCTTTAATTAGATACTGATGATAAAAGAAAAGATATACAATGATATACAAATATGTACAACAATGTGCAAAACCCTATTAACTCCCCCCACCCTCACCAACTGCCACAGCATCTCCTGAGCTGTGAGCAGTTCTGAAATGTCCCAGACCCTGCCAGAGAGTGGGGCAGAGCAAACAGGAGCTGAGGGGAGAGTTATGAGGGTCAGGAATGCATGAGCCCAGGGATCAGTGGTGATGGAGAAACGGAGTCTTCCCCAGATGCTGAACATGGATGGAAGAGAAGGGAAGAAGCAGCAGGAAGGGGCTTGACTTCTGTGATCCCTGATCTTATACCAACCTTATGTAGATACATGGGATGGAATACTTTGGTCAATTGTGCTGTCTGTCTAGTCCACTCCTCCCTGTGTGAGGGCATCAGATATGATTCTTCTGCTCCCTTAGCAGCTGAGGCCCCAGATTCAACAAGTAGGGCAGTGACCTTGGCTTCTCAGCAGTAACATAAACATTTCAGAGTTATCAGTTCAGTACCTGGAAAACTTGCTGCTAGTTAAAAAAGACTTCTCTAAATGAAAAAAAAATAAATCAGTAAAAATAAAATTGGCTTCCTTCTAGCTTAAAGCAGGACAAAGGGCTAGTTTTGGTTGTTTGTTGTTTTTTTTTAAAAAAAGGAGAACAAAAACACCAATGTAATACTCATTATATTGGGGCCAACCTGATAAAATTAAGATTATATTTAAGGCCAGCACATACACTTAAGTGGTTAATGTACATAAGTGTGTCTATATGGGGTATGTGTATTAAAGAAGCTAATTGGTTTATACTGGATTTTCAGAATGCTGCTTGTGGTTTCTGTAATTCAATTTTCCAGTCTTTACTGCTTTTTTGGAGATTCTCCCAGGGTAGTTTATTAGTTGCTAGGCTTAGATTTCAGACAATAGATTCAGGTCCCTTTCTCTCTTTCTCTTATGTTGTTTTTTGGGTGTTTGGTTTTTTTTATTTTTATTTTTTTTAAATATCTCTCTGACTATTTATGTTCTGAAGGTTAAGAGTAGCAATAGTTCCAGAAAGTAAAGTTCTATATTTAACTGCAGACTAGGTGTGGTTCAGACAACTGCAGTGCAAGCTCCCTCTTGCTGCTGTGCTAGTGATACCAACCTTGACCTGTTCTCTTCTTGAGCCTCCTGCTCATGAAATATGCTGAGTTTTGTGTGTGGTGATGTTGTCGTGTGGCTTATTCTCCTTTGGGAACAGAGCTGAGACTACAGTAGTCCTTTCTGTGAAAACCTGAGGTGAAACTTGAAAGTCTGTTCCTGGTTCAGTTTTGTGTTCTTCTTCCTTATGTCTTGTCCCAAAGATTATTTTTTTTCCTTCTCTCCACTTCTTTTCAACCCCTCTCATTAGAACTATGAAATTGAAAATTCCCTTATGGTTTTCTCTTTTATAATGAAGCTGTGCTGTCTTTTTTCTTTTTTCTTTTTCTTTTTTTTTTTTTTTTTTTTTTTTTTTTGAGTGATGGGTGCTTCTCCTCTAATCTTATGTTGGAATTGAGATTTATCTCCTTTTTTAGGCAAAAATATATACCCATGTTTAAGGCACTTTTGTTGAGAGCCATTAAAAACTGGGGAGAGGGAGATGAGTGTTGTGTTTTAAGTATAGGCTTTATCCGAAGATTAAAATACATGTAAATTCTGCTCTAAGCAAAATGAATACTACATCAGTTGAAAGTATTCCAGTTTGTCTAGGGAGCAGGGACTTTGATTTTTGGTTGAGGATTATTTGGTTTGATTTTAAAGGTCTGTTTGTGGGGTTTTTTAGCACTTGTCTGTGCTCTTGAAGCATCCCTTTGTAAAGATGTATTTAAATTAAATAAGTTAATTTAAATTTAAATTAAATTAAAGATGATACCTATTGTCCCCGTTTCATAGATGGCAAAAAGGGGTCAGATGTTTCACTTGGCGTTGTGATCTGATGCAACTTTATTCATAAGAGAAGTGGGTTTAGATTTCCCAAGATAGTGAGGGTATAGTTTCATGATATAGCTGAGCTGAATTAACAGTTTGTCACCATCTCATCCTTAGGTGTTACCCTGTCTCATTCCCCTTTTCAATTCCTCCTCCTCAGTTTCCCTATTCCTGCCACCCTGCATTGTGCCAGTTATGTTTCTTGTCTGATGGAAATACCAGCCAATTCAGCTTGGTTCAAAAAAATGAAATCCTTTTCATTTCCCTCTGCATTCTACTGAGTTGGTTCAGCTTGCTGTGCAATGAAGATGTTCCGGAGCTGACTCAGGGCAAGTGACAGAAGAGCACAGGGAAGGGGAAGTTGAACAAAAAGGTGCACAAATTTTCCATGGTGCTTTTTGATCTGCTTGGGCTTTTTTGTTCTGATTTTGTTTGGTTTGAGTTGGATGAGTTCCTGGTTTGGTTAAAAGCATGGTCATGCTGACAGTTGTGTTGGCATCATGGAAGAGGTGTCCCTTGGTTCTTGGCAGGGAGCAGCAATGTGTTATCTTGGTTTCACTGCCAAACTGGACTCGTTTGTCCAGGTTCTATTCTTGTTCCTCCTTTAAGGTGGACCCAAACTGGCAAGGAAAGCCTTTTCCAAACCAAAGGCAGTCCCTTTTGCATTTCTATCAGCTGCATACTTACACTGTAGAATGTTGAGCATTGTCTGCCCCCCTGAAGGAAGCACCTTCGGCAGTGGCCCCAGTGGGCCAGGCTGGGCCGGTGGAGCCCTGTACATGGTTCTGGGTCTGAGCAGTATCAGTCCTGACGTGCAGTATTAGAAATTCTTCCGAATGTGAAAGCGCTATTACTGCAGCTCTCCTGAGCGCTGGGGCTTCCACGGCTTCCCTGGGGAAAATGAGAGCTCTATTAGCTCCTGAAATTCAGTTAGGAAATTTTCTTAGTTAATTTCATCCCATTACTCTTAGTTATGTCTTCTAGCAGAACCTTAATACCAGCCCCATAGGGGATCTAAGTTTCCTGTGCAAAGCTTTGGAGGAGATTTAAGTTTTGGATTCATTGCGTTTCTCCCTTTTCAAGCTGACAACAGAGCAGGAAGTAATGTCTTTTGACCTCTTCCATTAGGCTTGTACATTGTTAGAAACAGAACATCAGTTTCTCATCAATGTAACGATGTCCACTGGATGGATCGGGAATGCTGCTCATTGTCCTCAGCTTTGTCTCGAAGGCTGCTAGGAGGTGAGGAGAGCTGAGAGATATGCTCTGCTGTCCCTGTGACCCTCAAATGTCATTGGACCTTCTGGTGACTTTTCGTTCTCAACTGTAAAATATTTATTACGTGTTTGGGAGCCTAAGCCAAACCAAAGAAAGGATGAGCAAGATGCTTAAAAGCCTTAACTTTTGGGTTACTGAGGAAGATTTGTGCTGGGCATTAAGAAAAACCTTATAACTTTGAAAGTGGTTGAGCACGAAACAGTTATCTACAGCAATTATGGAACATTTATCAGGAGCAAATTAGCTAAAATCTGTCAGAATGGTTCTGATATATCAAGTGACAACTTTATATTATTTTCCAGCTCTTTCTATTCTATCATAACGTGTTTGTTAGTCAGCAACTTGCTGTGGGAAGTCCAACTTCATTAAGTCCTTTGAGATGTAGGAAGGGAGTAGTTTTTAGGATCTTTGCTGTTCATGCTTCTGAAGTGCTTTGAGATCTGTGAGTGCAGGCACTTTGCAGAGGCATTTAGAGAAGTTCACTTTACAGTTTAGACACAGGCAAGATCTTTTTATTGTCTGAAAGTTCAAGCGGTTTGGCTGAGGGTCATTGCTGTATGTCTTCATAAAATGCAAGAGCAAGCATTTTATGCTTGCTACACAGTGTTTTTCTTATTTTGTATTAAATCAAGCTATGTTCCCTCTTAGACATGCATAATATGCAGGCTTCCTATTCTAATCAGCTGTAAGCAAATCCCAGTTGTTTGGCAGATTGCATGCAGTAAAATATAATGCCAGGATGTCTGCTCAAAGTGCTTGCCAGACTGGTCTCTTGAAGGATCCAGCACCTAATGAGTTATTTTTCTTTTTCAGGGAGCTCAGGTGCTTTTTGTATCTTTGCGTTATCTCTCTCTCTCTCTTTTTTCTTTTTTTTTTTTTTTAATAATAAAAAAGGAATCTGTGGGAGGGGCAGCTTCTTGCAGCAGACTCCAGATAAAATTTTTGTACCTGCCAAGGTCAAAATAACTGAAATCAACATTTGTAAAAGAAACCTTGTCAATCTGACCTTCCACAGCACTGTCTGGTGCAATAAACCCACATTTTAAGAATAGGAATAATTTTCTAGTCCAGATACCCTTCTGTATTTCTCCAGGACCAGTTGAGACTCTGTTTCCCTGCTCAGTAAGGTAAGAAGCAGGATCTCATCCTCAGTTACAGTCTTCTCATAGCAGCAAAGCAATTGTCATACATGTGGGTTTGGAAGTATTTTTAAGTGCCCAGATGCTTTCAGTGAAGATGCAGAAAGGCATCTCTGTTGCTTACTATGGATGCTAATGTAATTTTTACTGGCTTCAGTAGCACCAGTGTGTGGGAGGATCTGTAAGACCTAATTTACCTCTTAACCTATGATTTGCTTTTAAGAGCATCTGCTGGCTCTTCCAAGGGTGGCCCAGCTCACAGCCCCCATACTTCAGAGTGTACCCCTGAGTGCTTCCATGTGCGACGTCCAGCTGTCCCTGCAATGATACCGTGTCACCATCCTCAGCATGTAAAGCTGCTGGGGAAGTGCGCAGGCGGAGAAGGAATAGAGACAACCTCTTTTTGACCTGTCTTCCTACTAGGAAAACATGAGTGTGACATGGCAGATCTGAAGAGCACCATGAACTGCTTAGTATCTGCCTAGGTCAGCCTTGTTCAAGAGCAGCTGTTTTGTCCTTGGGTGCCCTTTCCAGTTCCATCTTTTATCCCTGGCACAAGGGCTGACTTTCTGATGTGTGTCAGTAACGCACCAGCACTGTGAAGTTCTGGTGTGTGACTGAAGCTTCATGGTTTGTCAATAAGTGGTGATGGTGATGATGGTGTTTGTAATTCTTTCTACCTGTCCTCTCCAGCCTGGGACTAGTTCATACATGGATAGCAATTATATGGCTGTGGACCAAAGTTTTTATCTACTACCCTAGTTGTTTTGTTGTTCTTTTTTAATCCTGCTATTTGCAGCTGTGAGCCTTCTTATTATTCACACAAATATGTAATTACTTCCAAATCCTGCTAAGGTCTTCAGGGTACTTCAAGAGAAGTAATTATGCCTCATTTCATTTTATGTGCTAAAATGTGTTTAAAAACTTGGAGGTCTCTTTTGCCTGGGTATCATGAGAAGGAATAAGAAAGAACATTGCATTTACCTTCCTGTGATCATTCTTTGTATATCCTACTATCAATGCCCTGCTTTTTTATCTTGTCTCTGAACTAAGTAGTCCTGCTATTATCTCCTTTCAGATGGCAAGACTTCTCTGGCCTCTAATAACATTCATTGTCACTCTTCTCTGGACCTTTTCTATTTCTACATTCAATTTTTAGTGACCCAGGGTGAGAAGGGACAGGAGCAGAACTGATTACCATATTGCCAGGGTGAATATTCCAGCTTATACAAGCAGCTGAATCTGATTCCTGTTGTTCTCTGACCTCCCTCCTAACATCTGTGTTTTGCTGATCACTTCTGTGTATTGATTGAGAATATGTTTTCTTCGAGTAGCCCAGAATGTGTCTCTTTCCTCAATAGTTACAACTTTTTAGAACATGTCATATATTGAGGAGTTTGAATTTGTTCTTTTCTGTGTAAATTACCCTGCTTTATGCAAAGATAGCAAATGTAGTTCAGTCATGGGACTGTTTACAAATGTTTGAAATTCACAGCAGTTACCTGCTTTATTTGTATCCAGTATAAATAATTGACTTTCCAGAACCTTATTTGATGTAACTGTTAAGATTGATCATTTTAGGTCACAACTTTTCTGAGATGAAGGCTTTTATTCTGTATATACACAGAGCCTAGTGCACTGGGCTCTTTACAGTCATGTTGAGACCTCTCCTGGCTTAAGCTAGGATGAAGACAATTTTATTTTCACTGTCTTTTTTTTCGTCATTGAGCTCTTTTTTAGCTAGCAGCAAGTTTTCCAGGTACTGAACTGATAACTCTGAAATGTTTATGTTACTGCTGAGAAGCCAAGGTCACTGCCCTACTTGTTGAATCTGGGGCCTCAGCTGCTAAGGGAGCAGAAGAATCATATCTGATGCCCTCACACAGGGAGGAGTGGACTAGACAGACAGCACAATTGACCAAAGTATTCCATCCCATGTATCTACATAAGGTTGGTATAAGATCAGGGATCACAGAAGTCAAGCCCCTTCCTGCTGCTTCTTCCCTTCTCTTCCATCCATGTTCAGCATCTGGGGAAGACTCCGTTTCTCCATCACCACTGATCCCTGGGCTCATGCATTCCTGACCCTCATAACTCTCCCCTCAGCTCCTGTTTGCTCTGCCCCACTCTCTGGCAGGGTCTGGGACATTTCAGAACTGCTCACAGCTCAGGAGATGCTGTGGCAGTTGGTGAGGGTGGGGGGAGCTAATAGGGTTTTGCACATTGTTGTACATATTTGTATATCATTGTATATCTTTTCTTTTATCATCAGTATCTAATTAAAGCTGCCAAATTGAGTTTTCAATCCAGAAAGTCTCTCTCCTTCATTCTCTGTCTCCTTCCCTACCTGGGTGGGAGGAGAAGGGGATCTTGAATGTTGTTGTCCCTGGTTTAATTGCTGATCCTGAGTCCAACAATGACAAGACCTCTAGATGCTGCTTACTGTAAGGACAGTGTAAAAAAGTATAAGTCTAGTGCTGTGAGTTATCTCTCTGTGAGCTTTCTTCTATACCAACACTAGACTTTCTGTAATCCTTCATGGTATTCTTCTTCCTGTGTCTGTGTGCAGAACTGAATAGTAATAAAGAGCTCATATTAATCATAGAATGCCAGGTTGGAAGGGACATCAAGAGTCATCTGGTCCAGCTTTTCTAAGTAGAAACATGGTTAGATGAGATGACCCAGCACCTTGTCAAGCTGAGTCTTAGAAGTGTCCAGTGCTGAGGAATCCACCATTTCCCCAGGGAGATCATTCAAATATCCAATGTATTATTACATATTAATAGCTACATCATTTTCTTACCAATTAACATGATTTCAGAAGGTAGGGGAAGTCATTAAATACTTGTCACAGTAATAGTTAACTGGACCCTGGGATGTTCAGTCTACATTTTGTGTAGCTGTTTTATAATGACTGTCACTGTAGGTTGTCTGGAACAAAATTTCTTCATCACATTAGAACCCATGTGATGTGTCTCTGGATGTTCTCTAGTGCTGGAATGTAACATCTATGTTCTGCTCTCTCTGTGTCTGTACTGAAGGAGCTTGGGACAGTGCTGGGGAGTGTACTTGGTATTTGTGAGCAGGCTCCTGGGAAGATTAGCAGATTAGGCAGTGCCAAATGGCTCCCTGGGCAATGACAAGCACAAGAGACCATAAAGCTGTGATCATTCATTTCCCTTTTGGCTCTTTTTCAGACTCTTTAAAATCCTGAGAAAGAACTAGACAGACCTGACCTGCCAAGGAGTGTTGTTCCTGGTCCAAATTCAGCTAAAAGGGATAGTCAACACTCATAGTGAGATTTACCTGACCTGTATGTAATACTATCCATGGAATAAACTCACTTAAGTGAATTACAAAATTAACTTCTTGAATGATCTGGAAAGCATTTGGAAGGAATCAGTAATCAGGTTGGCACCTTGTCACCTCTTGCTTTGATGCAGTCAGCTATTGGCATAAAGTATATGTGAGCACCATCTAGCTCAAAACACCGTTGGATTTGCTCATTTCTGGTTTCTAGAAGGTTGTAGAGCGTTCCTGCCGACTCTCATTGCAGCTAGTCTCTGAGCAGAGTCCAAACCTACCTCAGTGAAAGGAAATTCTCTGCCATCTAGTAACAGATGTGAGGTCTACATACAAGTAATAAACAGAGTAATTACAAGAAGTAAGGGAGCAAAATTCCTAGGAAAAACTCTTTAAGTATGTTGCATCATGTATTTATGGGCTCTTGGTCAGACTGTGGAGCACTTCCAACAGACTAAAAATAATGCTTTATCAGAGAACCATATGGGCTTTATCCACAAAAGTCACTGCCACATCCTATATCACATCCTGGATATTTTTATTTTATTTTTTTTTTATGTCCAGGATAGCACAGTTGACCCTTTTTTCTTTGAGTCTCCTTTGGAATATGCATAAGTTTTAATTTGTTTTGAATTCTATGCTGTTTGTGAGGAACTGTGTTGACAGAATAGAAAACATGGATGTGTTCCGAAGGGCTTTTTAAATATAATTTCCTTAAATTAAAGAATAAGAAAGTAGCGTACATAAGTACAAAATATATATGAAAAAGTCATCTGATTTGTTGCTTATTGTATACATAGATTGGTGCTCTTTAGTTTCTAAATGCTCCTTGATATTCTCTGAATCACAGAAGCATTGGCCTGAGACTTCCAGTTTCATATCCAGGTTCTCTATTTTAGTTAACCTTTCTTATGTCCTTTTCAGAAGCTGATTAAATTCGCTATCATAGAAGCAGGTATAGCCAAGGGTACAAGAACCCACTAGGAGATGGCTACCCAGCAGGGTCTTACTGTTTCAGTGGCTAGATATCTACATTTGTTGCATTGTGTGTTAATCATACTACAGTGACTTAACAGACAACAATCTTTCTATTACTTCCAGTTTTGTGTATGTGAGGTGGTGTTGTTGGTTTTGTTCCCGAAGTGCATAACCTTGCATACTGCAGTTAAATTTCTTTTTAGTTCTTGCCCATAGGTTTGTCTGTGGTACTTCTGTGGTACTTTTTATAGTACTTCAGTTCCCTGTATTGACATGGCTTCTGATTTTGTCATCAGCAGATTTCGTTTCCATGTTCAGACATTGTGTCAAGATCATCTTGTGGTTTTCATTCTTAAGACACCCCAGATACGGTACTTGAGGAATATCACTGATTCCAAGTCATTCTTTTAAATTTTCAGCCCAGTTCTTAGTTATGTTTCCTTTCTACCCTATCTTCTAATAAATTTTCCAAAATTATGAGTAATTTCCTAATTGTGATTGTACCAAATGCATTACTGAAGTCTAAAAAGAATAAGGATTAATTTTTTTGGACACAGGACATTAAGTCAACAACTCCTCAGTTTCTTTTAGATGATTACTACCAGTACTATTTTAGTCATGCTTCCTGAAGAGATGAGACATCCCCAGGGAACTTGGCTCTTCTGTGGTGGAGTAGCAATGACATTTAAGAGGAAGCACTTGGCTCATGACTGGGAGCACAAATGTAGGAGTAAGGAGCTGTGGATTCATGTCATAGTGCTGTGGCTGGTTTCTTGTGTCGTATCTCTTAACTTTGCTTTGCTTTTACCTGTGAAGATCTTCTAATGATACTAAAGAATGAGATTTAAGAACGCACTTTCAGAATACTTTTAAGGGGTTTATGATCTGGTTATAGAAAGTGCTCTTGAAATACAAAGCATGATGGGTGTTTTTTAATGAAGTAATTTGTTTGGGTCCTTGGAACTTATTATTTCCAAGGTAACTATCCGCAGAATCATGGGAATTGGAAGGGACCTCTAGACATCATCTAGTCCAACCCCTTGCTTAAGCAGGATCCCCTAAGGCACATTACTTAGGAAAATAAAAACTTGCAGATCTTTGAGGGAAAATGCTAGTGATTTTGTTGGAAGTTGTCAGCTCATCCTAAGCTTTATTACAAATCTCAGGTTTAGCATTTTTCCTCTCCTGGAGATTTAGGACAAAGTGAAACTTCAAGTTTTATAACCAGAAGGACTATACAGTTTTGAAAAACCTGACCTTAGAAAGGCTGAACTAATAACAACTCGAGGGACCTTGCTGCTTACACTTGACATTCTGCACATACATTTTTCTGTTATACAGTGCTGAACTTCCCTTGAAGACATAATTTTGAGGCCAGGATAGGCTATTCTTCTAAAAATACCTTACTCTAGATGAGCAGAAAACTGAGTTCTGACTCAGTATTTTAGTTTTTTCTTTAAGAGAGCAGAGAATAATGTTTTGAGTTGAGCAATGTAAAATCCAAATCATACATTTTTCTATTTATTTGTGTTGTCATATAAAGCCCTGGAATCCTCTGTTCTCTTTCAAGTAGTATCCCTGATTACCACAATGTTGATTATAATACATCTCCCTGGAAAGCTGAGTCATCAGGCCAAAAAAAAGCCCTTACAGGTGGGTGAGCTCTTGATTTCTGCAAGGTCTCAGCACTTTTTGGAGACCTAGATAGTTCTTAAATACCTCTTCTCCTGCACAAAGTTTAAAAATGTAGATGAGATGTTTGTTTGACAGTTGTTTTCATAAAGATCTTGTTCATCAATTGGTTAAGACCAGAGGATTTAATGCATGTAAATGTCCCTGTAGTGTGTAGGTCTAAATTTAAATATTGCAAGTAAATAAAGAACAAGTGATATTATTATTCATGCTTAGATGCCTTGTTAGGAAGAGCTTTGAAGGTGCTGTATGATCGCACCAACCTGTTGTTGAAATATTACAAACAATTCTCACTTTATCATATTGTGATGTTTTAGTTACTTGCTAGTTTAAAAAAAAAAACTCCTTTTATTTTTTTTTCCCTTTTATTTTGTGAACAGTTAACTGTGTTAGTTTCGGGGACCTGCAACACCATTAATCTTCAGGGCAGTCATAAATATTTAGCCATTGTCTGCTGTCAGTGTCTTCAAGGTGCCTTGAACAGAAAGTACCTGTGTGTTTCAAAATGCTAAAAACTCCAAACCTTTCTACTCAGAAGAGAGCTATTGTGTAATTTCAAGCATACTCTTATCACCAAATCCAATTACAAGGAAGAGTAAATCGCCACCTCCGATGTCTTAACTATTCTTGTTTTAATTGTTAATTATCTCAACAGTAGGGTGCTGTAGATTAGGAGGCAGAGATTATCTTTTGCAGTTATGAGGCTTTCAGAGCTTTTTTCAATTAATTCTGTTTTTAAACAAATTTTAGGATAATTTTAATAGCTTGATAGGATTGTGTTGGTGCTTGAAACAGCTGTCAAAATACTTAGAAAATTATTTTTTAAAAATGAGAAACTTGATGATGTTGTAGCAGCTTTGAAGGTCATACAGTTTTATGCACTCCAGTGAAAGGTGTATTTCTGGTGGTTTAATCTACATTGCAGAGCAGATTCCTGCTAAGAAATATCAGTAAAATGTCTGTCTCGGCATTTAGGCTCTGATTTGTAAAACTAGAATAGTCAGCTCTATTGTATGAGTTTTTTACATGTGTACTGAAATGGCTATGCAATTTATGTACACAGGTGTGTTCTGACAAATAAAGTAATTACAATTTATGAATGTCAGGGGCTCTAAGCCATCTAGTCCTGTGGTGATGATCTCTCCAGGCTTGCACTTTCCATGAAAAGAAGTTCAAGAATGAAATGACTTTTAAGGTGAGACTTAAAAATTGTTTTCTCCCTGGACAGAGAGTATGGAATTACCCTGGGTTTCAAAGCTTAAGCTAGGAATGAGATACGGGTTTGTAAAGAATGAGGACTTTTACAGTTTGACTCCAAAGCTTATTTAAGTTATGGAAGATTCTGCATTGGATAAAATCCCAGATTTTTATGTTGGGACTGGGTATCTCTGTAGGTCAAAGACATGATGTGGGCATAATGCCAGAATTGCTGAGAAACCTCTGGCCAGTGCTGTAGAAAAAGTTCAAGCTAGAGTCTTACGGTGGTTTCTTCAGTCCTTAAAATCCGTAGACCTATGAGAGCCCCTAGCTAAATAAATGATAGTACTGTAGGGGAACCAGCTGAGAGCTGCAGCAATTATATTCATCAGTGTTTTTTTGGGATTGGGATTTTTATTTTTTAAATTTGTCTTTTGCCTGGATGAAAGGTACAGTTGAGCTGATGCTGTAGGAATGTCTAGATTCAAATTAATCTGCTTACATTCAGAGAGCTGTAGTTGTCTCATCCTTGGCTGATATCAAGTGCAGAAGTGTCTCACCAGATGTTCCCTGTAGCAACTAACTGTTGGTTAGGTTTTTCAGGTTTGGAGGGGAAGAGAAAGCGTTGTCTTCAGTGTAATTCTCAGCTTCCATCAGAGTTTATCTGTGAAGAGGTTATATTTGAGCTTTAATTTTGCTGTCTAGAATAGAAATTGCTTTCCTATGTATTATGGGGTGAACTGTTTAGTTGATATGCATGCTCTCATTGTAGAATCTGTAGAAATATCAGTAGATAAAATGGGTGGTGTCATCTGTTGACCTCACTGAAAATGGCATTAGTGATATTCTTGGCCAGTATTTACTGGGAAATAAACTAGTCATTACACTTTCCGATGAGATTATGCTTTGAATGTCACTTTTCTGACAGTCTGTCTCATGCTGCACAGAGATGAGATCTCAGGCACAGATGACAGACTAACTTCAGAAATATTTCCATTGATTTGACAGCCTGAATAAGAGTTCAGTTAAAAGCCACAAAGACTAAACCAATGACCTCTTGCTACAGGGTGATACCACTTTGATAAATACACTAATGAGAGATAAAGGAGGTAACTATATTTGAGTGTTTTATGTAAGTTGTCAGTGGAAAGCAGAGGTACCATTCGAAGGGAAACTAGATAGGGAGCTGAAATTACAGGCAATCTTATCAAAGACAAAAGAGCAGCTTGCACTCTCATGTATTTTGAGACACTAGAGGATCTGGCAGAAAGATCAGTCCCTGGGACTAGCAAGATCTTCTGTTCATCTGCAGGGTTCAGATGGGAGCTAGGGAAAATAGGCAGTTCTTTTTTTTTTTTTCATATGTCTCTGGGCCAGTTGCCGAGCCCATCACTTGGCCTTTGCTTTTAGCATCGGTAAGAGGGGTGTGTGTGAGATGCCACTGAAAGAACTGGTCCCAGCTGCGTGTTTCTGCTGTCCCCTGCCCGCCTCCCTTGGCTGCACAACCACTGCTCTTGGCATGGGTGGAAAGCTGGACCAGAGAAGCAGCTGGGCAGAAAACCTTCCCATGGAAAAGCGAATGAAGAAGATAGGACCATTCCTTTCAGTGTGTGCTTAAGTTGTGTTAAGCTGTACTGCAGCCTGAGTCTCAGGGAAAATGATCTTTGCTGAAGCTGGTGGAGCCCTGGCAAAGGTGCTGGCATATTTCCCTCACAGGGGCTTCCCAGTCTGATACAAGTGGTAACCCAGAGACATAAACACAAAGTTAAGGGAGGGAGTGAACTTGCAGCACATCTGCTCTTCTTCAGTAAATACCCATCTGTGTATTCCTACCTCCTGTTAATTGCAAGGTAAATTATCCTTCTTTCCAGTGAGGTTGACCTGATGTACACATACCTGAATTACCTCACCTCAAGTGTGTGTAATTCTCTGTCAGGGCTGACCTGCAGTGAATTGTTAACCCGCAACGCTTTTGAGCCTCTCTCCTTTGAATCACTTCCACACTTAGAAGCTTTTACTGTTATGTCATGCTATAAACTAAGCCTTTGCCCAGCCCGGAGTATTCTGAGCAATGCTGGAGTTTCGTCTGTCTGTATCTGACATCCAACCCCATGAGAAAACACGGAACATGCCTGTCCTTCTGCTGCTCTGTCGCTTGGGTCGTTTAAAACACTTGCCTGGCAGCTGCAAAGCTGATACGGAGCAGCAAAACTTCCACTGTGGATTATCAGAAACACTACTGAGACATTGCTTAATGCATCTGATATCTAAGCCTGGATAACAGAAGCTGTACAGCCAAGCAAAAAAAAGATTGGCAGTTATTGCAGGAATTCAGATAGGGGCACCTTGCTAAAGAGGGGGGGAAATGCGTTTCCTTCCATTACAGAGCTTGAGGCTGAGATGGATTCTCTCTCCGTCATTGTCCTAATCACATTATCCCTGAAAGAAGGAGGATTTCTCTGAATCTGCAATTTTTCTAGACTTCAGTGTTATTGAAATGAAACCACTTCAAGGATATCTACATTCTTTACCATCATGTGGATTCTCATCTCATGTAAATTATTTGGCCACTTTTCATTTTAATCCTCCACTGTCATTTTCTACAAAAGAGATCATTTGGTTTCTTCATTGAAGGTATTCAGCTGACAGCTGCCCTTTGTCTAGGAAGCAGTGTGCCTTTGCAGGATTCACTTGTGCCTGCTCTTTTTTCTTTTTTCCTTTTAAGTTTCTATTGCTTTATATATTTTCATCTGTAGTTTTCAGGAACTTTTCCAGTCGTGAACAGGCCGTGGCTTGTAGCTGTGAAGAGAAATTCAGACACTCCGCGTTCTTTCCTTGTCCCTTCGCAAGGGTAAACCTTGCAGATAAGTAACAAAACTGAAGGCAGATTAATTACTTTCCTGCTTTCAAGAAGAACCATAATCAGAAAATTCAGTGTGATGACAATTTTCTAAAAAACCAAACCAGGCAATGATGAAGTATAGAATTTCTTGCCATGGGTTCTTGTCTTGAAAACTCGGTTATTCTTACCTACTTTTCAGAAATGTTGAGAGATTTTAAATGTGCTTTGTGTCATGGTATGTTACCTGCAAGTCCTCTTAGGACTTCAAAGTAAGTGATGGGATGAAACATTAAGATGTTAATAGAGTGTATATGTGTAGAATTTGGAGGCTGAGGATTAAAAATCAACTCTTGTGGCTGAGGCTGTATGGTTTTGATTACCTGTAGTTATGAGATCTTTTAAGATTGAATACTTCTGAGAATGAACTGATTTTTATCTGATAAAATCAGCTGATAGTCTCTATCAAAGATTAAAAGCACAATATGGTGATGGAGAAGAATATTATGAGGAGAACTTGAGGAGAAAGTCCAAGTTTGGGAAGCATGAGTTGAGGGTTGGACAAGTTCATAGGCAGCTTGAGTGTATGGGAGAAGGAAGAGGCACATAATTAATATGGATAAGGAATAAGCCAGCAGGTAGAAGGAGAGGCAGGTACTAAAATTACTGTGCAAACTGTATTTAATTACTTAGTTTCCTCCCAGCTCCCCGCTAGTAGAACTGGCTTAACTTAGTGATCTCCATGAAAAAGTCTCATTTGCCAGGAGAACTGCCTGAATCACAGAATGACAGAATCCTAGAGGTTGGAAGGAACCTCGAAAGATCATCTAGTCCAACCCCCCTGCCAGAGCAGGGTCACCTAGAGTACATCACACAGGAATGCATCCAGGTGGGTTTTGAATGTCTCCAGTGAAGGAAACTCCACAACCTCCATGGTCAGCCTGTCCCAGGGCTCTGTCACTCTCACAGTAAAAAAAAAATTTCGGATATTCACCTTGAACCTCCTATGCTCCAATTTGCACCCATTGCCCCTTGTCCTATCACTGGTCATCACTGAGAGAAGTCTAACTCCATCAAAAAACCCAGACATGTTTGGATTTTTTTTGTAAAACAAGGATTCAGAAGGTAAAGGGTTTCAGATTTTGAAGTGGGAATCACTTCTCTTGTGGAAACTCTGACATGTATGTTAAAAGATAAGAAGTTTGGGTTAGAATTTAAAGAAAATGTCAGAATGATGAAAAATATGTTTTAATCCAATTTAAGAAAAATATAGCTTATTCAGCTATAAAATGTGTTAAAAATTAGTGTTTCAGCAGCCAGCTTTTTCTAAATCACAGAAATGATTGAACTACACAAAGAAACTTTCTCATTTGCCGGAAGAGATATAACATTCATTGTCCAGTTCTGAATTAGCTCCATCATGGGGAGGTTTCCTATTATCGCTGAGAATTGTAAACTTGAGCCCAAGTTTTGTTACTATTAGAACACGTGAGCTTTTTTGTTGGAGCCAGCAAAAGTGGCAATCAGTAGCTTGCTGAAGGGATGGTGTTCAGTTACATGGCAAGAGAAGCGTCACTAGTGGCTCTTGTGTTGTCTTTTCTTTATTAATTGGTGTCTCAGTTTCTCACATCAACATAAGACTGGGCAGTTCAAGTATAAACCAGTTCTTAATTTTAAATCTTCCGTCATTTTTTCCATAAAGGTAGGCATTGTCGAGCAGTTTTGTGATCACAGATGATCTAGATCCAGAAAATAGCATGACATCAGGGTTTCACCTTCTAGTTTTAGTACATCACTGTGTAGATCTGTCAGGTTAGTATTTGTACACATAGTTATGGCCTTGATTTGTGATTAGGACTCTGGGTCATGTGATATATCCACGTAAATAATAGTACAGCAGATTCCAGCTGTGGTATCTTGATGTTCCTTTGTGTCATGGCACTTAAAAGAGGAAGTAGTTCTTGGCTCTGGACAAAGTGTGGAGATCTCTATTTTGTAGGTGGGAATGCTCAGATGCTGTTGTGAGGCAGTTGGGACTGGGATCCTGAGCTTCTGCTTCTATCACTAAGTACTGGGAAAAAACATTTTCTGGTCTATTTTCCAATTAAAAAAAAAAAATCTTTGTACAGAACATGACCCCTTTGAACAGAAGTTTGTAATCTAAGATAGATACTGATATCACTTCAAAGGCTATAATGATGAAACAGTTGTTACATCTGGAAAAGGTAAGAATATACTTTTTAAAATGTTATGCCCAGAGACTGGACATATTGCAGGAAGGGGTGGGGGGGTTAAAAATAAACCCTCTTGCTGATAATTCAGAGAGCTCTCTTGCTGGTACTAGTGGAGTGCCAGCCTCCCAGAAAGTCAGTGTAACCATGTTTCCCCCTTTTCAGATCTAATAGCAAAATCTCAGCTGTTTTTTCAGAGTAGGATCCAGCCTGGTGGGAGTTGCAGTTATGGTCAGTCTCTCCAGATTTACTTTGTAAGAGCAATACAGAAGTCTGGGGAAGAAGTAGTGGATGTTTGTGTGTAAATGTGATTGCTTCCAAAGCCCAAATTGGTAGTAGAGATGTAGTCTGCCCTTCCTTTAGTGACGATGGAGCTAGAGCTACTTCTGTGGTTTCTTTTGCTCTCAGCTAGCAAATCAAGTGGAAGTACATTAAGAGTGCAACTAGCTGTGCTAATGTGTGATTTTTCTTAGTCAACGAGTAGCAACTTTGCAATATGGTGTAGCTGCAACTGTAAATAACACTGGGAGCAATGGGATGAAGAAGTGGTACCTAAAATTCAAATTGAATGTTCAAAATTTGTATTTACAGTGAATTGAAATAAACTGAAAGTGAAATTGTGAGATCTGCATTAGTACCATTTATACAAAAGAAGGTTGGACAGAAGCAGTTGCTATATGGAACAGAATCCAGGTTTCCACAGAAAGTAACTGTGCTGGAGCCGATCTACTAGAGTTGAAATATGACCATGGAAAATAATAATTGTCTAAATTATTTACAATTAAAGCACATAACTTACTTTCAAATACACAGCAGCTGTTCAGCTGCTGACCCTGCTGCTGATTGAAGTTGATCAAAGAATTCTTAGGATTATGTATTATTATCTACAGGAAAAAAAATTTCATAGTTCCTGCTTATGGCATTCTTATCAGACTTGGTTGAAGTAAATAGGACTCTGTTGGTTTTAGTGCAAATCTGATAAGCTCTATAAAATGTAAATAAGTTCATTAAAATTTGTAAAACACATTAAGTAAAAAGAAGTTTAACTTTTATAGGATGTTTACTGCATATTGAGTGCAATAAAATCACAATTATTAAGAAAAAATTATAAAAATATGTTATGTTTGATATGTTGTTCTGTGGAACTTTTAAAGTTTTTAAACTATGATTTTAAAAAAACCACTAGTCTGACTCTGGAAGTCTTACTGTGTCACTGTGTAATTTTGTCTGAACAATCTTCATACCATATGTGTCTAAAATCCACAGTATTTGTGTGTGTTTGTGCATAATATATATACAAGTATGTATGCATGTATATGTTAACCCAGGGATCAAAATAAATATTGAACAACTGCATTTGTAGGATGCTGCCTGACTTGGGGTCATGTCAGGAAAAAAAAAAAGATTAAGAAAAGGCAGAGGCATGGCCTGTGATGTCTTCTGACACGATGTGTCACTTGACAGTCTCAACTCTGATATTCATAGCATTGTCTGCTGTGTTGTATCTCCGAGTACAGTATTCTGAATGCTGAGATAATATTAATTTACCTGAGGCATTTGCACACTTTTATCCACTCTGTGGGAATATGACTGTGTGCTTATAACCTTATGCATATACTGGTTTACATAAAATTTGCCTCATCTATGTTATCTCTGTAAGAATGATACGCAAGCTACCAGCTGACATCTTCTAGTTTGGAACCTTCCTGCTCTGATTTCTGAAAAAACCTTTTCCTCCCCCCCTCCTTTGCAGTTACTTCAATGAGAATCAATATCCAGACGAGGCAAAGAGAGAAGAAATTGCAAACGCCTGTAATGCAGTTATACAAAAACCAGGTGAGGAGCTGATCATAGTGTCCTTTCCAAAGGCAACTGCAATTAGATTTCCACATCTCCTGCTAAATTCAGTAAATCTCATTTTATGGCTATTACTAACAAATGTGGTGCTCTCAACTAGTAGTGGGTTTCTTCTTGAGCATTCTGTAACTCTTATTGTTCAGAGCAGCCATACTTGGATGAACTTAGCAGTCAATGCAATTGTAAAGCCTAAATGAAACTTAAATTCCCACCATTTGGCATACAAAGTACAAATTGTGTTTCTGAACATTGCATTTATACAGCTTTGTAAATGGCATTGTGAAGAAAGTAAATGTCTGAAAGGTTTTCACTCTTTGAATTCAGTTATTTTGGAGTCAGTTATTTCAGAGTACTTATTCAAGTGGTCAGTAGTGATCTGAGAATTTTTATTACACTCCACAGAGGTGGGTTTTACTGGTTCCCTTTAACAGATGGAAAATTTTAAGTTCATAGACTGAGACTTGTCAGAGGTTAAATAGGTCTTCCTTGGAGGAGTAAGGAGCACAGTTTTCCTGTCTTTCCATTTTCTTTACAGCTTCTAGACAGGGGCCTGTTATTGCAGTCTCTGTATTAATAGAAGGCCTTGTATTTGGGACACCAGGTTGCACTTACCCTGATCCTGGAGAAATCATACTTGAGAGAGCAGCATGAATATTCAGTGTAGCAATAGTGGATGCACCTGCCTTTGCTTAGCTTCACTAACCAAACACTTACATAGTTTTTAGAACTTGTATTTCAGATATATTTAGATGAAATTTTTTTAGAACCAAAATAAAAAATCAATGCAAAAGAAAGCTCAAGTGCGACTTTCAAACTTTGTAACAGTAATGGTATAGCACAGAATCACAGAGCAATTCAGGCTGGAAGTGACCTGGAGGTCATCTGGTCAAGCAGGACCAGTTTAGAGTAGGTTGCTCGGGGCTTTGCCCTGTTCAGTTTTGAGTATCTCCAAAACTGGAGGTTTTCCCACCTCTGGGTCCCTGGTCCACAGTGTTGAGCACTCTGGTGGCAAAATAGTCAAAATTTCCCTTGTTGCGAATTTTGTGTGTTGCCTTTTGTCTTTTTGTTGTGGAATCAGAATGATCTAGTGGGGAGAGCACCAAAGAGCTTAGGATTTTCTTCCTGGCTGAGCTGCTGATTAGTTTAGCAACTTGGAACAGAATGCTTAAATGCTATGTCTCTGACTTGGTAAAATATTGTGAGCATTAGGAAACAGCATAGATTTCCAGATTTTTCTTTCTTTGACTTACCTCATCTCTTATTTAAATTTGCAGTTTGCCGCGATTACATTAATGTTTTGTATGCTGAATAAATAAACTGTGAGAAACAGTCTGAAGCAGGGAAGTCTCATCCTCATGTTGCCTGAAGAGGACTGAAAGTTTTATGTAGGGCCAAGGCCAGCTGAAGAGGTTTCCATGATGTCCCAGCAATGCTGAATCCCTCCAGGCATCCTTCTTATATGCTGGTGATCAGCAGAAGGGATTGTCTCCTATGGCTGGCTGGGATTTTATTTGCTGGTCTAAGTGTAAATTTGAGTGATCTGGTTTCCAGCATCTCCCAGTGCTCCCAAAAGTTTGTGAGTGTCCTGGCACAATTGGGGTGGTGTGATTCGTGCTGCAGGAGCACGGTAGCAGCTGATGGTGGAGAGGAAGGAAAGCAGATTACAGGAGGGACACAAAATCTCTTAATTCATTTTGCTGCTGAAGAAAACATGTCATTGAACTGTATCCTCGTGGCACATAGCAAGAGAGCTAGCCCAAGGGTGTGCGATTTGTGGCAGGGCTGTGAATCGAATTTGAGTTTTTTGAATCTCAGTTCTGTGCTTGAACTAGAAAAGCAGCCCTCTGTTCTCCCACGGCTCTGGATTTAGTTGATTGAAGCTGCAAAGAAAATTCCTGTATTTTGGGTTTTATAAAAAAGAAGAAAGGCTACTTTGTTTTTAGACAGAGATTTGGCATTTATTACTGGGCACAGTACTCTGACGTGAAATTCACTTTATTCTCAGTTATAACAACTTTTTACTTCTGCCTGTATTTCAGGACTTTATCACATGTAGGGGTCTTCTGCCTACCTCTGGAATCCAGCAAGTAACAATGCAGTATTTTTTCTTCCCTACTCCTTTAATAGGAAAAAAGTTATCGGATTTGGAGCGGGTTACCTCCCTTAAAGTGTACAATTGGTTTGCCAACAGAAGAAAGGAAATCAAGAGAAGAGCCAATATCGGTAATGTATCAGAGAGCCTGCTCTCCAGGTTTAGTATGTACACTTGCTCAGGAGAGATGGAAATTGTGTAAGATTATATTAATGAAAATATTAGAGGTTCTGACATCCTTATGAGAAATGTGGAGCAATTTTTAAAATTAGTCTCTTGCTGTTCCAGATTTTTTCTAAAATATAGGCAGGAATTTAATTTATGGAATTTCATCATCTGTGCAGGAAAAATGAGGCAGTTACAAAGTTTTACCGGAAGATCAGTTTTAAAAACCAAAGTGATAGTTTTGTTGGCTGAAGGAGAATCGTATTTCCCCATACTCAGGCCCCTTTGGGTATCCAAAATAAAATCTAAAATAAAACCTCTAAATATCTACATTGGAAGGAAGGGAAATTGAGGCGATTGGAAGTTCACAACCCTAGCATGCTGTTTAAATGACAAGTGACTGTGGTGAAGGCCTTTTATCAGGCTGTAAGTTTCCTTGTGTCTGTGATTCACTGAATAGTGCTTGTTCTTTCATCCAAAACCTGGGAGTGTCTTTCTTACTGCCATCCCTGAGACCCCACAGGGATCTAAACGTCTAGATGAGTTGTTCTGCATCTCAGATACAGGCACCAAGGACTCTGCAAGCCAACTTTTCATTCTGGTTACACCTGTGCTCCTTACTGCTTTCCAAGGGGTTGCACAGTGGCAAGTGGCTGGAACAAAGCAATATTTTTTCTTGATGACGAGGATAAAACAAAAGTCACTTCAGAGTTAGCACTACAGGTTCTTTGTAGCTGATTGTCAGGAAATTAGAAGTGATTCTGAACTTGTATGAAATAACCTTCTGATGTGAATGAACATAAGACATGTGAATGTGAAGATACTCAGATTAGCAGCTAGAATTCAGCAAACTTCTACAGTGCCTGCAAAACATTATCCACTTAATTAGATACTATGCAGATTTACATTCACAGTACACAAACACAGATCCATACCTGCCCCATTACCAGTATTGTTGCCAATATTACACCCTTTTGCTGATTGCTTCTTTTTGCCATATTTATAAATAAGACAAATTTATTTTTATGTCATTTAATATGTTACTGAAATTTAACCTAAATTTACTTTTTTAATGAAACCTATCTCTCAAGGGGTGAGGGGAAAAAAAACAAGTTAGTCCAAGGTGGGTGGAGCTACAGCCATATCTGTACTATATGGGGAGGAAGGTTGGAAAGAGATTAAAAAGAACCAAAGGGAGCTTTCGATGCATGGATCCTACTGGAAGATGAAGATACATGTGTTTTTAAATCCCTTAAGTGCTTAAAAAAATTTCTCCATTTATTTTCAGATGCTCCCTGCCCCCCTCAAATCCTGCCAATCCAAACTATGTGGGAAGATCTACAGGGAATGCCTTTGCCACTCCAGTGCATTAGAAATTAAGCTAATTTCTAATAGGACTGGCTAGAAAGCAAGGATACTTACCCACACACGTCTGTTAGTTGACAGGGAAAACAGTTAGTTCAGGCAAACCAGTATCTGTACGTGTGCTACCTTCCCAAGTACTGGAGAGAGAAGAGGAAGAGGCTAAGAACTAACTCTGTTCTTCCAGTAATTCTAACTTGCTGAAAAAAAAAAAAAAAGTTACTTTTAATTATTGTACTGCATCAGATAAATTAGGGTGCCCTTTTCTTTTTCCGAAGAAGTATGGGAGGATGGGTTTAATATGTTACTGAAATTTAACCTAAATTTACTTTTTTAATGAAACCTATCTCTCAAGGGGTGAGGGGAAAAAAAACAAGTTAGTCCAAGGTGGGTGGAGCTACAGCCATATCTGTACTATATGGGGAGGAAGGTTGGAAAGAGATTAAAAAGAACCAAAGGGAGCTTTCGATGCATGGATCCTACTGGAAGATGAAGATACATGTGTTTTTAAATCCCTTAAGTGCTTAAAAAAATTTCTCCATTTATTTTCAGATGCTCCCTGCCCCCCTCAAATCCTGCCAATCCAAACTATGTGGGAAGATCTACAGGGAATGCCTTTGCCACTCCAGTGCATTAGAAATTAAGCTAATTTCTAATAGGACTGGCTAGAAAGCAAGGATACTTACCCACACACGTCTGTTAGTTGACAGGGAAAACAGTTAGTTCAGGCAAACCAGTATCTGTACGTGTGCTACCTTCCCAAGTACTGGAGAGAGAAGAGGAAGAGGCTAAGAACTAACTCTGTTCTTCCAGTAATTCTAACTTGCTGAAAAAAAAAAAAAAAGTTACTTTTAATTATTGTACTGCATCAGATAAATTAGGGATCCATTTGCTTTTTTCGAAGAAGCAGCAATCCTGGAGAGCCATGGAATAGATGTACAGAGTCCAGGAGGTCATTCCAACAGTGACGACGTTGATGGCAATGACTACTCTGAGCAGGTAAGCATCATGGCTGAGCCATGTGGCCCAAAAAGTTCACTTGACATGCAAAGAGGCTGCTGTCACAAATCAGATGTCTCCTGGTTTTGTTTTGCTTTTCTGTAACTGTAATGGGGAAAAGTGGAAGAGCACAGTTCCCCTGTTTAAATGTGTTGAGCAAGCAGTATTCACCCACATGGATTTATTGTCATACAACAGGACACTTGGCAAGTACGCAATGGGGAGGAAGAGGGAAGATGTTCAGAGGGAGGCAGAGAAGCAGAGAAGGTAGAAGAAGACAGGAGGATCTGCTCCAAACAAGCAAGTTACACCATTCACGCCACACGCAATGTATGAAAAATGTTAGGAGAGTGTTAGCACAAACAGTGCACCATGCACAACTTGTGCTTTCCTTACCTCAGCACTGTTCTAGTTATTCACCGTCCAGAAATGATGTTCAGGTCTTTAACAGTTGCTCCCATATATCAGGCACTCACATGCTTCCCTGCAAAACCAGGCACAAGACCATGTGGCACATTCTCCATGATAGCCTGTGCTTCTGCAAGTTGCTTCTCTGGCACCCAGGCCAGTACAGCAGTAAGGCCCTGCCCAGGATATTTTATAATTCCTCTTGTCAATCTTGCCCAGCAAAATACTGAACACCCTCCTGTAAGGTGCTGAGCTCCCTCTGTGTCTGTGAGGAGTACCTTTCAGGACCATCTCAGGATCCATCCCTAAGACACTGACAGACAAAGGGTGAAGGGTGGGGGGGAAAGGATTTGATGCTTATTTGGCCCCGTTCCTATTCCATATTGTTCTGCAATGATGTGCCACTGTTTAGATTGTTTAGATATTATCTGTCTTTTTTCTTTTCTTCTTGCATTTTAACTCTTGCCTATTTTCTATTTTTCTTGGTTATTTTTAACCCTTGACAGCAACTTCTTTTTTAAATTCTCTAGCAAAAGAATACCCCTTCCCGCACTCTGAGCCCTCACCTACCCTAAAGTTGGTGACCCTTCCTTCACACACCTTCCTGACAGGTATTGCATCCCCTTCCCAATTTTTATTCAGGTGTTAGTGTTGGCCAACAGTGTGCTTGGCACCTGTGGACTCTTAACAGTTCACTGACTTTGTTCTGGTTTTAATATGAGCTGTGGTCTGTGCTACACCCAACAGTTGGAGTGGGCAGATTGTTTTTAATTGTCTCATTTGGGAGAAATAGGTAGGTCTCCCTTGCTAAAGGCAGCTGGTGAAGTGTCATAGCAAGTGAGTGTCCTGGAATGAGTCTCTTGCAGACTTGGCTGTGGCCCAGCACAACAGATATCTGGCAGAGGCATTCCCAGCCACTCTGTTTCTGATGGCTATTAAGGCCCTTTTTATAGGTCATCACAAGCAGATTTGGTGGAACCACCCTTGCTAGTTCTAGATGATGAGAGGCTGCTCTCTGACTTATAAAATATTTTGAAACTGCTGCCGAGCACAGATAATTCCTTGTCAGTCAGATACAGGACCAGAATACAGAGATGAAGCGTTACATAGACTCCCAAACTTATGTTTTTTTTGTATGTTATCCAAAGTATTTTTAAAAGATAAATATATTGGCTATTGAAATGAAAAGATCTTTGTTTAGAGTGCTTAAAAATTACATTTCTCAGTAATCTAGCTGGGTTCCTCCATGAGGTGTAATTAGGCATTAGCAGTGAAGCAGATTAAATGGTAAGCTCTCTTGATGACCACTTGATATCCTTACCTGTTAAAACCATAAATTTTGTTTTCCACAGCCACACTTAAACTCTAGTAAACTTTAAAACATAAAAGTTCATCTAAATACTAATGATGGGTCTAAAACTCCAGAAGTCAGGACCTCATATTTCTTATGGTGGTAATAATTGCTTAGAGGACCTGAGAGTGTGTGGACATCACAATATTTGCTTGACATTTATTGTGAATTGATGCATTCCTTTAAATAACTTCAGGGTTTTACCAAACCCTGTTTTTTCTGGTCCCTCTCAGCATTTGCCACCTGTCATCTTAATTTAAAAATATGCAATATACATTTTAAATTTCACAAGTCCATCACTTAAAGGCTGTTGGAAGACTGATAAATAAAATCTTGTTTCTGTAAGTATAATTATTTTTTTTTTTAAAGTGAGATCATGGTGTGGCAAGTATTAGTGCACCCTTTTAAAGAGGGGAAGACACTGTGATTTTGCGCAAAGTTCCAGAATCATTTATTTGATAGCTGGAATTACAGTTTGGATATTGCTGCTTTTCCTTCAAACTCTTGAAAACAAGGCGTTATTTCTGATGCAAACTGAGAAACATGCACAACTCACTATAAAATTTGTGCTGGAATTGTCAGACTTTCAGGTCTGCTAAAGACCATGGCTGTTACGCACCTGTAGAAGGCAGCCCCTGAAATTAATGCATAATTTTTCTTACCAGTCTAGGAAATTTTCAGAATCTTTTTTCCTGTACCTGTGTGGGCTCAGTGCTTTCACAGGATAGTGGCTCAGATCAAAGGTTAGTCTAGGTTTGTATCCTGTTTTTGAATGAGGTCAATAGTATTATTTAAGGAAAAAGTATTTTTAAAGAACAGGTCAATTATAGATTGATTGTATTATAGTAGCTTCCAGCTTCTCAAAGTCAGTCGTTTTGCGAGGCTTCCTGAGCCAGGCACTGTATCCACTTCCATTTTTCATATTCCTAGTAGACTTAATTTTCCCTGAACTTGTCTAACCCCCCCTTTTAAAAACTATTTTTACTTTTGTCTTATCTAAAAATCAGTGAGTCCTACAGCTGAACCATGATAAGTAAAGCTGTGCTTCCCGTTGCTGCTTTGGAATATATTGCCTCATGATTCCAGTGAGTGCCCTAGCTTATTAGATCACGAGAAGCCACAGACAACTGCTCTCTACTTACTAATTATTTGTAATAAACATTTACCATATCAACCATCAGCCATTTCTCTTCCAACCTGAGCCTATTTAGCCTCTCCTCATAAGGAAGCCGCCCCATGCCTCTCTTCCCCTGGGTTGCTGTTTTCTTTACCTTTTCTAGTTCTTTTGTGTCCTCTTCAAATGGGATGATTAGAACTGTATACAGGATTCAAAATGTAGGGATGGCATTAATTTGTGCAGTGGATAATGATTCCTGTCTTAGTTTGACTTCCTGACAAAACCTGTATATCACTTTTATCTTTAATATTTTCCTCAGAATATTCTCCTCTCTCCCTCAAATTGAAAATCGGGTATGCCAGTCCTTGCCCTGCCTACCTTTTGTCTGCACAGTGAGGGAAATCAGCCCTAAATCAATTCTGTACATTCCTTTCACTTTATAACCCTGCAACAAACTTGCAATGCTCTGCCCCTAAGTCCATTACTTTACACACTAGTTGTATCCACTAGTTTTCTACTCCCGGAGTAACAATGATTCTCTTTTTTTCCTTTCTGCATGCACAGGATGACAGCACTAGCCATAGTGACCATCAAGACCCCATCTCATTAGCTGTGGAAATGGCAGCAGTAAACCACACCATCTTGGCATTGGCCCGGCAAGGAGCCAACGAGATCAAGACAGAGGCTCTAGACGACGACTGATACAAAGAAAGGGGAGGGTCAAAGCAAGACGTAACTTAGTTTTAGACGTAGCACCTTAGCAGACTTTCCTCGGTCCTTAATATGTGTTCTTACAGTATAACTTTGCAGTTTCTTGTACGTCAGTTAGCTGTTAGGGTCTTGTTCTGTGAAGATGGCATGGTGCCCTCAGCCTTTGCATATACTCTCTCAGTATTAATTCCCAATAAATAATCAATCAACCAACCAACCTCCCTCTCCCAGCCCCAGTGGCTAGAAAAATCTTGCTGCTCTGTCTTAGCATTCAAAGTGCTTCCAGGTATTTTAGACAGCCCTCAATTACAAGTCTTAGGCTACACTTAAAATCTTGGATACCCTTAGAGATCGTGTTAAAAAGGTAGTCTGTACGCTTTTCCTTCTCTGAGACTGAAAGGATGCAAGCTGAGGTAGTGGCACAGGGCCGATGGACATCAGATCGGGAGTATCAACAGAGAGTAAAAAGAACACTAGAAACCCCACTTCAGCATGGGAATAAATTATTTCCAGCTGCAATAAGCCGTGCCTCACTGGTCATACAGTGACTTGATATACTTTTGGGTGCTGTGCTGAGAATGTCCATTGGAAACACGTTCACACATTTTGGTTGATGTTCACATATTCAACACAGACATCCTCTACTCTCACAAGCTGCGTGGCTTAGTGGATAAGTACTGCCTTCTGCCTCTGGGACCATGATTGAAGCCCAGCCTGGGATCATATGAAAAATGAGCTGAATGTCTAATGGACAACAGTCCACTTCTCAAAACCACTATTCATTATTTGGCATGGCTGGCAGTGCCTGCTCAGAAGAGGTCTAGACTCTATTGATCTGTCATTAACAATCTCACCTTTTATTCTTCCTCTCACCTTTTCTGTCCCCACCTCCCCTCTCCACTTTGCCACTTTCAAAAGCAATGTTTTTCCAGGAAGGTATTAAGGTCATAAAATGGGTGAGTGAATTTTTACACATCAGTGTAACTAATGCCTATTTCCTGACTAGCCTGAAAGTTTATTGGAGAACTTCAGCATCTGACCTTTGCCAGATAACCATCATAGCTTAAGTATTCTCCTAAATATGAACTTTTGTTTGTTTAAAGGCAGGAGGATCTCTTACTTGAGAAATGGGGTGTGAATGTTTTGTGTTCTCTTTACTCTGTCCTTGTTAAGATGTGAGAAAGCTATACTGCTACGAGCAATTTAATTAATAATTGGAAGCCATACTGATAATGGATGTGGTAATATTTGTAAAGCAAACCTACTTTTAAGTAGCAGAAACTAATGGAATTGTTTTCCTTGATCATATGTAGCACTTTTGTTACTTTTTTCTTAAAGATATTTATATTTGATAAGTCTTTTTTTTATCATTTGGGAATTCAAAATACCAAACAGCAAACTTGCATTACAGAGTCACCCTGTGATCACCTTGTCATCTAGTATCTAAATGATGAACTGTGTGTGCATCTGAGAAAATTACATCTGCTGGCATTGTGTGGAAATGATCTCCTGGCATCCTGATAAAATGATATGTTGCTGCCGGTAAGAGGAAACATTTCAATGGAAACGGCACGGGAAGTGTTAGAGACGGGCAGGACTGTGTTACATTAAAAATCAAAATTAAAAACCTATGTAAATTTTGGTATATAGATATATCAAAATTTGCATGGTTTTTCCACAACATTCCAGTTTTTTCTTCCCAGTTTACGTGGGAATAGCTTAAGAAGGGGAAAACAGCTTACTCTGAAGGATGTGCTTCCCTTTTCTTCCCTGCACATCTAAAGGTGGAGGGAACGAAGGGAAATTACTGTTAATTGGCTTGTTCTCATCCCTTCCTCATGCTTACCTATCAGATAGCATTGTGAACTTCTAAAATGTGGCTCCTCAGCAGGTTTTAGCCAGCCTGAACCCCATCAAGGCATAGGCTAACTGGATCATCTTTACATCTGTTAATATTGTGAAAATTGCTTAGGTAAGTGTGGAGGAGATTTTTGTGCTTTCAGAGGGCACAGAGTTGGCACCTCTTTGTCTCTCTGACTTTGAATATATATAGGTAGGGCTTGGCCTCGTCTTTCATTTATGGATTTAATTGGAAAATTTATGTGCTTTCCTTAGATATAGATTGCTGAAGCAGACCGAAGCAGTCTTTTTTTTCTGTTTTATTGCATTTCTTGAGTAGGCAAATTCATAAGTAGCATCAGGACAGACTCAGGAAAGAAAGGAATTGGATCAGTGACCGTTGCACCATTGCAGTTTTTCTTAATGTGTGTGTGAATGTTTTGGTACTAAGGAGTAAAAGGATGGGGAGAGTATTTATTTCTATTTTTGCTCAGCAGAATGATCAAGCAAACTATAGCCTTAGTGGAATTTTTCTACTTATTCACACTTCAGTCACACACCAAGCTGACAAGCAACAGCCACGATTTATAGTAAAGAGATTTTAATAATTGATGGCCTCTTTACGTTGGGATTGCCACCACCATTTGTTCTGGCTGTTTCATTTTAAAAAGAACAGACTCAAACTTTTGGACAGCTGCAATTTTAAGAGAAATATTGCTTACTATACCATCTTAAAAAAAAAAAAAAAGTCATTGTTTTAAGCATTGCCTTTTTAAAGCAATAGTGAAGAATAAAAGTAGTACTAGAACTTCTGTGTCCCAATTATGGGTTCATGTGATGCAGAATCTAAAGTAACGCCACTAAGATTGTATGTCTGTACCATTTTATTTAGAATAATCTGTCTTTAATTCTAGTTGCAACTGTCAGGTAGTTGCTGCTCTCATCATGCATCAATATCCTATCGGAAAGTTAAACAGTTAAAACCCTTGTGAACAACTGGAGATGGGCAGATCCTCCTTGTCATTAAATACCATCTCCTTAACAGAGAAGATAACAAATAACTGGAGAATCAGACACTTCAGTTCCATAGTGTCGCTTTTTGGGTTCCCCTGTTTACTTTAGCTTTTCTTTGGCCATCAAGAGGTACAAGGAAAGAGTAAGACTTCAGCTGCTACCAGGATGTTCATAGCAATCTATTTTCTATTCCGAAAGTTCATAATGAACAGTTTGCATTTGGCTAATAATTTTTTGGCTTGACATGAATTAACTAAAATGGAACAGAAGCTGGTGTGATGATATCAGGAGAAATGCATGTGAACTAGAGTAAGTGAAAGAATTGGTGAAGTGTCCTGGAATTTAGCCTTTGTTCAAGGTTTTTTTCCGCAATGTGGGAGTCCTCTTTGTCTTTGGCTTCTGGATTTTCCTGAAAGTTAAGCCTGATTTTTGTAGCATTGCAATTCAGTTGCAGTTTGTTGTAGCCAATCTGCAGTTACTGCAGTTTGTTCTCATGTGGGTTCCCTTGAAGTGAATCTGATGGCAAACTAGATCTACCTTTTTGTTCTGTGAATAGAGAAGAAATTATTTAAGATGCTTCTCTTCTGTGATGGGCACAGATGGCTTTTAACTTTGTAGAGTAAGTTCTGGCTGTTATTTTGTCGCTCATAAGTCCTTATACTTGAGTTGTTGTCTCCTACCGTCTTCTTAAAACAACAGTTTCTACCTCCACTTCTTTTTTGTTGTTGTTGTGGTTTGGGTTTGCTTTGGGTTGTTCTTTTTGTAATTCTCTTTTTGCTGAATTATGAGATTGCAGACGTTTGCAAAGGCCTTAGGAATTGATAAAATAAGTTGACATGGCAATGAGCAGATGTGTTATCTGTTGCTGCCCTGGCATTATAGAGGCATCTTCTAAATGCTCTATAAACATCCTTATTGTAATCTCATTACTCATATGTTGGATGTGACCAAGTTGGTTGTGAGTCAGCAGTGCACCCTCATAGCAATTAAGGAATCTCATTAGGAGGAGCCTTAGCAGGTCGAGGCAAGCAACTCGTCCCCTCTGTTCATCACTTTGGGGTCACTTTTGGAGAACTGTGTGCAGTGTTGGACAGGAGTGAGTCCATTGTAGGGCTGCTGAGAGGAAAGGGTTGGAGCACGTCGTGCTCAGAGATTGCAAGAGCTGTGCTTGTTCAGGCAAGTTTGGGGGATATCCTGTATTGTTTTGTTCAGCTATCTTAATGGTTGAGTTTTGAGAAGACAGAGCCAGGCTCCTCTCAATGGTGAATAGCAAAAAAGGTGAGGGGTAGTGTGCTTAAGTTTCATTAAAGAAAATCCCAGATGAATACAAAGAGAAATATTTTCATACTGAGAGTGGTAGAACAGTGGCCCAGGAAGGCAGTGGAAACCCCATCCTTGGGAATATTCAAAACCCAACTGGACAGTGTAGAATTAGAGACCTCCAGAGGTCTCTTCTGACCTAGATTATTCCATGATTCTGTACAAACCTGCTCAGGTTGAGCAATTTCCTAGTTCTGATCAATACATGTTGACTTGTTTAAAGAAATTATCTTAATTTGTAGTAGTTGTTTGTTGGGGTTTTTTCTGTTTTACTATTCATAAAGAGTTATCTTTCCTATTCTACTAAGAGAGAGGAGCTTTATTTGCAGGGTCTGGCTCCAGGCTCCAATCAAGCCATAAGTAATAAATTTCATTAATTATTTGCTCTGTTTACACAGTTCTTCAGGGATATTTGAATTACTCTGTTTGTTTCATTGCCTAACTTCAGACTGGTAAGTTTTCCATGTTTTTGTAACATTTGTGCTGTAGGTCAGTTTTTTGCCTTTGTTTCTGAGGATTTCTCATTATCTTGCTGCTGTAGTTAACTTAGGCCCACTATGATAAACTAGAAATTTTTGGTTCAGTAAATCATTACTTAGTGATTATCAGAAGCTGAAAAGGGTGTGACTGGAAAGAGTCACATTAAACTCACTTGGATCCTCCTTTTCTTTCTTTAAGTGCTTGCTGTTGGCCACTGCTAAGAAAAAGAAACATACTTCACTAGGCAGACTTTAGGTCTGATTTAGATGTTGTTTTGAAAGGAAATTTTGAGTTCCCCTGTGTGGTATAAAGTTTCCCTTTCCAATGAGATGCTGCTTGCAAAGAAGTAAAATGCAAACATTGTGCTGGCCTTTCCCTGGGGTAATTGAATCACTGAGACATGTGGTAGTTGTAACAGGGTTTCATAAGGAAACATATTTTATTTTTTTCATAGATAAAACCAGCAAAATTGGTATAAGAGTTTTCAAAATTCAAAATTGCTGCCCCTAAAGTACTTCATGCAGGATGTTGTTTCCCTGGGTGCAACCCAAACTACAAAGCTGGATTCACCCCTTTTTCTGCAAATTACTAAGATTCAGTGTGAGATTTTGCCCATAGTGCCGAGAGCTGCAGATGTTTAGTAGGAGAAGATTCCCTCCTGTTTATCCCTGGAATTCTGCTCATTTCAGGTAATAATCTTCTTACCAGGAGGTTTATGTTCCTCCTCCCACCCCAGCTACATCATTGTGCAGCCCTCATTCCTCAGGGCTCATCAGCTTCTTTCAAGTTCATTGGATAATTACCAGAAAACTCTAGGTTTGTTGGTTTTTTTTGTCAAAATAAACTTTACTCTTATTTTAAACAAGGCTTCCCACCCAAGTAGCTCTTGCATTCTTTGAAGTTATTTAACTTGCTAATATTATTTTGATCAAAGTCTTAAGCGTGTAGGCAATAATATCGAGTTTGGTGTAGCTTTTATCATTTGGCAGGAATCTTTGTTGGCAGGATTGGTCTTGAAAACTGTGTTATGTGTCAGTGACCTAATGTGTTCATTAGGCAGCTGAAGCTTTTGTGTGTTTCTTGAAAGCAGCAGTCAGGGTTGTACGGTGATACTGGCTAATTTACTGGAGTTTTGTGGAGCCAGATGTTTTCACTGTGATTTCTTGGAAGGGAAGGTTGATGGCCTGACCAAAAAGTACCTTGCAGTTCCCAAGAAGAGTTACAGAGGCATTTCAAAAGAAAACATTCCCCCTTGGGCTGTTTTTTTTAGTAGCTGGGATACTTACTCAGGATATGGAATCAGTTATTGGCCAACAGGCATTTGGCAAGATGACAAGCATAGTCCAAAAATCTACATTTTAGCATCTGTTACTGTTGTCTGATTTAAGGGGTTTAAACTGTATGACTTAAGGTGTTGCACATTAATGGGAAAAAAAAAAAAAAAGCTTTCCAGAGATGGCAGCTATAAATTTGAATTTAAAATACACAAAAATTACTTTTCTCCTTTGTGAGAAGTGTGTTATAACTAGAGGAATGGACTTGGTAGTTTTGTGGACTTGTCAGTAAGATGACAGCATTTTGATACTGGTTTTTGTCCAGCAAATATAAATGAAATAAAATAAATGAAAGTAATCTTAGTGGCCCCAGAGAGGTGGGGAGAAAAATGCAAGCATCTCAAGAGTCGTTCATCACTAATCTTAGCCTTAGGTTTTATCACTTTAAAATAGCCTAGAATTGTTTGTTCATGCATTTTTTCACGTAGGTGTCCATTGAATATAGGTGTGGCTGTAGCTAAGGTGACATTGGCACAATTACAATGATCAGTGCAAATGAGTCTATTTTTGTTAAAGTTCTTCTGTCACGCTCTCTTTATGAAAATCTATATTGTACTTCAGCTGTAGCTTTCTGGAAAAAATAAGCAAATGTATTTTGCTCTTTAAAGATTCCAAGATGCAACATTCTTGTCAGTGTAGTACCCGGGCCATCATATTGACGGCTAATGTCATGGAGCTAGAAAAGGATTTGCCATTTTGGGTGTGGAGAAAAAAAATAAAATCACAAAATATATTTTAAATGCCCCTTTTAATCAGGCTGATCAAGAAAACTAACTAATTGGTTCGATTGGTGCAATGTTGTGCTCTTTCCCATTCTTTCCAGCAAGCTTTGGAGTGCTGTGGCCAACAGCTTAAGCACGAGTGAACTAAAAAACCATTGAACTGGAGTGAACTGTGTAATGGGCCTTTGATGTTTCTGTATGTACAGTGCATCTCTCGCTCAGATGGCTTGGCAGAAGGCTCTCTCTGCCATTTATTCCCTCTTCCCGCCGCCTTTAAATGGAAGCGGGTGTATTCTGCTGATCAAAACATCCAGCTCACTTCTGCTAAATCCTTTCAAACTGCAGCCAGGGTAATTGGGATGGATAGGATAAATGCATAAGAGTATGGCAGTAAAAGAGATAGCAGTTCTTTTGAATGACTGGGTGTCCTCCTGACATGTAATTAGCTGCTTTAGAAAGATGTGGATTGGCATGGTCATAATTAAAAGGATTTCTGTCTTTTCTGTGATTGAAAACAGAAGATCTTCCGCCCCCTAATTCTCTTTAATACCACTGTTATTAGTGACACTTGGAACACAGCTACTTTGTAAACTTAAATAGTGACCTGTTCCTAATGGTAACCTACAACAGCAGGGATTGAAACTGAGTTGGGTTTTCTATGCAAAGCTGTTTCTCTTGCTTTTATGTTCCGTCCCTCTTCCCTTCCCCCCCATGTATGTATTGCTTCTCAGTGAGTTTTAGAAAAAAAACAGACACTTAGGTTATGTGTGACAGCGTGGTTACAGATTACCCAGGGTTCTGGTTTACGTCTTGATTTGTTTTAGAGTTGTAGTGCTAAGGAAGAGGATCTGTGGTCCAGGACTCTGCTGAATTACTCATCCTTTGTTTTCACCCTGCCTGAGCATAGAGGGGACCAATTGGACTGTTGTCCCCTGGTTCCTGAAGCAGGGGATGTAACTGGCTCTATTGTGGTGCTCCCAGTTCTTCATAGTGTCTTGATTTGGAAGCCTTATCAGCAGTCATTGCCAAGTATATAACCCTCTTGCCCTCAAGCTGTCTGCAGTCTCCTGTTGCGTTTAGCATGGTGTAGTGATAGGACCTGACTCCCCTTTGTCTGAAGCAATCTCAACAATAGGCTGTGACTGGATACTTGGCTGAACAGTATGCCTGCCATTCATGATAGGAGAGGACATATGGTGGTGACCTAAACGAGCATTTTCTCATGTTGCTAGAGTCTCAAAAAGCATCTGTCACAGGGGGTTACGTGCCTTTTTATTCTGTATTTTTGTGAGAAACGTTCTCCATTGGCCAGTCTTGAGCACTGCAGAGCCTGTGCTCCATTTTTGCCCACAAGTTTCTTGTCCATGATTTTCCATAGTGCTTTTCTCCTGCTGTAGTTATTTATCAGACAGGTTTCTGGAATGTTTTGGTACACAAAGATGTGCATAGAGACTCTTAGTCCAATTTAGGAAAATTAGCAGATTCCGAAATCCAACAGACTTGCAAAAGAAGTTAAGGACTTAACTTATATAGGCTCTTAATTTAAATCCTTCAGTTACTTTTCAGCTTCTTTGTACTGAAATGCTTGTGTAAATCTCATCCAATGTCACTGTGGTTCAGAACAGACCTGTGGGTCATGGGTACTTCAGTTCTTCCAGCACAGTAGCTATGGCAGCAACTTCTTTCCCAGGACATGTATTTTCAGATGTTAACTTGCTGCTATCACTGGCCTCAGTTCACCTTCCTATCCTCTACTCCCCGCTCCTTCTCTTTAACTAATTAAAGTCTTCCATGTGTTACAGCAAGATGGCATGTGTAGCTTAAATAACCCACCTCTCTAATTAAGAGGTTGACTTTAGCCTTTTGAGATATGTTTTACATCATTTGAGATTTTAAAATACAATTTACTTACAAAGTTTATCTGTCAAATCACTCAAGGAGGGCAAAGAGATAATGAAAGTAACTTATTAATTAATATTTCTCACCCAATATATTCCAGTAAGAATATTAAGCATATATCCCATTCCTCAAAGCACATTTGACTTTGGATATACCTATATATTTATTTATTTTATTCCAAGTCTACCTGCTGATAAAGTTGCTGCTATCTCTCTTTGACAGGACTATAGTGACAGTACTGAAAATACCCTTCAGGAGCTAACCAGAGCCAGGAACTCAGAATATCAGCTCACTGACCAGGTTTTGCTATACCAGAGTGCAAGCCAGTTCATTTATGTACTATGGCAAGTAAGCAGAACTTTTCAAGACCAAAAGTGATATAGACTCTCCCTTGCCACTGTTCAAACTGTTCTTCTGTTCAAAAGATTTGATATGATTTCAAAGTGGATTGTAGCAGCAGGAGAATCCCACCTTTCTACACATCGGACAGAGAGATTAGGTGGAGCTACACTGAGGTCAGAATGGCAAAAAAGAAATTCCACGTGTTGCTGTGAAGGACTGAGTGCATTGCACAAAATGTGTAACTGCTACTTGAGGAGAGTAAACTTGGATACTTTATTGATGAGAGAGTTGAAGCAGTTGGAATCTTCAACACAAGTTTCTTTGTGCTAGCATGTCTTCACGGCACACCATGTAGCATTATCAAGTTTGTTTAGGAGTTGTTACTGCAGTTTGAGACATGCTTTTGTTCAGTCTATTGCAGAGGTACTTAGTTGCCTGTTGGTGTAGCGAAACATTTCCATCTTGGGCCACAGCTGTGTATTGGACAGTTGGGTGTCAGTACAGCAGGGTGTCTGGTTAGGAATTAAGAGTCAAGGAAGTATCCATTAAGAAGATATGGACATTAAGAAGATACTGTACATGTGTTGAGGAAAAAATTAAAATATTCCATTTATGTTTACAAATCTGTTGGCTACAAATAGTAAAGTTTGTAAAGAGCTCTGTGGTAAAGGCAGACACTTTCATTTAGGGGACTATTAATTTTGTTTTGGTTTTTTTCCTTTGGAAGGGCAGGATTGTTCATTCATCCTGTTGGATGAAGTAGATAGAATAGGGAGTTTGCATGAGAAATTGGGAGGCCATCTAATGTTCAGGGTCTCCTTGTAGGTGATAGACTAGTCCTTTCTGGCCTTAATTGTAAAACTATGATTCCAAAGAGGTAGACTTGTCTTTTAATCTTACTGTTAAAACCAGTTAATAGTATTTAATAATTTATAGATATTTGAGTACTAGAGGGGTTCTCTGCAGTAAGAACTTCTTTTAAAATATGACTTTCCATCAGAGAACATATTGTGCCTTATGTCTTTAAACCACCTGAAGTTCTAGTTATGTATGATAAGTATCTTTTCACACTTTGTACTTCTGTCATAATGGGAATCAAACATTTGTTTGATTTTATAGTTTTGATAACTTTGGTGGTTTCTGTTTGCTGCTGTTATTACTTAGAGTTGCTCCAGTACCTTGCAGGTTCAGTCTGTCTGTTCACTGACACCACGATGTGTACTTTCATGCAGGTCAGTGTTGAGTAGCTAAAGTAGCTCTGGAACAGTGTTATTCTGTTGAACTGTTATTTTTGCTTCTAATTTGAAAATAAACAACAGAAAGAAAAACCCAACCACTAACCCAAAGCTGTGATCAGTCTGAATTTCTAATCCTAAATTCTTTGTTCCTCCTCATAACATTAGACATTCGGGTATATGATTTTCAGTTTTTAAGGGCAATGTTTTCTAACCTGAGAACATTCAACATGTAAACTGTTCCACATGGAAAAAAATTTGATCAGTCATGACCGTTTCCTCAGCTACAGTGCCTCAAGCAACTGTTGGTTTTTTTTCAAAATACTTTAATCACTTGCCAGAGTGCTTCAAAAAATATCACAGCCACCAGAAGTTCTCTTGCTAAACTGATGTCTCCTCTTATTTCTTACACTGAGCCTGTATTTCCTTGAAGGAATTCCAGACAAGTGTTTTGAGTTATACCTCCTCCACCTGCTCTGAGCCATTCACTTTCCTCTGAAGTTGATTCTGGTTGGTACTGGGTTTGTCACACATTATTTTCGCAAACTTCAGTTCTACTTATAGAGGTAATCTCTTTTATCTTTCATCCAAGCTCGTTCACACCCTGGTAATCCTATTTTACTGGGTTTACCAGTGTTTTCCTCGTACTGAAGTGCTCTGAGCTGAACCTGTTGTTCTTATGCTCTCTAAATAAGGGATAAATGTTATTTTCATGCTAATAAAAAGCAATACAGTGTAGTGCTGAAGCTTAGATTTGGTTCAGTCTTATGAAGTATTCTGAATTTTCTGCTGCCCATAAGAGCTCGGATTTTTCCAGCAAGGTTAGTCAGCAGCCCTGCTCTTTTCCTTCATTTCAGTTTTGACGCTTAAATTAGCAAATCTAAATCAGGGAAGTAGTAACTTTGAAATAAAATCTTTCTTTATTAATACTTGGACTGTCTTTTTGAGTAGGAAGACTGGTACTGGGCTGTGCACTTCAACAGATACTCGGCAATGTTCTTTCAACTTCCTTGCAAAAATACAGGTATAGTGCAGATACGGCAACGCTTCTGAACAGAATACTTGGAGGTGTCTTGCACACAATTGCAGTCCTCACGTTTATCTGTTTTGTTGAGTTCTTCGTGCTGGTTGTTTGTTGCCTCTCCCACTCCTGGTAGGACTCACTTGTTCTCTGAGCCCTTTCTCCCCTTTCACAGTCTTTGGTGATTTTTACCATTTTAATTTTGTTCTTCCCTGTTTTCTCTTCTTTCTCCTTCTCTTTTTCCCATACAGGCACTTTATTACCTTCACAACACCAAGCAGTGTATTTATAGACATAGACATTATTAATTCCAATAATACCACTTTTGTCCAAGTCAGGAGATGTTCACCTTTTCTTTTGCCCGTTAGGTGGTGCTGTATCAGTTGCTTACTTGAAGTCCAAATATATATTGTCCACAGTGTAGTGTAAATATGAAAAATTTTGTTTATTCTGACCATTGAAGACAAAATAGCTCATAAATTCAGTCAATTTATAGCAGGTTCTTCACTTAAAACCTCCTGTGTGAAATAAGGCTGTTCCAAGATTTGGGACCATGGTTATCAGAGAAGGGCATGGTAGTGGTGTATTTTTCTTTCGTTTTATTTTGTCTTGCTTGCGCTTGGAAGCTGTTTTAATCAGGGCAGTTGTTTTTTCTTGGTTAATGTGCTGTCGCCTGCTTTTTTAACGTTAGGGTTTTGAAGAGGGTGTATGGATGTTGCATAGCTTTACTGTGTACTTCACTGGTTCCTCTGTCACTTCATTCACCCAGGGTTTGCGATCACTTTTTACAGCCAGAGTAGCTTTTTTGTTATTATTTTTAAAGTTATTTTTTATTTGAAGAGGTTTGGCGAAACTTGAAATTACTTTTCCAAATGGAGAGTTATAATGAAGCAGACTTTGAATATTGAGCTTCCCATCTTTCAGTATTAGCCATTGGATTTTCTCTTCCTCTTTTGGAATGTCATCTGGAGCCTTGTGCTGAACTAAAGCTTGTGACTTTGGGGGTCTTCTGGGGTCAGAGCCCTGTTTGTTCTTTCAAGAGGGAGAGATTTTCTGTTTCATCACCTGTTGCAACACAAACTCAAAAGCAAAAAACCTTTTCCCTGGCCTTTGGCTCTAGCTGAACCATTAGTATCATCTTCCTGGATCTTAACCCTCTGGAATTTGCTGCCAGTCATTCTCCAGGCTTATGGGGCAGCGCTTTGCACACCAGTACAAACCAGTTCTGTGCTGCTGGCTTAAACTGGGAGATCACCATGTCTCTTTGGGAGTCAGGCATCGGATCTGAAATGATGGTGGTATTGTCATGCCACAGAACCAGCGTAAGACATTAAAGATAATACAGGAATCACAAATTTAAATGAGATTTAGTTCAATAGCAGTTCTATCAAAGGGTGACAAATAAAAGTCAGTTGTGTCCACGGGGAGCACTATTTTCTTGACAGATCGCCTTGGCTGTCTCCTTCTTGGTCTTTATGATCTTCCCAAGGCTGACGAAAGCCTGGGAAGTGTGAAATATGTGCAGTACTTTTTTTAATGATTTTTTTTTTCTTAGTGTCAATTTTAAAAGTGCCTAAGTGAGTAACAGGACTCCAGAGTGAGCTGGAGGAATAGGATTAAACCTCATTTCCCTATTAAGAGCCCTCCCTGCAGAGCCCTCTGCATGTACAACTCCAGGCACGTGGTGGGAGTCCAGAGCCCTGCAGAATCTGGCTGGAAAGAAATCTCTGCTCCTTCTTCATCCTGCCCCCCTCGGTTTTCCATTTGTTGGTGGGATCTTCTGGACAAATCTCATTTCTCAGCCAAACCTTAGCAATCTCTGATCTGGGGGAGGAGGGATGCGATGGGGGATGACAGTTAAGAGGGAGAGGCTTGAACAGGATTCTGTAGGAAACTACTCTTGGATTGTGGATACAAACAGCTTTGTGCGTTAAAACACACACCTCTGGGTAATCACCTGAGGTTCTGGGTAAAAAAGTTAATACACGTTTAATCACCCCTTTTTGGAATCACAGAGGCAGTTGCTTCCTATATTAATTATTTCTAGGCTTAAAAAAAAGAACATTTTGTTAAAATTATTTTAAACTGTGGGCAGGTGGTTATAATTTTGTAAACATACATGAGAATTTTATGTGGGTTAAAAAAAATAAGATAGACATCAATGCTAGTTTAAAAAATTGCATTAAAGGAGAATTTCTTCTGACCATAGTAAAAGGAATAACAGATCACTATTAAGATATATTAGTACCACTTAAGGATTCAGAAAATGAAAGCAATCCATATGTAGATGTTTTATTTTTCACTACTAACAAAATATTGTTTTCACTCTTGACAACTTAATAAGGTATGAGTTGGGAAAGCCTGGGAAATTACTATTGTCAAGGAAAGCTATAAGGACATCTCTCTTGCAGAGAAGAGAAAATGAGCTTGTAGGATGTTGATGGGTGTTGATATAAGCAACGATCAAATGGAAATCTATTGCAGCGGTACTAATGAAAATGAAGTATTTGTGGAGCCTGTAACACACAGGGATTGTTGGGCATTGTACCACCTCCCCGCTCGAGAGATGCCTTCTTTGTAACAGTGATTTTTGTTTCCTAAACCAAGTAATTGCCAATAATAGCGGTGGTGATTGAAAAAAGATGAATGTAGTAGTGAGGGTTACAAACCTAGAAGTGAAACAACAGTGGAACAGTTTCAGAGGCACAAAAAATGAAGCAAAACCCCATAAACAAAGTGCTGGGGAGTCGTGTTTTTAATTTCAAAATGTTGTGTGTCTGAATTTGGTTCCACTGTCACCTTGGTCGGGGGCAGGGGCGTCACATCAGCCTTGCGCCTCTGGTAAGGGCAGGTGAGCGTGGCTGGAGTGGTAGAGCTGTGTGTGTTGGATGGCTGGCAGTCGCCTGTAGTTACTTCACCTGTCTACCAAATGCATCAGTAGGCCAAGGTGAGCTGTGTCCCACCTCAGCTGGTCACCAGCAGGTCCTTCCGTGTCTGTACGTTCCTCCGTCAGCACCTTCCACTCGTGTCTTTGTTTCTCCTGCCATGTGCCCTGACGAAAATGGCACCTGTGTCTCATCTGCTGTAGGTGTTCTGCCTACCTCAAGAGGTAAACATGGTATCCTAGACTCGTATGTTCACAGTCTGTTCTTTTTTACATGAGCACTAGCACACGCACACACACACATACACACACACACACTGGAATGTATATTCTCCTTCCCTCCCCCCCAACCTCCAAATAACCTCTTGACCTGATCCTTGCTGTAGCCACCACCAACTCCTCTTGCAAAATTGGATGCTGCTTTAAATGTGAAAACAAATGTTCAAGAAGCTATAAAACCTGAATGAAAGCTAAAGCTGAATTTATAAAGCCTTGTTGCATATGAGCCAAAAGTGCAAAAAGCTCTATATAATGAACTAACCTGCCACTCATATAAATATAAATATATATAAATATATTAAAATCAGACTGTTCTACAAAATTGTGTATTTGTATTTTTGTGTACGTACAATTTTCTGCTAAGCAGAAGGAGGATGTAGTATAGGATGATGTGAGAAGAGATTTTGTTTAATCATATTTCTTTGTTACTTATTTTTGTTAACATCCAGATGCCTGTCTTTGTCTTATGTGTATGACACTGTTCCAAAGGTGCAGTATCTCTCTCCCACCCATGCATTAAACCTCTGCCACCATCTGTGAGTTGGGTATCGCTCCACATCATCACCAGACCTCGCAGATACCCCTAGATCCTGGTCTTGACAAGGGCTGCTTGTTCAGCTTAAAGAAGATATCAAAGAATATATCTTTCACATTGGCATTTAATGGGCATGTTGTGTCATTGCTCTGAACAGTAACGTCAAATATTTGTGCACTGGTTGATTGCTCTTCACACAGGTGTTTTCCAGGGTTGCTGTCTGCACCAGCCTTCTTTGCTACCGAGTCTCAGCCTGAAATTTCAGAGGGGGAAAAAAAAGGAAATGGAGTAGGATGGACAAATCTTTGTGTTAGGAAGTTGTTTATGGAAAATAAAAAAAAGGAGCAAGGAGGCAGTACTGTGTATCACAGGGAATGAATCTCAGGTAACACCACCACGGAGGAAGATGGAGGGAGATGCTGCAGGCAGCTCGTGTTCCCCACAACTGTCTGCATGTTGCCCAGGTGTAGTTTTGCTTTCAGGAGGGCAAGTTGGCAAGGTTATAGGTTGTAACTTGCCCTCTGCCACTTCAGACACATTGTTCCATCCGTGGCAGGAGTTGCACATGAGCCACTTGCATCTCTGTGGCTTCATGACTGTTCAGTCCATTGCTCTATGAACAGTTGTTCTTTTTGGATGAGATCCACCTTATAATGGCTTGATGCCCTTGCAATAAAGATACTGATTTTTTAAGAAGAATATTCTAAAATCTTCCCCAAATCACTGCATTTTCCTGCAAGATGCTGATGCTCCATCATTTATTGCAAGGAGAAAAGTGATGGTTTTTCTCCCTTGGTGCACTTTGGAATTGTTACCCGTGATAGAGTGGAGAACTGTCCAGTGAAAGAGGGCTCAAAGGAGTTAGATAAAACAGAATGTAGTGGAAAAAATGATGCAAAGCTTTAGGCATGAGGTGCTGGAAGTTAAGCTTCCAGTTCCACTGCAGACTTCAGACCCTTGAGACAAACCCTGAGGTCCTTTCTTTGTGCACCAGCGTTCCCATCTCTGAAATGCAGGTGAGAGTTAATACAATCTGTCACATCTTCCTCCGGCAGCAGGTACTGTGAACATGTGGAGTATCCACTTCTTCCCTTCTGCCCTTTGCTCTTTTTTTTTCTTTCTTTCTTTTTTTCTTTTTTTTTTTTAATAACATTTTATTTCTACCATTATTGGAACTGAATTTTGGCCCAGGGAGAGCGATACTGCATCTTTACATGTAGGGCTCATATTTATAACAATGTGTAATGACTGTAGCAAAAGTCCTTGTTTCTATATGTGAATGGACAGAGAAACAAGTGCTCTATTGTATTGATTAAAATAGTTTAAATGAGTCCTGTATCATTGTATCTCCTATTCTGGATTAGTGCCTTTTGGACAGTAGACTGTTCTGTAATTAAAATGTAGTATAACTGCTTTTTTGTACAGTTTTGTTTTAATAAAACTTTTTTTTAATTTGTGTTTATTTTAGTATTGTACCTATTAGAAAATAAAAATGTATAACTCAACAATGCTGCCTTTCTTCTCTAGTCCTTTTTTGTGGGAAGCTGCCTGGGTGTGGAAGCCCGTGAGAAGCCCTGGGCGTGAGTAAGACCTAAAATGTGTCTTGAGAAATTAGTGAATGTAGAAAATGCTAAGTTTTTTAGGAAAGACTGAAGTCTTTGTGCCTTCTGTCTCCTGTATAAGGGTGGTCTCTGAGAGGGATGAAGATGTGCAAGGCAAGAAGGTGCCCTTTTTTTGCAAATCTCCCCCTCCAGGCTCCAGGAGCCTTGAGAAGGACCACTGAGTCCCATCCTAATGCCAAAGGAGCTGTTGAAGGGCTGCAGGGAGCAGACTGTAGGGCCATTTGATATCAAAACTGAAGCTGGGGAAAGGGCTGGAGCACAAGTCTTGGGAGGCAGTAGGAGGTTGCAGCATGGGAGGTACAGCATAGAGGCAGGAAAATGCAAATTTGTGGTCAGGACAACTTGGATCCTGCAGCTGAAAAAATTGACCCTGTTTCCTGCAGAGCCCTTGCTGTGGCCTCCCTGCGGTGCTGCTGGTGAGGGTGTCCTGCTGCTGGCTGTGGGATGGGCTGGGGGTTTGGGCAGAGCACTGAGACATATCTTGCAGATTAACAATGTCTGTAATTAACCTAGTGGAGGTGAATCAGCAAACAAAAAAATCCACAACTGATAAATTTAAATTCAACCAACCCAAGACAAGTTACAAATTCTTCACCTTGCAACATCCCTCCTAGGCCCTTGTGACACCAAGACATGCCTGTTACTTGGCAGAGGTGCCCTGTGCTCACCTCACTGCTCACACCTTGGGTGAAACCACCTGGGACAGTGCTGCAGGTTGTCCCTTCGCTCTAAACACCTGCTGGTGCCTGAGGAGGAGCTGTGGTGGTGGGACTGGACCTGCCACAGTCATGGAGGTGTTGGTGAGTCACACCAGTGTTTAACGGAGCCTCTTGCTCTGCACCAGCCTTATTTGCAGGCACGAGGTGCTGCCAAACCGCAACCCACATTTGCCAGCCCCAGAGCTGTCTCAGTGCAGGGCAAAAACGTCTCCCCTCCTCTCCCACTGATGCTGTGCATGGTGCTGGGCCCTGGGTGTGGTGGAAGGAGAGATCCCAGGGACCCCTCTGCCCTCCTGGGGGACTGTTCTGCAGGTGGGGAAGCCTCCTACAGCCACCCCTGCCAGCTCAAAGGGCCTCAGAGCAATGAGAAATCCCATGCACCAACCAATGGTTCAGGGTAGCAAAATGGCCTTGAAACTCCCACCCCAGATAAAGTTGTGTTTTTTTGTTGTGGGTTTTTTTCTCTTTGGCAACATTTTTCTCCAAAATACAGCTTCATGATGGAAACAACTAGCAGGGTTTGACGGATTTTTATTTTGGGGGAGTGGTTTTGGTTTAGTTTGTGGTGTTTTGTTTTCTTTTTAAGCAACAAACACTGTTGATTCCACAATTCCCAATGAAATTCGTTTAGCAAAGGATATTTTTATCAGTGCTGTCTTGCAACCAGTGCATGAAAATACAGCTGTTTTGTTTTGGTTTTTTTTCCTCTCTCTTTAAGCCATTTCCCTTTAATGTTTTACCTTCTGAAAAAAAAAAAAAAAAAGCGCACAACAAAAAAAAAACCACCAAAAAACCCAAAACAAAAAACCTTTGGCTGAAGCACAGGAGCCTTTTGAAGTGTCTGTACTTTGTTCCAACCTGGCTCTTCCCGGGAGGTGGGTGTAACACCTTCCCTGCTCAGCAGCCCTGTGCTGCTTTCTGTTCTCCAGCCAAAGCTGGTTTTAAAAGGCACCGATCAAAACGAACAGGAAAAGGGAAAAAAACCAAACAAACCCAAAACAACCCCACAAAGAACAGCTCCCCTCTCCCCCCCCCTTCTTTCCTTCACATTTATAGCACTTTCATTGTCCTTGTCTTCAAGCCCTTTGCTACAACAGGCAAGTGGTGACAGCAACAGAGGTGCTGGAGGAGCCAAGAGGAGGAGGACTGGGTAGGTTTTGCACAGGGATATATATATGTGTGTGTGTGTGTGTATACACACACATATCTATATTTATTTGTTATATATATATATGTATTTTTCCCCTCACCTTTGGCCACCGACCTGTAACAAGTGGTTGTTTGTGTGGGTTTTTTTGTTGTTTTTTCTTTGTATTTGTTGTTTGTTTCTTTCTTTCTTAAAGATGCACCCTTATCATCTGGATCTCTGGTGGTGGGGCAAGATGCCAAAAATAAGCTGGAAGTGGAGCCTTTTGCAAAGCACAGGCTCTAGCAGGCATTTGTTGGGCTTTTTGGTTTTGGTGGTGGTATTGTTGTTGGTATTTTTGTTTTGTGTTGGATTTTGGTTGGTTGGTTGTTTTTTTTAATATCCAAATGGCACTTTAGTGCGTTCCTGGTTTTCATCAGTGAAGGAGGGAGAGGCCTTTGTCCTTCACCCTCTGCCCAGGGCAGCGATGGGACCTGCTCCTCAGGAAGGGGCTTTGTGCTGTTACCTGGTCACACTGGGGAAGGCCTCATCAATACCACTCCTGTGCCTCTACATGTGGGTCCTTCCCCATTCTCCCTCTCTCCTGCAAAAAATAAAAGAGTTGGGTGCCTCAAGCCCCCAGTGACAATTAAAAGAAAGCTTTCCCCTGCCTCAGGAGCTCCATGGACCCATGGTCTGCAACAAGGATTCCCACACCTGAATGGCTGCAGGCAAAGAGCTGTTTTTTTCCAGAGAAGGGAGGATGGAGGGAAAGTGAAGTAACAAGTTTCTGTCTGTTGATGTAAAGGTCCCTAAATTGCAGGCAACAGGGCAACAGCCCGGACTGAACCAGCTCTTGGCACCCTGGAGCAATGCCACTGCTGCAAAGATGAGTGGGAGACTGGAGTGTCTCTCTCATGAGGAAAGGTTGGCAGAGCTGAGTCTGTTTAGCCTGGAGAGAAGACCGAGAGGAAACCGTATTAATGTCTGTAAATCCCTAAAGGGCAAGTGTAAGGAGGATGGAGCCAGGCTCCTTTTAGTGGTGCCCAGTGACAGCACAAGGGGCAATGGGCACAAGCTGGAACACAGAAGTTCTGAACATGAGGAAAAACTTCTTTACTATGAGGGTGACAGAGCCCTGGAACAGGCTACCCGGGGGGGGATTCTGGAGGTTCCATATCTGGAGATACTCAAAACCCACCTGGACGCAGTCCTGTTTGATGCCTTCTGGGCAATCTTGCTTTAGCAGGGGGCTTGGACTGGATGATCTTTAGAGGTCCCTTTTAACTCCAAGGATTCTAGATCTAAATGTGGTGATACAAAAGGGATTTACGAAGCGCAGAGTTATCGGCTCTAAAAGATGTTTATTCAGGTACTGCAGGCTGCATTGCATGTATAATACAATATTACAGTCATTTAGTATTGTACAGAAATAATTAAAAACTTTACAGCTCATTACAAAGTATCTTTGGATTTTAGCTCATTTAAAGTACACGGATCGATACAGTAATACCACAGTGTGAACAGCCACTCTTTATATACAGACCCACTACATTTACAGAAATTGACAGAAAGACGAGCTGGAAAAGGCTCTCCCAGGACACGGAGGGTGGTGGCGGTGGTGGAAAAAGCAAAATGCAGGTTGGCTGCAACAGGCAGGGTGGGTGGGCAGGGAGGAACAGCCCCAAGGACAAGGATGTCTCCAGTGAGCCCCGGGGCCCGTCAGTTCACACTCTGCTGGTTGGAGCGCGGCTCCTGGATCGGCTTCCAAATGGGTTTGGCAGGGAAATGCAAGGGCGGGGGGAGCAGCTGCCTTCTGCTGAACAACAGTACCGCTCCTGTCAAGCAGGGAAGGCCAGTGGAAGGGAAATGTCCTCCTCACACCCTCCCACTCTGAGCCAGGCTCCTCCCTGGCTGGGGTTACGTCCCTGCTGGCTCCGCAGTGGCCTTGGGATGCCAGAGCCAGGCTGGGCTGTGCCAGGACCAGGCTGTGCCAGGACCAGGCTGTGCCAGGAGGCTGCTCTGGTGGCTGAGACCAGGAGAGCCAGGGCTGGCAGCAGCAGCAGCCTCACCTGGGGAGAAGCACAACAGGGGCTTAGGATGAGGGTGGAGAGCACAGAAAACCAAAGATGGATAAAGGAGAGCCAGGAACGAGACACTCATCTGTGACCCCAATCCAGGGAGCTCTGTGGAGTGACCAATCTGCACCTTTGCTTATGATGAACTCGCTTTCCTAAAAGCCAGGCACAGCCCCAGGGCCAGGACGAAACCCAGCCCCTTGCTGTGTGGGCTGCAGACCCAGGTATAAGGCACTGTGAGAACTGAACTTCTTGTGCAAAGTACAGGCAGTACCAGCGTAGGGATCACACGAGCATCAACAGAGCAAAAACCCTTCAACAGATCCATGACAGTACAAACAGGTCTGTTCAACACGCAGGCTCGTCTCATACAGGTTGTCATGACTGACAGGCAGGACCTTGGGGGTTTTCTTGGTGCACAGGAGTGCAAAGAGGTGTTGAACATCCCACCTCAGGGGCAGCTTCCATCTCAACCACAGACAAAACTCTCTTAAGGACTCAGGCAGTATTACCACACATAATGTATTTCTATTAGTTCTCAATTAATCTACATCACTAAAGAGCAAAGACCCAAGGCCCTTGAACTGAAAAGGTATTATTTTGGACATAGAAACCAAAACACTGAGAGCTGAACACAGGAAAGAAAACCCAAGAAAGTCCCTCCAAAAAATATCATCCTCTTGGCTGACTCGGAGCAAACAACACGACACTTTGAACCCTGCGCCCAGTGAGGAGGAAAGAACCTGCAGAGCTGAGGACACAGGTCCAGACCATTACACTTCCTACCCACCAACACAGTTTTCTAGACCCAGAACATGAGATCCACCCACAGTTCTAGGGCTGCAGAAAGCAACTTGCACCACCGAGCAGACACAAGATGAGATGCTCGCTACAAATGACAGTTCCTGCATTAAATATTCTCCTCCCCTGTATAAAGTGCATTAAAATCTTGGAAAATATGCATAGCTATTAACATGCCAGCCTCAGTTGCTGGCAGTTCCAGTTAAGAGCACCTCCTCCTTTATGCTGAGTGTAGAGTTTTTCTAATGTTATTAATAAAAAATAATATAAATATAACCTTCATTATGGTTTTAAACTGGTTTCTGGTTAGTCAGCTTAGCTGGTGCAAAGTAACAGATGGCTTTGAGTAGAGGGATGTGCACTCACTGTGCCAAAATATTAGAAAACATCTTTAGAAGGAACCTCACATGCCCAGGGAAGCTGGGGTGAGGAGCAGGGAGTCAGAGAAGTCCTTGAAGAACATCCTCATGGCCAGATTTGATTTGTTGGGCTTTCTGGAGGTTGTATCACATCAGGGTGATTCATTCAGGATGGCTTCATTTGGGGGGCAGGCGTCAGGATGAGATTTGAGGAGAGGTTTAGTTTCAAAAGTCAAACAAGATGGTAAAACCCAAAAGCTATGAGTAAAATCCTCCCTCCACCAAAGTCAACCATCTGTTAATGGAGCCACTTTGTCACACTAATCATCCTCTGATGTTTCAAAACACACCTGCCATATTTAAGATGTTTGCTTCCAGAACAATTTATCCCAGAGCAGGCAGTGAGTACGTTCTGTCCAAATCACGTTTAATACCCCTCTCAATGGGCCCAGCACAGGTTTGTAACATGACTGAGGGTGGGGGGAAGGGGAAATCCACCCCCTATCAGTCGGTTGCAGCCTCCAACCACGTGCTCCAGATGTGCAAACACTGAAACACATCCTTACCTGGCCACAAATACAGCCAGAGGAATTTATAGTGGGTGGCATAAACAGTGAACTATTAACCCAACTGCCTCCTACTTCCCTTTCACTCCTCTGACTTCGGTACCTTTACATCAGTCCCACAAAACTCCAGTCTTCAGAGACAGTGGTGCAAAGAAAGAGGCTTCAAAAGTACCTGGATAGGTTCTTCCCTTCATATCTCCCCCAAAAGGGCCACCTAGCAAACATCAACAAGTTTTAAAGATTTATCCCTAAATCCAGCCAATGAAATGCTGAGACTGAAAAACACAGCTCTGGGTGAGGGGGCTGTTTCACATTAGCCAACTGTCTGCAGCACATCAGAACAAAGTGCAATTAGAAAAAAAGGAAAGATGGATTTTAGAAAACTTACAAGGCAGTAAAAGAGGCATCATATTAAATTAGCAGGTAGCCTTTCATCAGCAAGACTCATCAGACCCCCAAACGAAGTCGTTTTGTGGCATGAGTCATGTCTAGAAAAAGTTACAATTTTAAAAACCAGGATTTTAGTGTCTGAATTCTTTGCTACTGTGTTTCTCCCATCCTCTTGGCTTGAACGGACAGGAGCTTCGTGCAAAGGAAAAGGGGGGAAAACTGTACACTAAAAATCTCTTTAAAAGCTGGTCTGTACATTTTATACTGAGATTTCTTTATGAAAATTTAGGAAACACTGAAGCTATTCACACAAAGCTGAAAGGATACATGAATCCCTGGCAGTACTCTGCATGCTGCATAGTAACCCATCCCACTTATTTCTGCTACAGATTAGTTTCTATTTTAATTTTATTCCTTCTGCATAAATGATATTAATTACAGTAAATCAGCATAGTTATCTCCTTTGCTAAGCATCTCTATCTCCTTTGATGACAATGTCTCTTTACCTTGGACCTCTGAACCAGATGGCTAAGGAACTTAGATACCCACGTGCAGCACGACCAGCAACTAGATACGTATTAGAGTTTAATCATTAATTTAGCATCCTAAATATTCCCCACGTAGATAAGACGTCTATTGCTCAAGCTGTCCAATCCCCCCATGGTGACTAAACAAGACATCAACAGCTCAGAAAATAAAAGTCTGTGGCCTTTCTTGATTTGTTAGAAAATGAGCGTGTGCACGTTGGTCTGCACACACACAACTAGACACCCACGTAGAGTCATCATAGGTAACTTGTGCCACAGGCAGTTAAAAACTAGCAAGGCTGACCAAAAATAAAATCAAGTTTTATAAAAGCCAGCCCAAACCTCCCACTTCCAAGAGGGAGAAGAGTTCTGGGGACGACCCTTCCTCTGTTCAGCGGGGTTTGTTGCGCTGGGACGGCTGAGCTGGTGAGGGAGGCACCTCCTCTTTGGATCCACTGGTGCTGGTGGAGCTCCTGTGTGCAACATCAGGTGGTGGGTGATTGTGAAGCGCAATCATTTCATATTTTAAAATAATAAATAAAAATAAATAGGCTGGGTTAATCCTGTTACAAGTACAGAGACCCCCCTGCTTTACAGAACAGGTAAAAATCCAAAGGCTGGGTGGGAAGATAGAAGCACGGGAGTGCTGGTATCTCTGCAAAAACCCTCTTGGCCCAAAGGACAGAAACAATGAGAAGAAGGTCCTGCTGTGCTTTGGGGCAAGTGAGAGAGGGGATCCTGTCATGGTGAGAGCACATGTTAAACAGATTACAGACAGCAAACTTACTCAACTCCCCTCTTTCCTGAAAAGGGATCAAAAATATTACAGAGGGGGTCATGGGTCCTCTCCCATTCCCAACAAATCAACTAGAAAGATTGTGCTGATTTCCACAGAGAGGGATGATAGCACAGTAACCAAAACAGCCACTGGTCCCAGGTCACATAATCAAAGAGCTGTTGCTTTTCCAAATAAATAGAGGTTTTGGTTCTTTTTTTCCAACTAAAGTTTTACTTTCCCTTCTCTGCTTGTCTGGAATCCTTCTAACCTTACCCTTTCACCATGTATTATGTGATATGGCCACACATCTTATAAAATTAGAATTAAAACTGTTATTTTAGGGAGGTTTTGTTGTTGTTTTTTTTAAAATTGCCAGTCACACCAAGAGAAGCACTGCTGTGTGGGTAGCATTTTGTAGCTGTTGGAATGCCACACCATAATTTCAACAATTTATGGGTCTCTTCCTCCTCTAAAAGTTGGAAGAGAGCACAGCTTACACCCACCCACCACCATGAGCTCTCACCAGCTACCATCAGTCACAGCTGGAAGCGTCACAATTTGTAACAGGAAACGAAGGACATGGATCCAGCACCATGACAAGGCAAAGAATTAACATGTCAATCATCCAAAGCAGAGAAAAAACCCCTTCATTAGTGTTTGCCACAAACTAGAAGTTCACAGGGTTGGTTTAGCTTCCCGAAGACCTGCTCCCCTGGCTGTGCTGCAGGGTGCTTGCTGAGGCAGGCAGGACCATCTCAGTTTGCCCAGGATTTCCTGTTCTCTGCAGTTTTCTGGCTCTTCTCTGCTCGCAATGTGGATCCTCCCTCTGATTTTGCCAGGGCTGTGAGTGAGGCCAGGTTGGTGGTTGACCCTGAGAAGCTGCCACTTTTCCTGTTCTCAGCAGCAACTCCTCCTTGCAACCTCAAGCCAGCGCTGCGCCGCCGGGCTGGCCCCGGCGCCTTCTTCACCCTGCCCAGTTTCACCAGCAATCCGTAGCCTGGGTTGCATCTGAAGTACTGCTTCCCTCCAATGGAGCCATCGTTCTTACCTTGGACAAGAAGAGAAAGGAAGATGATGGGACTAGGGGTGATGGTTTTAAACTGAAAGAGGAGAGATCTAGACTGGATGTGAGGAAAAAAGCTTTTACAGTCAAGGTGGAGAGACACTGGCACGGGTTGCCCAGAGAGGTGGGAGATGCTCCAGCCCTGGAAACTTGCCAGGTCAGGTTGCACAAGGCCCTGAGTAACATGATCTAGTCAAAGATGACCCTGTCCATGGCAGGGGGGTTGGACTAGATGATCTTTAAAGCCCCCTTTCCACCAAAACTATTCTATGATTCTATTCCATGATAGAACAAGTGTTTTTTACTGAGCACCTACAGTGTGCTACCAGGAGGACACAGGAAGACGAAAGCAAGAAGAAAATACTGAGATGGAAAATCACTGTTCCCTACAAATACACTGTGAAGGTAAACACCAAGGAGCAGAGAGCACTATGGGCACTACAGGACAAAGCTGGTACAAGAGGAAAAAAATCTGATGATCGATACAATTACTGATATAAAGACAAGTCTTCCAACTAACAGAGGAGAACAGGAGTGGGAGCAGCCTTCTCACAGGCATGAAGGTAAAAAAACCCAGAACATCAGCTGACCATGTCTGGACTTGATATAAGCCTAGAAGAAGCAGCTGCTGGACTAAATTCAGGTGGCTCCTAGCTCCAGTGACTCCAGGACACTTCACTGCCAAACACCAGCAAAGCCATTGCTTGGAGACAGTTACTCTGAATTGGACACTCCACTTTCTTCCTCCTCACTTGCTACTCATGGGCATTCTTACATTTCACCAAAAGTGTCAAATAACCAGTTCAGCAATGGACACCTTAGCAAACTATCAGGTAGGAAGGAAAAAAAGCCATTTAAAAGAGCTTTTGGTTTTCTGAGATGATGAGAGTCTGAAGTTGAGAAATGTTACTGTTTCCAACACATAAAATCTCCACAGAACAGAAAGAATTTTTTTTACATTGATGTTGTTGAGATCTTTCTATTTCTCCCTTTAGATAATTTAGAATTCTCATGAACATTGTTCTGGGTACCAGAACACAGACTGTTCCCATTTGTCAAGGGAATGTGAAAAAATACAACAGCTCTTTAAATTACATGAGGTCACCCTCTTCTCTCTTTTAAAAACATAAGGGCCCTTCTCTCTACCACCATTACCACATTGGGTCCAACACACTCTCATGTGGCCAAGAACTTTGACTTCTACCCCTGTTTGTGTGTGAAAAATGTACAAGTTTGTGAACTTATTTCCCAAGGGAAGCTCCAGATGTGCTAGAAGCCAGTTATGTTCCAGCAGGAACTTAATCCCAGTGGGGAGAAAAGGGGGAAAAAACCTACTCAGTAACATCAGCAGTTGAGTCCTCAACAGACCAAAAATCTTGTAGCTTTTTGAGTCTTCCACAGACAGTGAAGCTGATGCTTACTGGTTATGTGCAAACAGCTTTACATAATTAGCTCTGTGGACAAGATCAGCCAGACAGGGAGGGAAGGTGACTTTCCAAATTTGAAATGAATCTGTAAATATATGTTGTGTTGTGGTTCTTTTCAATAAGCCAAGTTCAGGACTGAGAATTGGGTCTACAGCTCTCGAAGGGATTAGAGCTACAGATTGCCTTCCAGGATGGCAAACTCCAGAGGGTTTTCTGAAACCAGCTGAAAACACACCATCTAGTTTAGCTTTTCTGAGCACATCATGTGCAGGGAAGATAACTGCTCATTTAATGGGAGTTCTGGATCCCTGACACAGTATTTATCTGGATGAACGGCTCCAATCCCAGGAAAGTGTGAAGCAGAGACCAGTGTGGTCAACTCCCTGGGACGTGCTGATGCACCAGACAGAGCCTGCACTGCAGACTTGGAATGCTACAGTTTGGTTAAAAGGATTTAAATAAGGAGCTTTACATGCCCTTGGTAAACCAAACCCTCTTACTGTCAAAGGCAGCCGTATCTACTGCTTGGCTTTTGAATTTTCCACTAGCAAGCCCTGCCTTTCCCCAGTTCTGTCTGCTCTTGGATAAAAACAGTCCCATGGAAATGGACATGAACCTGGAGAGGAAAGGAGCTGTGAAGACTGAAGGCCCAGCAGAGAACTAGTGCCAGCCATCATCTTTCTTTCATCATGTGCTCAAGTCACTGTTTTTCTGCCTCATGCTACAAAGTCATGCAAAAAACAGAACCTCCCCAGGAACAGTAGTTTGGTTTCCAAAAATTACGTATTAGAGCCCAAATTCTGGAAAGTCATAGAGATAAGAGTCAGACAGGAATGGCACATGAGAAGCTGAAAGAAACCTTAAATCATCTGTATGTCCTGGTGCTCAATGAATTATTATTTCCTACTCGCTTTTACACATATAAATACATACAGAAACACACAAATATAGTATTTTGCAATCTTACAGCTTATTTTAAAATAGCTTGTGAGAGACTAGGTAACCTGTTAAGAGACTTTTAATCATGTTTAGGCTAAATATTCCTTTGCTCATGTGAATCCCAAAATTCCTGTTGAGCTTTGTTCACCCTGATCCTCAGAGCAGAAGCCCAGAAGAAAACTCTTTGGATGCAACTGCAACTACAGACTCACTGAGCTGCATTGTAAAAACAATCCTGATTCCCACCTCCATTATAAGAAGCCAGTGAAATAACTGGGAAAGGACACAATCCAGTCAGAGGTCTGTGAGACTAAGTTTACAACAGCAGATTGGGAAAAAGATGACAGAAGGGAAAGATCTTCTATATTTTCCTTCTCAAAATGCACCCAGTAATGGCCAATGAACCCCCTCCACATAAAAAAAGCATTGAAAGGAACACAGCAGCAAACTCAGGCCTGCTGTCTGCTTTATACCTGGAGTAGATAATGTTTTACCTGAAGGTAAATCCAGTTCGACACCAACCCATGTTCCCTCTTGAAAGTCTGTGGGTCCAATATATCGGACGGTGCCCATCTTATTTGCACCAACTGTGACATATTCTCCCTCCTTCAGCCACTCAGGAATTTCATTGGCATCTTCAGAGTCAGAAATCACCTCCAGTTTTTCTTCTGCCATCTCTGATCCATGATGGTTCAGCCCACGGGCAGTGGAGGTGCTCTTCTCTCCTTCTTGCTGCTCTTCGGTGCTCAGCGAACACGTGGGATCTGCCCCCAACATGCTTGAGAAGGACTTCAGCTCTGACGTCTTCACTTTCTGGATTTTGAAGGGGGAGGCTGCAACACCGGGCTGGGATAACTGGTCGGGATGAACCTGTGGATTGGGAAACCCTAGTTCTGAAGCCCCAAAAGCCACTTCTTTTTTCCTAGCTTGTCCTGCTGACTCCATGGATTGTTTGGGTGACAGCTCCTTCTTGGGAGTGGAGGTAGAAATGAAGGTTTTTGCATCAGTGGCTGCAGAGGCACCATGTGCCCGCTCACCTGGAGTCACAGGAGATGTGCAAGGTTTTGATTTCAAAGCATCGTTTCCATTCACTTCAGCTTCATCTTTAGATCTTGCGTGAGCACTTTGAAGGCTGGAGGGTGGAAGACTTTCTCTCTTAGAACTAAGACAGCTTTCTGAAGAACTGTCTGAGTGCCCTGGCATGTCAGAAGAAGAGACCTGAGCCAGAGTGGGAGCTGGGAGGTCACTCACTGCAGGCACTGGACCTCCTGGTTGAGCCATGGCATCACTTCCTGCTGCAAGGGCTTCAGAGAGCGTGGCCGTCGAAACACTATGAGAAAAATACCCACTGGAGGCTTCACTCAGAGGACTGGGTGGTCCTTCCTGGGAGTCCTGCACATGGATGTCTCCTGTGGGCTGCTGCAAAGGCACTTTGGGTGTCTTTTCCGGGCTCTTGTCTGCCTCAGACATTTGCACTGGAGTTTCAAATGGCTGTTTCCCTACTTCTTCTTGGTTAATCTGAAACAGAAGAGGACAGGGATGGTGGAGCTCTGTTATCCAATATATCTGGGATAAAAAGATAGATACAGGGCCTCTGGGAAGTACTAAGGCCTCCAGCTTATCTAAATCCCTGTGTAGCTGCCATCTCCCAAAGATGCAAGTTGATCCCAAGTCAGCTTTGCAAACCTGGTAGGATTGTCAGCTCATTTCTTCCATTAATAAGAAAAGTGTCGACTAAAAGAAATACGTCCCCCAATATTTACTGAAAAATTATTTATATTACAGGAATGGTCATTTGCTGTTTGAATAGTAGGATTTATATGAAATGTGAAACAGCCATGATCTATAAGTCTCTCACAGTTATTTGGCTTAACTCTCAGGATTGATAAATCACACCTCTCCCACTAAACTGTCATTTATGTCCCCGTTTCCAAATGCCATTCCCACCTCAATGCCACAAGCACCACACACTTTCAGAGTATGAAATTAACTGCACCTCATGAGATTAACAGCCCATTTTAGTGATGTATTTCTTGGCTGTAAAGTTTTCTAAATCTGATAGATCAATATCTTTTGCCAGCACATGTACTCTAAAAGATTAGGATGTCTCTAAATCTCTTTGGGAGAGAGGGAGGAGGTTTCTAATACAGAGGGGGAAAAAAAGTGGTTGGAGGACAGCAGATCTGTACATGTCCTATCTTAACTCTCAGGTGTACATTTTGTTTACTGGTCAAAATTTTTATTTTTATCCCATCTAGCAGTAAATAGTGCCAAAGTACAGGACTTTCCCTTCTTCTGAAATCCCTTTTTACTGGAAATGTAAGTGGCATTTAAAGAAAGAGAGGTTTGACTGTATTACAGGAATTCCAGAACCAAAGTCTAGCTTGCTATTTCTAAACAAAATGTAAAACAGACAAGTTTTTTTTAATATTCCTGTGGATTATAGACATATTTTTAGCTTCTCTATCAAGAGGGTGGTGTACACATGGTCTCTGGAGCTCTGCTTTTTCTTTGGGCTTCCTTTTTAAGCATTCAGATAACATGCATTTTGCTAAGACAATAAAAGCACAGTGGGAGAAAGCTGCTTTGCTATTCATAAGACTGAAGTTCTGCTGAACTGTATGAGATCTTAGGGTCTATTTTCTCTCCAGCTTAGCAAAAGCCTTTTTTTTTCACACTTTTTTTTTTTTATAATGAATTGGCTTGAAATGTAGAATTGAGAATTAAGCTCAACACTCAGAATAACAGACACATTCTGTTTATAGAAAGCTTAGCAATTTGCCTTTTAAAGCAGCAAAACAACTAAATCTTAGCTAGTTAACTGCTAATGCAATCATATGATTAACCAGGCTTTTAAATACAGAAGCATAACTAGTCATATAAGGGGAAATTTTACCAGGACCCAAGAAGACTCAGCAACACACACTGCATTTCATTGTCTCACAGTGCAGCAACAGAATAAGTGCAACAGGTTTTAAGTAGCTACCCCAGCAGTTGCTTTTGCCAGGCATGTGAATATAAAAATTGCATCATCACATCCTGGGATGTGCTCACCTGTTTCATCCTTGCAGCGCTGGCATCAACACTGGCAGACTGAACCATGATTCGTGGCAGAGCCTGCAGGAAGAAAAAGACAGTGCATCATTCTGTTAAAAGATTAAACATTGCCAAACTGGTAAACATTAAAACTTAGACAGGAAATTTTGGAATGACAGACAAACTGTTGTCATGCAGGGATGGAACATTGCTTTTTATTGCATTCTGACAACATGCTCTGAAGGGGCAAAAACCTGACCCAAGGCATCCCTGAAATGTGACACGTAAGCAGCTACAAGTACAAATTCAGAGTGTGTCCTCTTCTTTTATGCAAACAGACCACTGAGCAACCAGATGATGAAGAGGCCTGAGATCATGACGGTCTGGCAAGTGAAATCCTTAACTTCCAATCCCTCTCCAAAGCTCTTCCTTCATCTCCAGTATTCTCATTCAGTTTCACTTTTGCCACTGTTCACTTTAACTCAGAGGATGCCAAAACCAAAATCTGTACAACCTCTTTTCAAAGAGGGTACCAGCACTGCCTACTAGAGTGAAGGCTACACGTGCCCATTTCCTAATCAGACTATGCTGGTCCTGTGCCAGAAGAATCACTTCTGTATCTTCTCTTTTATAGCACAGGGCTTGATACGAAGGCATTGACAATAAACGTCCCTCGCTGGTTCGGTGTTCAGGTTTTATGGTGAAGATACGGAATAATCACTCTCTTAAGACTATAACAGCAAATTGTGACATTTGACTATAAATCTTAGGCTGTCAACTTGGGCTGTCATGCACTGTTGACATTGAGGGGGGAAGAGACCTCCAGTTCAATGGAGAACCTTGGGAAAACAAAGCATGGAGAAGTGAAAAAGGCAGGAACATTTCTTCAGTGCTGTTAAATAACGTATGGCAAGTGGAGGTTCATACTTTCAAGGAAAGAGCTCCTTAAGGGCAACATCTCATACAATTTGGGAGCAGTCTGCTTTTTTTATTTTTTCTCTAAGGGACTTGAGAGCTCCTTCTGTAGAAATACACAGGCAGTGCTCATCTCTGAGACAGCTATTTCTGGAATTCAACAATCTGTTTAAAGAACCATAACTCTCCAGCTGAAGAGTAAGGTGGTCTTCTCTTGCATCCTTTTTAAGTACAGCAAAGCAGGACTATGACTAATCCTGTCCCCAAAAGAAATAAACATGGCAGAAAAGAACAGCTATTATTTATACAGAGATTGCCAGGCATTAAATAAAACCACTGTTTTTCCAAGGTAGAAATAAAAATAAGACAAAAGATGGACAAAACCCCCTACAGGTTCTCAGTGAATAAAAATACTTTTAAAAAAGACATTAAAGCTTCAGTTCAATAAAGGAAGGTAGGAGAGATGGGGATTGTTTGTCATTAAACTTGCTAATTGAAAGTGCACCACTGAAGTGGGGTTCAGAGCAAACTGGCTCCATCTCGGGTGCACAAGGTATTAGCATTTTGAAATCCTTACTAGGACACGCACTGGGGCTCTGGGAAGCAGACGGTGACCCAAATCGGAACAGATCAATGACGCCTAAAAATAAACACAGCTTTAGGGCTCATGATCCAGTGGTTTTCAAACACCTCATACTCCAGAACTCCAGATTCCTTTGGAATAAAGTGTAATCTTTTAAGACAAAAGTATTAACCTGGAAACAACTGTAGTTCTGACTTGTGACTTGTCCAGAGGTAGCTTAGAGCGATGAGGTGAGTAGTCTGACTCGGCCCAAGTATTAACTCAGACATGCCAGGACAACTCGATTATTTTAAGAGTCAAGTATTTCACTTCAACAAAGACTATAGAGGAGAGGGATTAGCTCTCTTGTGAGAAAAGCTTGCAAATTTTAGGTTTAATGGAAGCTTATCACAGTGTAAAAGGGAGCCGAGTATTTGGCAGAACACTTATTCTCTCCTGTTTAACAATTTTGGAACCATGGGTTGCTCCTGGGTTAGTCTATCTTGGGCATGCAAAGCCAAGCTATTAAATATCCCTTTTTAATCAACAAATAACTGTAGTTACAAGGCATTAGGGCTAATCCCTAGGCAGGAACTTCCATAGCACTTTAAACCTTTTGCAGAGGTGCAGCTGAACCTCAGTGAGAAGCCATGGCTCTTGGATTATCCTAGTTAAGTATCTCCATGGCCCAATGGTAAAAGCACTCACTTTGGCATCTCAGATAGGTAGTGCAAAGGAAAAAACACTGTCCTTGTTGCTTTCACTTTCCTCTTTGTGATTTGATATAGCAGGGGAAAGTGCCTTTTTTTTTCAGCAGATCTTGAATCAGAAGCTGAAGTCAGATCCAGGCTCTCAGACTGGCACCATAACACAACTTGATCTTCTTGCCCCATCTTCTCCCACTATACGTGCCACCTCTGGGAAGTGCTGAGGTCTGGCGTTAGTTATTACCCAGAGATAAGCACTCAGAATTGGACTAAGAAAGAGTTTAATTAAAGATATTTCTCAGTTCCTTTGATTCCCTTTCTTCCTTTAAAACAAATAAGAAGAGGAAAGTGTGGGGGTTTTATCTCTCAAAAACCTTCAGTCTTCCAGCACATAAATCCATGAAATCTAAAAATCCAGTTGATATCAAATAGCACAAGAAATAAAACTGTTACACTTTAATCATTCCTCATTAAGTTCTCCTCCTGAAAGGATGACAAATCTCAAAACTACAGTAACTTTGCCAAGCAATGTTTAGAAAAACATGGAGAGAAAAGCAATTATGAGAAGTGGCACTTGCCCAACTTTGGTGTTGACAAGAAACAGATGGGCAGAAACACCCTCACTGGGGTATAGCAAGAGCACTAAAACAAATCTTTGTTATGAAATGTAGTCAAGTTACTTGGGGGGGAGATACTGAAAACAATGTGTTTGACTCTCTGTGAAGACATTTACTGGATGAAAAACATTTCTGAACTGAGAGCCAAATTCTGCCACATTAAATGTTTGTAGATAGCAACTGCTAAACTAGACATATATATTTACCCAATAGCAAAACATGACCCTTGTATAAGTGATATTTTTTTGGCACAATTTCTTTAACCAAGCTGACAAAATATGGAATAAGAGAAAACATGAAAGCAATTCACTTTAAAGCATCTTTGAAACTGTAGAACAAAAATTTTCTTTTTCCTAAGAGCTGCTATTTTGTACAGTGGGGTTATGAAGATTTCTGAGAGGAGTGTTTGCACAGTATTTTCTGGTGAGATGAGAGGTCAGTTTGCACATACTCTGATGTGTCCAAAAGCCATGATGTCTTTACTAGTGAGTATCATCATCTAGAGACCCACCTGGTATGTTGGTGAGCTTGAACCAGAAAAGCAAATGTGCATCTCAATCTGCTTAGAGGCACAATTAACCTGTAATGAACTCTTTTTCATACCATATTTTACATCTATACAATGGCAACCTCTTCAATGAGCTCACAAAAACACATTTGGTATTTCTATGTCATTAAACATTTTGTAAAATGCCTCTGACAAGAGTGACTGATGACTTCAGTACAAAGCCTTTTGATTTTTTATCACTGGATGAAAATCCTTCAGTGTTAACACCCAATGTGCAGAAGGTTCAGTGGCAATGAAGGGAACAGACTGGGCCAGTGCGTACAAGAATTATCCTCCAATCTACAGAAATGGTCTGGCCAAGGTCATAGCTGATGCAATCTGAAAAGGACATGATCAGAAAACTTCCCCTGCTCTTGTCTATGCTTTACCATCTGCAGACAGGAGTGACGGAGCTCAAGGACTGTCACATTGACAGTATTATGTTCACATCACCATTTAAAAGCAGCTATTGGAAATTTCTGCAGCAGGGCTTAACAGTTCCTTCATTAAATGGAGATTTAAATCAGGTTTGAGCACTTGGGATAAAATACTTCCACAAGACATACACAGTAATGCAGTAAGAATTCTGAATCCCCTCGTACATAACAAAAAACGTTGAATCCATTTTTTAATTCCCCTATTTTAAAGAAGGTCCCTACCCAACAATACTCCTCTCTGCCCATAATTTTAAAGTCATTGCTAATTCAAATATAAAATCTCTCTCAGTAAAAGTTTGTTTACTGTTATCTCAGTGATGGTTTGTTTTCTTCTCAAAAGACACTGTGCATTTAAATATTAAACAAACCTCTTTTGTTCCACCTTCCCTATGTGGAGCATCTCAGCCTGTAATAATACTTCTGGATTCCACATTTCTAATATACTTTATGCAAAATTAACTGTAACATTTTCTATGCAGTTAAATTATTTCACTCCTAGGTCCGGGCAGATTAGAAGAGTAATTCATAACCATTTTCAAGTTAGTTCATAGAGAAGTTTCACTGGTTTGCTCTAAGAACTTTAAAAGCCAGTTTTCCATACTTATTAAAAACTACTTGTATGAGGGTGATAGTGAAAACTGAATTGAGAAAGAAATCAAAACACTAAACTCAGTCACAAGAACTAGAAGCACATGAGCTCAGCTGGCCACAGAGGATCTGTTGAGCTAGGCTGATTATAGCATCCAAATGATTCTTTATTTGAAACTCTGAAAAAAGCTTTTGAGATTTTAAAGAAGGTTCTCTCAGGCCACATTATTTACATTTGATTAAGGAATGTCAGTTCTAGCAATTATACTATGCACCATGCACATCCATGAAACTGTTATTTTTTAATGCACTGCCAGAAAAAGGCTTTTGTCTACTTAGATAGCTTTTCATTAACTGCCTTTCATTATTTTTTAAGATTAATTACTATGTCTGCATCAGAAGGTAAAAGAAAAAAACCTGAAAGCTGCTCCATGTGTCATATGTCTGCATTTTCTATAGCATAAAACAAAATCTAATTGCATTAGCATATGAAAATTCAAATGTGTATTTTTTAACATAGCTGTGACTCTGGAGCTCTCATTTAAGCCATGTGCTAACAGAAAGAACCTTGGTGGATGCTCAAATGTCTTGAGTATGAAGGTGACCAATATCCACTTGAGTATGAAGGTGACCAATATCCACTCAGCAAATGCACACTGGTCAGAAGAATGTGCTTCTGCCACAGCAATGTCAAAAAACAGAAACTGAAATTTAATATGTACATTTTTAATGTCACCACCCAATGATACCCTAAAATGTAATTACACGGGCAGTTCCTGGAGATCAACAGGGTCATAAGGTAGAGGACAGTAATTCTGCTGGGTGCACACTATGAAAGCCTCAGCATGTTAATAAAAAAAAGTCAAGCTTCAAGAGCATGTACATAATATAATTAAGCACAGAGAGAGGAAACACTGATTCTCCATCCACCTGCATATTTTACACAAGTATTTTAAACTTTTCCCCATCAGCAATAAGGCTTGGTGAGGCTTTAAATCTTGCACACTGCAGTACTAGGCTTTTTAAAGATTATAGACTAGGAAGACAAAAAGCAATCCAGCAGCCCAAAAAGGTTTAAATTGTTGGCTTTTTTTATTTACAGACTACTGGCAACTAATTTAAAGGCATCAGATAATGGAGAAAATAGGCATTTTCTAACGTAAAAGTATATAAACAGCTTCATCAGAAACCAATCTTTTAGGTACATAAACAGCTTCATCGGAAGCTGTTCTGCTAGTTACATAAAGAATCCTATTATGCCAAATTAATTCAATCTAACTAATTAGAGAGCAGGAAGTTCTTTCAATTATTTTATGTGCTGTCTGAGAAACACACTTGAATACGAGAGCAGATTTCATTAATTGCGGTTCATTATTCTCCAGATTAGTTACTAAACTTGCATCAGAAGGTCAAAGACAGCAATTCTGTTAGCTGCCACCACCTTGACTGGAATGTCTCTGCATTTCTGAAATGCAGGCAATTGTAGCCCACAAACAAAAACAGCAGCAGGAAAGGCCATTTTGTTGAGATCACTTTTCTATGTGCTCACTCACTTTCAGGTCGATGTCAGTCTAAGCAAAGGTGTATGGCTGAGAGGGAAAAAGAAAAAAAGCAAGCTGCTAAAATAATAAAAAAGGTATTTTCAGAAGGATTGATCAGAACTCCATCTCCTGTTTACTGACACAGAATCAGAGATTCAGTAACGCATCCACTCGGAGAGCTGCTTAGTCATGATGAACTTCAGTTATAAACTTGGAAAAAGTACTGCTCCCCTGGAAATGATGCTTAAAAGCACTGAAATCAACTTAGCTATGTACAGCCATCTAACTCTGGTCATTTAGCTACAACATACTGGAGATTTAATACAAGAGTTGGGCCTGCTGTCTAGTTCAAGCTGGTTCACCAGCATTTTTCCAGAAAGGGTTTTAATGACATTAGATCATTAAGTACTCTCAAACAATGCAGCAGATAATGGATTGAAAAGGGAGTTTGACAAGAACTTTGGAAATCCTCTTTCACTGTGGTCAATGTAGTCTGATGAACCAGAAGAAAGTAATAAATGGATCTATTTAAGGTTTTTGGTATTTATGTTCAAAAACCTGTTATCACATATCTGCTTGTTTGCTTTTAGCCAGGAAAGGATTATTTACATCTTTTAATTTGCTTTGCAAAGCATTCCCTTAGTAATTTCTATTCCTGAACTTAGCTCTCCCAGTTTGTTTTTTATGGCAACAGAAGTCCATCAGTTCCTGGTTAGGGGTAAGATTCCTTTGCAGTTAACAGCCAAAAATACTTTTGGCTTTGGTTCCTTATACTTTTTATAGCTTTCCACCTACTCTCACCTTGCACATTCATTTATGCCACTGTGTATGGAAGTTTTATTCTTCCACAGAACAAAGATGCATAGCTCCACATTCTCTGAGGCTCAGAAATACAAATTTTTGTGTTTTCCATTGCATAGTTCAGTACAGTTATGCCAGAATTAGAAGCTTTGCTGTCTCGCTCTGGCAGGTTGGTGAAGGTGTTAAAGCAGATTGCCAAATACTGACCCCCACAGCAGCCCCATCATCCACCCAGTACAGTAGCCATTCATCACCATCATAATTTAAATTCTTCTGGACACATTTGCATCAGCAGGCCATTATGAAGAAACAGCAAGAGAGATGACAAGGCATGATATTTATGATCTTAAAGCCACTCTCACTACAGCAGCACGTATTTATTTTTTGTGCTGCACAAAAGAAGCCGTAGCTAATTCTGTAGCAGTTCCTTCCATTTCTGCTCTCTCTCCTATGCACTGGCATTGCTAACAGGAGTGAAGAAGCTCTGCTTCCTTACTGACAGAGCTGCAAAGAATAATCTAGAAACCTCTTAAACCAGTGAGGTATATTTGTAATACAACTAACTTGTTCTTTTACAATTAAAAGTAGCAAATAAAGATTTCATTTTATTGTACAGATCCAGCAGTCACGGGAAAACTCTGGTTGCTCTCCAATGCAACTAAACATTAAAACAGCACACACTCCTGTTATTATATTAGCTTTTACTTTTCTAAACCAAAGCAGAAACAGCATTTTCCCTCCTATTAAAAATGGATGTGACCATGATCTGGTTATTTGAATTTCCATAGTAGTCCACAATATAGAATAAAATATGTTTAAATAGATGTCTGTGTAGTTTAAAAACTGACTTCAAGACAAATAATACAAGACTGATCTTGAACAGTAGAAAGGAGTGGGAACAGGTGGTTAGACTACAGGCAGGAAATTAGGCCTCGTTTGTCATCTTAGCTGTCATTGATTCAGTAAGAATTCAAGAGGTGGCCAGAGGCCCTCACTGCAATTGTAAAGAGCACCTATTTGCACCTTTTGATACCCAAGTACCTTGAAGAAAGCCACTGTCTTAATTTGAATTCCCCACATTTCATAGATGAGGAAGGTTATATGATTCCAGTCTCACCACTAAGGCTGTTGGAAGCAAAAGGCAACAGGAAATTGTAAAGCATTACATTAGGTAATAAGATCTGGGAGTGAAATTTACTTGTTCTATTACATTGTACATTGCCTTACTTCTATTTGTGCTAGGTGTGCCACAAGTTACTTTTAAAAATATTTAAGGGCTAGTGTATTTATTTTTGGCCTATTCATTTTTCACTGTACTTCTACAATGACAAAACAACTTCCTGTAATCCTCAGACATAATGGCAAGTTCAGTTGTAGCAAACAAGGGAGCAGAAAGTCTGGATCCAATCACACAAAAAAAGAAAATAGTTTTTTTCGGATTTTAGGATTTGTTTTGCTTTGTTTTGAGAAAGGCATCCTTTAAAACAATTGTCTGTATATGAAAAGGTATGGAAAGGTCTAAGTTAACTGGTAATGTGTTTCCAGAACCCAAGTTGAGTGAACAAGACAACAGCAGAGTGAGCTGAATGGTTAACAAAGCCCAGACAGAATGGACTTCCACAAACTTTAACAAGGGAGATCTGGCTCCAGATTTATCTTCCTAATAGTTTTTTAAATCTTCCAGATTTTCCCTATACAGGACTACTCCTGTATAAATGAACTACAGACACTCAAATAAAGGAGCAAATATTCTTTCTAATGGGATTGTGTATTTCATATCTTTTCTTTAAAAGATGGTGGTGTTTTCTAGCCTGCTTAGCCATGCATTAGCTACTGCTCAGAGTACAAAAACCACATCTGGAGCAGGTGGAGTTTTGCAGAACAGCATTAAAAAAAGAAAAAAAAAAAAAAAAAAAAAAAAAAAAAAAAAAAAAAAAAAAAAGAGCAAATGCTTCTCTGGCATGTGGAATAGATAAGAGAATGAACAAAAGCAACTGTCCAAAGTACAGAGCAGACGGTGAAAGGTGACATGAGCTGGGGCAAGGGGGGAACAGGGTATGAAATAACGAATTAAAAATAGAATTACATTTTCCACTTGGCAATACACAAACAACACTAAGTGCACTTCATAAATTTTACTATTGTTGCTGCAAGTGGTATTACCATCAATCACACTGGTAGTGTACTTGGCACTTTTAAAAAGCCGAGTGGGCTGAGTGTATCAATAAGTTTAAACAGCTCCACTATCTCTGGACGGAACGGAGGGGAAATGCATCACAAGGCTTTGCTATGACTAAAAGCTTGGTTTGCACTGCAACAACATATAAAATAGCACTTTGCCAGCAAGTCTAACAGCACTCACCAATATTACTGCAGAGCCTATTTGATTTAATTTTTTACCTGCTGTGCAAGAGGAGAGGTCTGCCTGCCCTTTTTCTCATCTCTAACAGGAAAGAGAGACTTCAGCAGCTTCGGCATCTGAGGCACAAAGGACTTTACAGGATTCAGGTAGGAAGCAGCAAGGCTACTAATACCTGTGGGAAGATTGAAAAAAATTAGAACACTTATGCTTTGGGGAAAAGAAAAAAAATAACCCCAATCCAAACTCCCCTAAAAATATTACAAAACTATTATTATTTTAGGCTGACACCTTCCAGTGGTCAAACCATTAGCCAAGGAAAAGCACTGAATGCTTGTTCCTCTCTTGAAAGGGATGTATGAATTTGGGTAGGTCTTAATCTGTGGCCCCAGCATACAGAATTATTTTTTTTTACCACATATGGGCAAAAAAGCTTGTTGTTTGCAACTGGAAACATAAAATACTTTATAATTTGTAGAAGCAGGGAAAATAAATTAATAAATTAATAAATGAATGAATGGAAGCAAAATGGTGACAGGATGTTCATAGAGCACACAATTTTAAGGACAATTAGAAAACTTACTAGAAATAAAAGAAAGAAGTAAAGAAATAAAAGTTAGGGGCATCCAACTCTCCTTAATCAAAGTGCTGTTTTTTCTACACTACTCCCCCCTTGAGAAAACCTAGTTGGAGATACAAGACATGACTATTTTATATCTTCACACTCTCAGTTACATATTAGGCACAACAGCTGCAAAATAATCTATTCAATTCCCATGCTGCTTATTTTCTAAAACATTAGCTACCTTACTGTCTTTGCTGTTTACTCATGTATAAAACAGCACTGTCTGAGCCCAGCTAACTTTTGACTTCAGAAACTGAGCTCCTGAGATAAGACTGCATCTTCAGACAACTATAACTAGGTAGCACTTAGCAGAGCTAATAATGAGAGTTAAAGGAAAGGCTAGTTGGAATAGCCCTGAATCTGAGTAGCTTTGCCACAACTGCTAAATATTCACATAGAGGGAACTGCATGAACATTGCTCTGGAGAAGAAATTTCTCTGCATCTCTGAAAGCATCTCAGCTTTATCTGACATTCAGGAGCTGTGGTAACTTCCCTCCATTTTTATAAAAGTTGTTTCAGCTTAAGGAAAGCCCTTACCTGGATCAGGAGAGTGGTTTTGCTGTGCAGAGCCTGGCAGAGAAGTACGAGATGGACTAATGCCTCTACTGGAATTTGTGGCACCTTGGGACACATCTTGCTGACTCTCCCATCGGCCCTAGGGGAAAAAAGAAGTTGCACTTTTGAAAGTTAGCTCACCAGCAAGAGCACAGCAACATTTACACACCATGCCAGCCTGCACAGCCCCTTGGCAAAGTTCAGAATGCACAGAGCTGAGGAAAGACCCTTCCCCAGAGGCACTTTTAGTTGAAGCACCTGGTCCTGCACAGATAAGCAACCTCAGCTCTCAACAGCATCAAAGCACATAAAAAATCTACTTTCAGACCTCAAAGCTAGAACAGTTCACTCAGTTGTGCAGCTTGTTTTAGATATTACAGCCAGGTAAAAAGAAAACAGTACTGTCTGCCCAAAATTCCTAAATATTTTGCAGATCTGCTCAGGAAGTGGTTACCAGTAAAACCTGCATATGGGAAGTGTCAGAGAGAAATGGTGAGGACAGAGCTCTGAAAAAGAGAAGAAATTTAATCTTAGCCCTAAAGGCTGGAAACCAGTGCCTAGGGTTGGATAATGGATGAGCTGATTAGATCACGAGGGAACAACTGTAGTAGTGCAATTTATTTATTTTTTTAACAGCCTAGAAAAGACAGAGATGGAATACACACAAGAACAAGCTGCAGGTACCAGGAGCCAAGAAAAAGATTAAGTAAAGGACAGGTTAGAGTTTTGACATGGTTGATGAAGATGAAACACAATGATTTTCAGACCTGCAAGAGCATGAGTGTAGATGAGGCAGGAAGAAACAGTGATGGAGCAGGCAGTAGGCCATCTGCCTCCCCAGGGCCCGAGGATTCTCTAGCTGGGTTATCACATGGATCCCAAGAGAACCACACACCATTCTGTGCGTGGGTTGTAATTTCTCTCGCTTTCGCAAAGGTCCACTGTGGTTTTGCATCTTTCATCTCCACCTTATGGGTCAGAAATTGGCTCAATGACAGTCTCTTGGCTAACGGAGAGGATCTCCAAAGTAATATTTCACATCAGTGCACGAGTGTCAAGAAACTCCGTAGTCAAATTGTTTTTTCCCTAACTCTATCATCTTGAGATGTAAAATCTTTTACAGATTTGCCTGCAATGATTACACTAAATGACTGGTCAGAGGGTGTCTCTGCTGAAAGTTTCATGAAGATACAGGACAGCATATTGCTTCATGGAACTGACACTGTGTTAGGTGTGTGGTGCTGAAAAGCCAGCACTGAAATCCATGTGGTTACCCTGCAATCTTCTGATAAAGGCACACTCCCAATGCCTGTTAAAGCAGTTCCTTCACACTGCCAAAGAGCAGGCCCTAATGAAGCTATATGGTGCTAATTTGCTTAACTTACAGGAGAAGTAAAGGCAATTCAGTATCCATTTAGAGAGCCTGGTCTCAAATGCTACAAAAAGTCTTGATGTCTTTTGGAAAACTGTTGTTCTGTTCAGGTAGCAGAGTGCTCTCAGGACTACAAGCTTGCAAAGTTTCCTCTTTCCAGAATCAAGAGGTTGCAAAGACAAGATGGTGCAGCCAAACTAATATAAATGGAATTCTGATCCCACTTTTGATAAAAAGTTATTGGTTCAATATCTGTACTTGCCTGGACCATATTGTATCCGTATCGTTTGTCCTTTTCAAAGACATAACAGAGGGAGAAAGGCTTTCACAATACAGCAAACATACTAGAAAGGAGTCACAAGGAAAGGACAGAGCTGCTACATCCCAGATCACAGGTTTTTGGTATTTTTTTCCTGGGGGAAGAGGTGGAAATGTGCCTTTTTGAGAAGCTTCATGCGGTTGGATGCAAGGAAATAATCCAACCTTGAACAGAAAAATTGTCCCCCTGCACTGGTGAGGCCACACCTGCAGTTTTGTGTCCAGTTTTGGGCACCTCAATTCAAGAGAGACATTGAGGTGCTGGAGTTAGCACAGAGGAGGGCAACGAAGCTGGTGAAAGGCCTAGAGAATAAATCTTAGGAACAACCCTTGAAGGAGCTGGGAATGTTTAATTTGAGAAAGAGGAGGATGAGGGGAGACCTCATCAGTCTCTACAAGTACCTGAAAGGTCATTGTAGGGAGGTTGGTCTCTTTTCACAGGTAATTAGCGACAGAACAAGAGGGAATGGCTTCAAGATGCAACAGGGGAGGTTTAGACTGGATGTTAGGATTTTTTTTTTCACAGAAAGAGTGGTCAGACACTGGGACAGGCTGCCCAGGGAGGTGATTGAGTCACCATCCCGGGGTGTGTTTAAGGGTTGTTTGGACGTGATGTTGGTGGATATGGTTTAGGGGAGGACTTTGTAGAGTAGGGATGATGGTTGGACCCGGTGATCCCAAGGGTCTTTTCCAACCTGAACAGTTCTATGATTCTATAAAAAGCAAGTAACTTGCACTTTTGCAGAGCAGCACCCATCTTCAGACCTCCACTGGCTACCATCAGTACTGTTAGACGTAGAGGCAACAGGCGCTGTTTCCATGAAGTAACCTTTGGGATACCTAAAGACTAATGGATGTGACAGTTGACTGGAGGCAGCCATCCTGAATGTCAAAACTGATGTAACCCAGGCTGGGACTAGCATTAATACCAGGGGTTTTGTTTAGTCTTGTATTTTTGATGACTTTAATGTTTAAGCCCTTCTTGAAAGCTTCCTGCTTTATCAGCATGGATGACAGAGCTGTCCTACCCATTCCTCAAAACCCCAACTTAAGCATTATCTTTGACCTGCAACTCATTTACATCTTACACAAATCAAAAAGTCATGCCTATGTCTGGAAAATTCTTTCCACAAAATGCTTCTCTGAAACAGCCCTTTCTATTTCACTCCCCAGAAAATCTCATTCAGGCTTCTGCTGTCTTAAGTTTCAGCTAGTGCAGGTTTCTTTCAGGTGGCCTTGCCCTCTTTCAGGAGGCAGTCTTGCCCCTCCTGTATCCATTCCAAATACTACTTTAGAGACTGCTTTCTTATCTTGCCACATTGATAATTTCTTGGGTTGCAGCAGACACTGAAAGCCAGGATGGAAATAGCCAACAACTTCAGACTATGCTCAAAACTGTCCTCCCCGTTGGATATGAAATGTTTCCTGAAGTCTCCTTCTCTAGCTCCCACTGACGTGTTAGTTTGCAGTAGAAGAGTTAAACAGTGAGAAGAGAGTTCATGCTCTATCAAGATGAGGAAAATATCTCAGTGTAATTCAGTATTTTTTGGATGCACCAGCTCAGTGGTGCTGAAGGAGTTTTAAAAAACAAAAAATACTACTATTTGGTGGGAAGTCATAACAAGACTCAAACTATCTTGAAACACTCTTTGGTTTTATTGACTTCTGGTCTGATCTGCAATCAGTCAGGTAGATGTTGGCATTAAGTTAAGAGAAAGAACTATAGGAGAGTACAAAGCATCTGAAGGCCTGTTTTTGGAGGGCATAAAGAAGTTTGATTAGTGTTACTTTTGGATCATAGGGTAACAACCCACTTACTAAAGACAAATGGAAAAAGGCGACATGCCTTAATAATCTGCTATTTATAGGCCAAGTCTAAGTGCTTCTGGAGACCACAGAGACATAGGAAACAGCTATTATTACAGGTAAGTTTTCTAGCTTACTAAAACACTGGCTCAATGCAGGTAAGGAGCAACTGAATCATTTTCTGAATCCCTCTTTGTTGAGTCAGAAGCACCCTTCATTGACCATTCCAACAAAAATAATTTCATGCAAGTATCTTGCTTTCTAGAGCTGTTTGGAGAATGATTTAAAAACCAGAGTAGACAAGAAACAGTGCAAAACACTTCCAGAATATTAATTCTGCACAGACAGAACTTTTTTCTTAGGATAATTAGAAAATTTTGCTTCAGTCTTAATATTACGGACGACTATTTTTGACATGATTTTAATGTTCTACCTGTTGCCAGGTTAAATAAAATGCAGGATCCAAGAACAGGAATATGCACTTGAGAATAGGATTTGTTTGGCCATGTATTTAAAGCATGTTGGGTTTTAAATAGCATTTGCTTTGGAGGAAGTAGAAAGATCATAACTTTAGACTGAAGGTGAGATTTGCTAGGGGTAACGTGAGCCTCAAGTCTCAGGTGTCAGCAAACCATTAACAAGTAGGTAAATCAGGGCAACAGGTGGAGAACCTTTTGCAAAAGAAAATACTGAAGCCAACTGAATTGGCCAATTGGCATGCGAAGAATCTGCAGAGGCAAAAGGTAGTTCATGAATGATTGATTTTACTAAACTGGATTGAAAGATAACCTATCTCACTCTCACAAAGAAAAAAAAAAGAAAAAAAGAATTATTAACTATATTAACTTGATGAAGTTCCCAAGTTTAACATATGCATGCTATGTAGCACTCACATGATTGCTTTGTGCATTCACTAACTGCAACACTTAAATAATACCAATTGCTTAGACTTAAAGTGCTGTGAATCTTTTGTCTATCAAGAAGGGTGGTGAGAGAAGGGAAGGAAGCTTGTAAATCATCTGCCCAGAGGAGCCATCATTTCATGAATATACTTGGTCTCTGCCAAGTGACCAAACAGAGGTCAAGTGACTTAATTTAACAAATCAAAAATAGCCACTGGAAGAACGCATGCCCTTTGATGTATTTTGATACAGAGCTGTTTATCAAGTGGTTTATTTCTAGAGTATCTTCTCCTTCTCCTGTGCCTTCCCTTCTTTCACACATCCTCCATGAAAAACTCCCAGGAATTTATTTTAGGTCACCATTGACACACAAAATCTTGAGAGCAAATATGGGTGATCACTACCTAAGTCATCTGTAGGCTTTACCTGACAACAATTCTTTTCTTGAAGCTGACAGACCATTAAAATGCTGCCACTGGGTAAGAGAAATGAGTAGTTCTTGTGTTTTATTATTTTAGCAGTTCAGAAAAGGCTTAGTAAAAGGTGACCATATAGCACGTATAAGCACACAGCTGGGACAAAAGGCACTTGTTCTCATGAGCAGTGAGATTATTCAAATTTATCTACATAGTACCAATTTGGTGAAAAAAAACTCTGGCTCCCAGTAAAACTGAGAAGGTCAAGTGGCACAGCACTTGGCTTTTGGATAGAAGGCTTTTCAGCTACAAACTACTGGACCTTTGGGAAAAGAAGGATGACTGTTAAAGACAGAACAGCTGTTGTGCAAAGGCATTTGAAGAACAACTAATGAAATTCTTCATCAGTATGTGATTATTGCCTGAAGAAGACCTGTAAAACAAGTCAGAGGTGCCTTCCATTATTTGAGCATCTGATTCATCCATTTTAAGTTAACTGACTTTCTAAACTTCCAATGCAAACACTCTGGAATGTAAATAATCCAGCTCCCTATCTTATATTGCCACTAAGTGTTTCTACACTCCCACATCACCTGACATGTGTATAAAATGAAATTAAATTCATCTCACTATCCTGTAACCATACCTGTAGTGATAACAGGAGTAAAAACTTTAAGCAAGCAGATACAGCTTAGAGGTGAGATCAAATGCAGTCCTGTTAACCTAATATTAAACATCTGTAAGACTGTATTCTGAAGTGAAGTTAGAAGGTATCTTCTTGCCTTTTCAGCCAGTTAGGTAGCTTAATCTTATGAGTTATTATTTAAAAATCCCAGTGGTGACTTAAATATTTCACATGAATGCACAGAGTCATCCTGCTTCTTGGAAGCTGTCTGTGGTGACAGTACATGGAGATATTCCTTAATGTTTTTCAAGATGTGCCAAACCCACACTGCTGCTCCAGTCCTGCAGAAGGGCTTTTCTAGCTCTTCATGGAGCTGTGACCACCCACCTGTACTTGTAGTAACAAGGAACCAACTATGGCTCCAAGATGAATCCTGATTCTAATTCTGGAAACTTCTAATCTGCATGCTTTAGTTGCACCAATATCATTTAAGTCTTATTCTAACTGATTTCATACTAATTTATACAGGGGAATAAGTCCTGGCTATTCACAGTGGTGAAGAATGAAGCAGAGTCCACCATCAGAATTTTACCAGTATGAATGGTGTTGTACATACAGGAATGAGATTCAGAGCATTTTCCACAAAACTAAAAATCCATGGTATGGACAGCAAGAATATAAGGTATAATACTGCTAAAATTAGAGAAAAAAATGAGGTATTTTTTCAGAAAAATGAAGTAATGTTGAGGGCTTCCACTAATATTAAAGTATTCAGGATTGACTGATCAGTTTTCCATCCAATTCAGGATGCTGTTACTATCCCATGACTGATAATTCTTATAATAAACTACTTGTTTGAGATTAGTTTATTATAGTCAGTTGTAAACAAAACCAAATTCCTGGTAAAATAATTATTAATGATTGCTTGTTTTTCACTGAATTTCTCTGCAAATGGCAAAGACATCTAACTTAGCTGAAACTCTGCAGATCAAGCCATTCTCAGACCATTGTGCTAAAACAGATAGGACTGTTACCATCAGTGTGCTTTATGTTGTGTGTGCTTCATGTCATCTGTGTGCATGTACAAATTTCATCATAGAATGGTTTGGGCTGGAAAGGACCTTAAAGATCATCTAGTCCCAACCCTCTGCTATGAGCAGGGACACCTCCTACTAGACCAGGTTGCTCCAAGCCCCATCCAACCTGCCGGGGATGGGGCAGCCACAGCTGCTCTGGGTAACCTGGGCCAGTGTCTCACCACCCTCACAGTAAAGAATTTCTTCCTAATGTCTAACCTAAATCTATCCACTTCCAGTTTAAAACCACTACTCCTTATCCTATCACTCCATGCCACTGTAAAAAGTCCTTTCCCAGCCTTCCTCTAGGCCTCCCTCAGGTTTTGGAAGGCTGCTATAAAGTCTCCCCTGGAACCTACAAATTTAACATTTCATTGGGATTACAAGTGCCTCCATTCACCTCTCTGTGGAAACTGAGCCAGAGATCCATTCAAAATAAAAAAATTCTAGCAGGGGAGTTTGCACTCCCCCTGTCCTGAGTAACAAGTGCCTTGAAAGGAAGCACACTGCAGCAGGGAGGTAAGTTACAACACCTCAGCCCCACGTTACAGCCCATACAGTGCGTTTGTCAGCACCTACATCAACCACGGCCAAGAGCTGCACAACCCCATGCAAACCACTACCCATTAACTCTGGTTAAGCAAAGCTTGGTACAACTAAGGGGACAAACAGTCATTCCTCTGAGCATGTTACCAGGATACTAAGGAGAAATTGTTTTCCATTGCCCCAGTATTAATTTAAGTCATTCTTTCATAGATATCCAGAGTTGTTAACACTGAACTATCTGAAGCCATAAAGCTTGAGAAAGATTGGAAGAATTCACAACATTTTTATCATCTCCAGGCTAATGTAAACATGACTGGCATATATTTGCTTGCTTTGATGTCTATCTTTAATTTTTTAGCTGAGATGGGGCCATTTCTGAAATAACTTCACCCTGTCCAAAGAACTGCAAGAAATGGCATTAAGTAGCTATAACACTCTAACAAAACATAAGATGCACCCAAGAAGGAGAGAGTGTACCAGCTTCACACTGCATTAGTAACAGGGTTTTCAATGGAAAAACTCATTTGCTGGGTACAATGCAAATGAGACACCACCAGCTGCATCTTCAAAGCAGGAAGTCAAAGCGTTCAAGTGAGCAAAATAAACTTTATAGTGAGATAAAATTATTATCCCACTCATTAGGTGGACCTAATGCATTACCTCTGCTGGGACCTTTGGACTCTGAAACATGCAATGAGAGAAATCAGTGAGGGGAAGGGAGGAGAAAAACAGAAATCATTAAGAACTCTGGTCTTCAATTTTTACTTTAAAAACCCACAATATTGAAACACCCCACAGTTCTCTCCAAATAGAAGTTGCAATAAGCACTTATCATCTGCAAATATTTTACCATTCCTTATGTGGATCAGATATCAGTGCTTGAGCAGGATACCAAAATTCTATTATTCCATGCAACTGCAATATGCAGTAAATGCCTGGTTACCACTAGATTCTCCCTTTTAAAATTACTATCTGCTTGCTGGGCAGAATACCTCTTAGGAGAAGACCCTTCACTTTATCTAGGTATTGGAAAATAAGTTCAAAATAATCTTTTACTTTTAAAATAAATACTTTTGATCTACACTGTTATTTTTCAGGAGTGTAACGGACTGAAATACTGCCCACTGCAAGATTAAGACTGCTGCATTCCCTCTGAAGGTCAGGGACTCTCTTCATAGGCCTCTACTCTGTCCTAGAGGTGGACCTGAATTTAGATATGAACCCAAATTTGTTCCTTACCCAGAAGGTTTGCATCCACCCACGTGAAGGCCATGGGAGAGCTCTGGAGCTTGACAATGACAAAATTTCCCAGATAAATGCACTCCCATGTGACAGATGGTTACATTTAATGCTGTCTGTTCAACTCAGGTCTGCCATGGTAGATCCCACAGCTGCTGGAAGCAGCCTGGGAACCTTCCCAGAACAGTCTAGTGTAGCACATCCAAAGCTAGTTACATGCTAGCAAGAGTCCCAAGGATACAAAGAGCACATGAATGCCTTTGTCTTTTACACATATTTCCCACTTATGCCTCTGTAACTGGTATAGTGTAGTCACTGTAGCTACGTTTTTCCTAAAGAAGCATTCCCAGGAGACTTTCAGATACTCACCCGGTTACTGCTCAGGCTATAGAGGGGTGCTAAATCCTGGCGACTTCCAGAAAGCTGAAACAGTTAAGACAAGCAGAATTACTTCTTAAGAAAAACTTAACTTACAAATAGGCTTCCTGACAAATGAAAGGGTGAAAAGAAACAGTTCTGTGGGTAAAGACAGAAATCCAAGAGATGAAAAGTGAAAGCCTCATTATTGACCTGCAAGGAGCCAGAATTTGACAAGTTTGATTACAACGTCTATCAAAGGATTTAATTCAAAATTTTGGACAATACAAGTCTCATCTTTCTTATGCACAACACTGCTACAAAGTTTAAGTTCAGTAAATACTTGTAACTTGTTTGTAAATTTTCTAAAGAAAAATATCTACAACTCGACAGCTAAACAAAAAAATATCCAGTTTTCAGAAAAAAAATTAAATGCGTAAGTTCTTCTTACATTGCTTTTTCAGATAGTCTGGATTTATGGAAGTGCTTTCAAGCATACTAGCCTGTATGATGAAAACATGAATATGTGCAGATTTTGTCTCCACTTATCAATTTACATGCTCATAAATAGCACAGACAAACAGAAGGGTCAAACAGAAGGGAATTTATTGCTATATTTCATGACACTGGTATCACAGGGACCTGTAATTGAAAGACTGGACCTGCTGCCCTCAATATGCTGCAGATGTGTCCTGGTTTGAGCCAGGATGAAGCCAATTTTCCTTTTACTGATTTCTTCTTTCCCTTCAGTAAGCTCTCTTTTACTAGCAGCAAGTGTTCCAGCTAGTGGGCTGATAACACCAGAATGTTTATGTTACCGCTGAGAATCCAAGGCTGTGCCTTTGCCCTGCGGGCTCAGATGCTACTGGGAGAAGGAGAGTTGTACCTATGACCCCCCGTAGGGGAGGCTGAACTAGATGGACAGCAAAATTGGCCAAAGTATTCCATTCCATATATCTATGTGTTCTGGTTTGGTGGGGTTTTTGGTAGTGGAGGAAGGGCCCCAAGAGTGGCTCTGGTAAGAAGTTGAGAAGCTCCCCCTGCTCCAAACCCAGCCACGGAGCCATTAGAGGGACAATAGATGCACCTCAGTGATTGACATACAAAAGAACTGATAAAACAACTGAGCAGAGAAGCACTTAAGGGAGAAGAGCTGTGCTGGGGAGGAGGCTGGAGCCCTGCTCTGTGTGTCTGTGTTCTGTGTGTGTTTGATTAGTGTGAAATTAAATTATTATTTTTTCCCCAAGTTGAGTCTGTGTTGCCCAGGACCTTAATTGGTGAAGAACCCTCCTTGTTCTTTGTCTTGACCCAAGAGCTTTGCGTACTCCTGAACACATTTGTACATATTTTATTTTACCATTAGTGTTTAATTAAAGCCGTCTAATTTAGTTTTTAATCCAGAAAAGTCTCAGTAATTCTGTCTCTCCTTCCCTACCAGGGGGAGGGCATCGAGAGCCCGAGTCAAACTGTGACAAGATGCCAGCAGAGAATACTCACGCGATTCACATTGGGAGAGCTCAGGCTCCTGCGGCAGAGTTTTCCTTTTCCCATTAGCTGCTCTTTTACAGCAACTTCCTGCCAATCACAGGGAAGCAAAACGAGTAAAATATGAATGCTTTGCAAGAATCTAAGCTCCAATCATCCCAGGATAGTTTTGTCTATAGAAGAAAAATGTTTCTAAACAGCCTTACTGCCCAGGCTCCTGTCTGTAAAGTCCACTGTCACTTAAAACTTGCACATGACGTGGCTAGAAGTGTACGAGTGGAAGAACTTTAACATCTAGTAATTTAATAATTGGCATATGTAGGATTTTACAGCTAGTTCTGATTCTATGAGATGACTGTTGTAGATGTGAAGACTAAGACTCTCTTTCCTAACTGAGCTCCTATTTTAATCCTTTAAACTGTTTGTGACAGGGAACTTGCTTTCAATACTTGGAGTGCATCACACTTTTCCATTAATTTAGAGAGGGCAGGTACATACTCTAGCTTGTTTCACATAACTTTCTTTTGTGCTTGCATAATTTATATCCAGAAGAACAATTTTCAATAAATGTTTTGCTCTCCTGTATCTTCCTTGGTAAACAGATCAAGTTACAGTACTTAAGATTAACCCAATCAATGTCTTATTTACTGACAGAATAGGTTTGGTTACTTCAAGCAAGAATATGGACAAAATGACAAGTATTCTACCAGCAACTTCAGAAATTATTACAAAAGCCCAAATTTTAAAAAGCAAAAGCTAAACCCACACAACTATTTTTTGGAACTGTGATTAGCAATGCAAAACCAAACCAGGGATCCCATAACAGGAGCATTTAATATAAAGCTCCCAGTCCCATCCATCCATACTGCAGGTGAGTGAGTGAGAACACCTCTGCAAGGACAGCTATCTTTGCTTCTCTGGTTGTTTTCCACAGGCACACTTTGTAAGGCTGAGCTATGCCCTGCAGCGGTGGTTTTGGTTTTGTTATCCATGGCATGTACTTAAGAGAACATTTGCATTGCCACACACTGATCTCAGGAGGCATATTCTCTGCTGTGTGCTACAGCCTTAAAAAAAGACCTGGCGCAGACGATCCAAGGTGAGGATGTTCTCCACAGCCAGGACACTCCGCAAGTACTTCTCGATATAGGCCTCAGAGTCAGCTGAAGCTGCATCTTCAACATTCGCTGCCATCCTGGCCAGTGCCTCCCGCTCTTCAGCTCCTTGAGCATCCTAGGAAGGCAAAAAGAAAATACATCCTTTTAAAATAAAAGAATAAAAAAAAATAAGCTCCCACATTGGTCCTAAAGAAAACACATTTTTAAACCATACAGGACAGATTCAACATTGTTTGCCTCTAAGCTCAGGGGCAGATTCAGATGTTGTGATGGAGATTCCTAAATACAAGCCTCAGTACATTGAAGAAACATGTGGAATGCCAATGGTATGGGTGCTTCTACCACTGTCACAGACATATGAAGTTACATGTGGTTATTGCTCTTTTGGAGGTTTTTTTGTTTGTATCTGAGAGTCTCACAGTGAGACATTGCCAATGATTAGCAAAAGGACTGCATTAAATATTTTGTCATTAAAAAGTGCTTGAACACATTTGGGGCATTACTTATTGCATGAGAAAAACAAAATTTCAGTTGACATGCAAGAGCAAAATGGATCATTGCTTGAGAAACATTTCAACACAGAGTGCTAAATACAGCAGAACATAAAAGACAGGCAGCAATCAGACTTTTGGCTCTTCATGTGTTAATGTTTTTACAAGTGCTCTGCTTTTACAGAGCATCTGTTTGGAAGGAAAGGATTAGCATCTAACTATGAACATGCTCAGGAATAAAGAGAGGCATAAAGATATTACTCAGAAGAAGCCACTTTGTTGGTTTTTTTACATATTCTCATGCTCCCTACATTATGCACTTCACCTACCCATCTTTACTCCTCTCTTTTCTCTCTTTTAAAAATATTTTTTCAAGGACCTCAGCAAATAGATGCTCACTCAACAAAATACATAGTGACACTGGTAAGACATAGGTTGCTGCTAAGTCACAGCATGTAAAGGAATATGTTTAATCTTTAAAAAAACCCATAGTTTATGCTTGCAGCAGCAAGAGCACGCTTAAAATAAGGGAAAAATCAGAAAGTTAAAAGCTCTTAGTCAATTTCAGATGCTCTGATTTCTTATTCACCTCTGGAATATTTGAGACTATTTCAAAAGTGACACCACAGCCAGGAATTGAACTCCGGTGAGACATTCTTCGGAGGAAGCTCTGTGCAAAACCCTGCAAGGAAGCAAAAAAAAAAAAAAGGAAAATATTTCTTACTTTAATGGAAACATGTTTTAACATATTTCAACTGAAGTAAATATAGCCTAAAAAGAAAGCAGTCCAAACCCCAAAGACTAACCAATTGATACGCAAGAGTTAAAGATTTTAAGATGGAGACAAATAATTTGCTTGTCTGTACTTTAGATGCAGAGAAAGAATTTACTTCCTTCATAGCAAGGTGACTGTTTTACCAGCACACAAAGCATTTGCTAGTTTTAGAGGTGTGTTTTTTTTAATATAGAGCCCTAGGTGACTTGTCTTGAATATTGACAAGTAAAGACATTAAATTCTTGACCAAAGAGATCGTTATGAAGAATGATTTAAGGGGGCATGGTCATTGTTTATGCTGACTTGGCGCCTTGCAGGGTTAAGAACTGGACTGTTGAATTAATGCAGAGATGAGTCATTCAAAGATGCTGCTGAGATGAACACCCGGGAAAGGTTATTGATGGGGATTTTTAGAATCCTAGCAAGAAAGTAAAAGATTCTGTGTCAAATAAAAGTAGAAAACATCATTGACAAAATCTGTAGAAAACAGACCTGATGAAGACTTAACACAATTGTAATTACTGGCATGCTCAATTTATCTATTGAATATACTCTTCCATTCTATATGAAAAAAAAATTCATCGTTCTCTTTCTGACAAAAAGCTTTTGCCTGATCGAAGCACCCAGATCTGTAGTTGTTCTATTCCTAGCACTAAAAGCAGCTTAGACTTGCCTACAGAGCTTCTGGGTGTGACCACACCTCTTCTGCTCTTGCTTGATTTTAACTATAGATGTGCAAACAGAATAACAATTCAGGCTTTTGCTTTGTCATTATCACTGCTAGGGGAAGCTGGATTCTGAGACAGTACTGAACAAACTCTTCCTGACCAACTTTCTTAAGAATTAAATAATTTTCAGGACTTAATGCTGCAAGTGGAATGACAACCTTCCTTCTGCTTTCCATTTATTAAACACCCTGCTCTCACCTACACATTATCATAAATGCACAAGCTAACCGGAAAACATAAAAGACCAAGAGTGAGTAACTTTGACAAATTAGAAAAGGGGACCTCTACTCCAGCTATTGCTGGTTCATCTCTAAATATGTGGAAGCATGAACAGAAATAGTTCTCAGTGATATGTGAACATACTACAGCAGTAGGGAAACACACAAGCTTCTTCTGATGCACAGATTTTGCAAATACAAACTCCAGGCTCACAAGAAGCTAACTCTTTCTACTTTTTCCAGTGACTGGGGAGAAACCACTCTGTAGTTAATACAAATAATACAGAATCTCTCATACTTAGATGCCACTGAGCCTTTAAAAAAAGCTGCAATGCCATCCACAACATAAAAGATACCATGAAAACCACTGGCAGCTCAAAGTCTCGGTGCATGGCATTGATTCATGGCTTCCATTCAGGCAGAGATGAAAGTAGACACAAGAAAATAAGTCACAGCAGCATCACAGTCCACAAATCACAGCCTTCCTCTCTTCAGGCAGTGATAAACATGGGGCAGAGTGAAGGTGTGGAGGACCATAAGAGACATACCTGTCTGCCATAGACGTTAACACATATGCGCTTGCGCAAGACCAGCTGCATTTCCGCGGGGTGGCTGAGCTGGACAGTGGCCCTCACTATCAGGTAAACTCTTTCATCTGCTGCTGTTCCTTTGCTGAGCTGGATACAGTCATGGACTGTGGAATCCCATGAGGCTTCTGCTTTCACCTGCAAAGGAAAAAAATGTATCCTCTAATAAGCATAATTAGGTGTATAATTAATGGTAATTAATTAAGCATAATTAACAAAAATACATAATACATAAATTTTGAGAGTTAGCTTCTCCATTTCACTCCCTGTGAAGAAAAATGCCTGCACTTTAGAAGAGGCCATTTAAAAATCAAGATTAGTTTGCCAAATGAAGATGTTGGGATTAAAAATGCCAAACTGTTAAAATTGCTCAAACTCTGGAACATTTCCTCTTGAAAAAAAAGATCTTTCAATACCCAGGATCATGGCAAATAAATTATAAAATATGTAGAACTACAGGACTATCTGGCCTAATTTATTAAGATAAACCAGAGAGCAACAGAGATTGCAGTGAAAATCTTCCATCACACCACATAAACTTTCTTGTCAGTATTTGACAAATAACTTTGCTGAAACATTTCTAGCAACATAGCAAAAGCTGGAATTTCTCTTCTTGAATGTTTAAATATAAGTATTATTAAAGATTTAAATGGTTTACCTTCAAGCCAGAAGACAAAATGGCCTGGCAGCTATCTTTCCAGGCTTTAAAAACAAAAGAGAATAAAAAAACCCAACCAAAACCATCAGGAATAAAGCTCCTCTAAAAATATAAAAAGAAACAGGTTTCAGAATAAGGAGCAAAATTTTAAGTTAAAAAAATAAATCAGAGATTCTAAACCTAATAGCAAAAATTATAAATCAGCACCGGTAAAGTGTCAAAAGTATGAGTTATGTGGCAAAAAGTAATATAATGAATGAACAATGCAAAAGTAAATATGTTACCAGCAGTAACAGTTAAGATTTTGTTTTTCAGCTGGTGGCTTCCATACTCTAATTTGCTCAGGGGTTTTGTTGAGTTGTTTTTTAAAAACTCAGAATCTCCAGCTTTTTTAGGTCTTAGATTTAGATGAAAGAGAATCCTTGAGCTTTATTCTTTTTCAAATCATGGTTATACTCCTAGCAAATATTCCTGAAAACATAAAGTCAGTCATATAAGAAACAAGTGTTGTATCATCTGTGCACCATCTGTGATGCATTGTTTTCACAGTTGAATATATAAAGAGAACAATTAAAACACCCCTAAACTAAAAATACTGATCCACATCTCTGCTTACCTCACTATCATGATGCTTCACAATCTGCAGTTCAAAGAATTCCTCTTCCTCTTCTGCAACAAGAGTAGCATCCCACCCACCAGCTTCTGGGTCATCAAGGTCATCTTGGGAACTGAAGTCATCAGCTAGAAACAAAAGTGAATGCAGAAGGTGAGGAGTCACAGAGCAATAATCCTTTTGCAAAACGTAGAATCACAGAATGGTTTGGATTGGAAGGGACCTAGAAGATCATCTAGTTTCAACCTTCCTGCCATAGACAAGGGCACCTTCCACTAAACCAGGTTGTTGCAAGTCCCATCCAATCCAGCCTTGAACACTTCCAGGCATGGGGCAGCCACAACTTCCCTGGGCAACCTGGGCCAGTGTCTCACCACCCTCACAGCACTTTCTTCCTAAAATCTCATCTCAATCTCCCCTCTTGCAGCTTGAAACTGTTCCTCCTCATCCCATCACTCACTGCCCTTGTCAAAAGCCCCTCCCCAGCTTTCCTGTAGCCCCTTCAGGTACTGGAAGGTGCTCTAAGGTCTCCCTGGAGCCTTCTCTTCTCCAGGCTGAACAACCCCAATTCTTCCAGCCTGTCTCCAGCAAAGCTGCATTAGCCCTCGGATCATCCTCGTGGCCTCCTCTGAACTCACTCCAACAGCTCCATGTCCTCTTATGTTTGGGACCCCAGAACTGGACCCAGTCAGTATTTCATCTAGCAAGTCATGAATTCATTTTCTCATCACTAACTCCCCAGGCTGGCTATTTACACTGTAACTGCAAAAGAAAAACTTCACGCATTGCTCCCCATCAAAAAGAATCCCATTCCTATACCCAACATGAGCACAAAACTTTGGCAGGACAGACTCAAGCATGCCTTATGAAGTGGGAACCTCCCCTAGTGGTGAATATCCCCTCCTTGCCCACCTGTGTATTTCCAGCACTGCTGCTCATTTGGCATTAGTTAGGTGTTGGGTTCTGGTTTGTTTTCAAATAAAGAGCTGCTGGTTGACTAAGTAAAAATACAGTACTTTTAGACCATGATTAAACACATTCTTAATCTGTTTTTTGAGAAGGTCAACCTGTTCTGGATCAAGTCCCTCACCATGAATGAATTATTAACTACCTCCTTTCTGAAGCCATCTGATATATCAATGTGCTTTTTGAGGTGAACAAACCATAAATGAGAGCAGCAGTGTAGCAAATCCTCCTCACACCAGCCAGCATGTCACCTCCTCACTGTCACCTGCTGCTTCTAATGCAAGTGTTCACCTTTTAAACATGTTAACATGGGTTTGTTCAACTGATAAGCCACTGTTGGCTCCTGGATTGCTCTGGGGTTGCCACTTTCTTAGCTACAATTTCCCATCTGTGATAGAAGTATCTGACAAATTAATTGTTCAAATTGGACCTTGTATTTGGATGTATTGAGAAATACATTGATTAAAGGAACACCTACGACCAGACTCTATAAAACTAACTTGAGGTTATCACGCCATGCTTTTTTGATATGCAAATCTCATTACCAGTGACTTCATATTTTCTTCTAAGTCATAAGTGAATTATGCTATATCCTTGTGAAAGAACACTCCCAATAATATTTTCTTCTTATCATTGGCTTTTACTGTCCTCTCCCTTAGATGTACTCATTTTACTGCTTCACAGAATCATAGCAAGGTTTGGGTTGGGAGGGACCTTTAAAGGTCGTCTAGTCCAATCCATCTACAATAGGGAGAGACCTCTTGAACTAGATCAGGTTGCTCAGAGCCCCATCGAGCCTGACCTTGAATGTCTCCAGGGATGGGGCCTCCACCTGTTCAGGGTGAACAGGGAAACCTGTTCCAGTGTTTTCCCACCCTCATTGTCAAAATTTTCTTCCTAAAATCTAATCTAAATTCTTTTAAACACTTATTCCCCAGCTTTTTTGTAGGTCCCCTTCAGGTATTGGAAGGCCAGCATAAGGTCTCCCTGGAGTTTTCTCCTCTCCAGGCTGAATAACCCTTACTCTCTCAGCCTGTCTCCAGGGCAGAGCTGCTCCAGCTCTTGTATCGGTTTTGTGACCCTCCTCTGGACCTGCTCCAACAGGTTCATGTCCTTCTTCTGTTGGGGGCTCCAGAGCTGGACACAGTACTCCAGATGAGGTCTCACCAGAGCAGAGTAGAGGGATAGAATCACTTATATTTCACTTACTAAACATCTAGAAAACACTGATATTATTAAAACCTATGTTTCCTTCCATATATAATGTTGTGTATCTTGAAACATTAAACAATATGTTCCAGTGAAAAATGTGCACTCTCAAATTAATCTACATGCCATTCCAGGCATTTCTTCATTTTATTGGCTTGCCTGTATTCTATAACGTCATTGGTCATACAAAGTTTGTTTCAAAGTACTCTATCATTTTAAGGACCACTTACCATTCAAGTCAAGGAAAATAACAGGAATGTGAGTTTCCATACCAGGCACAGGAGTCCTAAAATGTGAGACAGGGACAATGGTGGCATTTAAACTAATGCAGATTTACCCAGCACACGTACCTTATGATACAAACCCTCAGTACATGACATTCAGTACAACTTCACTTCTAAGCCAGACCATTGATAACCTTGGCAAACAGCTTTATTTTAATTTACTGTTGCAGATTCTGAGAGAGTCAACTGAATTGGTATTTCTTTCATACCAGTTCTCTTAGAATTATTGTATTCTTTGACCTCTGCTTTCAGAAATGTTTTCTCTCTCTAAATTGCTAATAGAAAAATTAAGTTTATTTACTCTGACACACACATTTATTAAATGCAATCCCATCTGCATTAGTGATGGCAGCGAAGACAGTGGAGTAAGAACCAGAAAACTGTGTCATTTTTAAACTACCATTGATGTTGACACACTACACAGTTATTACTCTTCCTTACAAAGCACACATATTTAAGAGTCACAGCTGCCATTTAAGTCAGCTTTCATATCATGGAAGAACAGGTAACATAGGTGGTGCTTTGTTTGTTTTTAAAATGAAATATTCTGCGGCCTAGCAGTTTTAAGTGACACAAGCCTGGAGGTATTTAAAAGATGTGCTGATGTGCTGAGGGACATGGTTTAGTTGTGGACTTGGCAGTGCTGGGTGAACTGTTGGACTTAATGATCTGAAAGGTCTTTTCCAACCCAAGTGGTTCTATGATTCTAAAATGAATAAGGCACTAAAAATATAACATGAAACATAGAAGACTTTAAGATGCCTTATTGCAATCTTAGCTGTATAAAAGTGCTGTAGCTGTCTCATGACAAACTTGGACTTACACATGCAGGTAATTAATATGTTGCCTTGTAACAAATATTGAGGACACCGAGATGTCAGTTTATATTGGTATTTCACCAGAACATATAGCAACAGGACAAAGGCTAATGATTTTAAACTGAAAGAGGGTAGACTTAGGTTAGACATTAGAAAGAAACACTTCACCACGAGTAGTAAGGAATAGGTTGCCTAAGGAGGTTGTGGAAGCCCACTCTCTGGAGGTGTTTAAGGCCAAGCTGGAGAAGGCTTTGTGCAGCCTGGTCTAATGTGAGGTGTCCCTGCTCATAGGAGGGAGGTTGGAACTTGATGGTCTTTAAGGTCCCTTCCAACCTTAACTATTCTATGACTAGATGAACTCTATGGTGGCTGGAGTCTTATGCAATATATAAGGTGCTTGAATCACATTGAACATTTCTGCTGGTGCAAATGTGTTCAAAACAGATTCCTGCTCTAGCAAGTTTCTTGCAGCTCCACTGTTTTCAAAGCTAGTCAAACACCTTGATGAGAAAGTTGATGTGTTTCCTTTAGCCTTTGCTATTTTTATGCTGCAGAACTTCAGCTTAGAACTCCATGACATCCAATTTAATCAATAAATATTGCTAAATGTTTGCTCAGAAAAAAAATTCAGAAAGTTGAAAGCAACTGAAGACATGAAGGTTTGAAGTGAAACAACCTTGCTGCCTTATCTGTAGCTGTTACTCACAGCTGCTACAGTACAGCAATCTCAGTCTAGTCTAGTTTTCCTGTTTTTAATGTTTAGAAAATTACATGGAACACTTGCTGACTAAACAGACTTTGTGCTCAAACCAGGAGCGCAACAAAATGCTCCTGTAGGTGCAGTTTTATTATGACGGAGCAGCCTTTTAAGTGAATGAACTAGGTAATTAACATATTAGCTAATTTTTTTAAATGGTAAGTGCAGTGGTAATAAATATTGATTCCTTTTTTTCAGAAGGTCATAATTACACTGTGATCAATAATAGTATCGTTTACTAAATAGCATTTCTGGATTTCACATACACAGCCTAATAAAATAGTTTAAGCAAGAGGCCTAATTTTAACAACTTTGCTCACACAGGGTACAAAGGCCAGATTAAAGAAAGCAAAAAATGGCAACAATCCAGGACAGGAAGAGGCCATGCATCATTTTTACATTCGTTCTTGCATATGGCAATGTATGGTCATACCATTCTGCTGGAGCTCCAGGGATCCCACTGCCAGCAGAAGGAACCATTACAGCATTCCTTTCTTCAGTGAGTGTTAGCCTCATCTCTAAAAGCTGTGCCTCCCGATCTGCATCATCTTCTGTTTTATCTGGAGAAGCAGGATGTTAGTCAGAACAATGGTGAGCATTTCTTACTCAGTCCCTTTATCATGCATCAATGATCTTATACCATAGCAGAATAAAACTCACTCTGCTCAGAAATTCTTCGAACAAGAAGAAACACACGGTGCACAAGAGCAATGAACAATTTTAGATAGGCTTCTCTAACTTTCGTTTCACTGAAAACAAATTAGTTCAGAGATTCTCCATTAACTTCCCTTCTAAATTTTACAGCATACTAAGATAAAAAGTGTGTGTGCATATCTCTCTCAAGTTATCACTATTGTTACCTTTAATAGTATTTTGCTTACCAAGCTTCCCAACAAGTTTTTGCAATTGCTGATCAAGATACTCCTGACGCTTCGTTAGGGCACAGAGCCACTTCCGACGGAGCCGCTCCAAATCCCTATCCTGTCAGGAGGGAAGCAGTCATGTTAAATATTGACCCAGGAAAGCCAGTGCTTCCTATTTGTGGTTTACACATTTCCTCAACACTTCTATACATCTCAAGAAGCAGATAAGACAGAGCAGACCTCCAAGAAATCACTTAGCTCTTCTCAATTTTCTTTTGTCCTGGACAACAGAAACATGGAAAAGCTGAGGTTGGAAGTGACTTCCACAGATTGTCTAGTCCAACCCAGCCTCTGTGCCCAAAGGAAGGTCAATTCCAGCATCTTGCTCAGGGCTGTGTCCAGTTGGGACTTTAATATCTCTATGGATGGAAAGTCCATAACCTCTCTGGTCAGTCTGCTCCACCACCCCAGTAAAAAACAAAACAAAACAAAAAAGTATTCTGTGTTGAATGGAGACTCATTGTCTCTTGTCCCTTCACTGGCAACACCAGGAGGAGCCTGGCTGTTTTATTTACCCCTTCCCTTATATGTACATTGACAAGATCCAGCCTGAGCCTCTTCTCCTTGAGGCTAAAACCCCCCCATTTCTCCAAGTCTTTTTTCATAGGTCCAAACCCTTAACTTTCCACATGTTGTTTGAAGTATTTTTGCTTTCCAGCCAGAGGCATCTCTTTTCTCTAGTTGTTATTTTGTACTACCCAGCTGAACAAGCTTCAGTTTATACATCTTCTTTGTCCTCAAACGAGTCTGTAACTCACATTTGTGGGAAAGCTGGAAACCCCAGTCCTTATCCATGATTCACCATTCACACTCACTATTTACCAGCCTCATACCAGGAATCTATCCCTGGCCTTCTGCATGCCACTGTCCCTAGTTATGGCATTTCCAGCTGAGCCTTTAAAAATACTTTTTCTGAAGTGCTTACATCCTTCAAAAAAACCCTCTCAGGACCCTTAAGAACATTCAGTTCATTTGTCTCTGGTGTAGAAATGCTCAGAAATGATGAATTATACTCTACATGCAGCATGTTGGGTGCCACAAAGATGAGCTATCAGCTCTGGGATGCCTTCAGGCAAGGCTCCTCTATGGCAACTGCCATTCAGATTCAATCCACACCAAAATATAACAAATACTTTGTCAAGACAAATGAGTGGATACAAGACATAAACTATGCTTGTGTTACTCACCTGTAGACCCTACAAGTATGTCAGAGAGCATTAAACCTAAATCTGGTTGCTCGCATTCTACAAGTTGAGCTCCATTATGACAATGATGTGCTTTTGTTAAAGTTATTCAAAAGATGCAAAATACATCACAGGTATTGTACCTCATCAGTTCCCTTTTAAGGCTCATGCTACTGTAGGCCTTTTTAAAAAAACAGTGTGCTGATTTCAGTGGTTTTATCACTGCTGTCTTAGAGCTCCAGGAACAGAATCCCCATTGCTTGCCCAAGGACTGATTACTATGCAGTATACTCCAGTGATTGCATCTCTTAACACTGCCATGCCTACTCTTGTTCTGATTGAGGACAATCTCAATCTGGCCATAGTTTGTCGAGCTGGAAGACTCCTTCCCCCAAAACACCAAATACTAAAAGCAGCTGGATCTTGTTTTGAAAATACACACTAAGGCATCTTGTTCTTTTACTTCACCTCTGTAATCCACCATATGGCTTTGCCATGTAACCATCTATGCAATTGTTACCAAAGCTTTTAGTCTCTTCAGCAGACAGGCTCTCTATACATCCAGCCAGTACAGTAAAGATAACACACTGTTTGTCCTTAAAGATGTTTTAACCTGTCTGAGGTTGTAAAGAGATTGAAAATTTTTACCTGATAACTGTCCATTTCATCCTCTTCTTCCTAGACCAAAACATGCAAAATCATGCCATTACATTTTGTTGATAGCAGGAAACAAACACACTGAATGCAAAAGGTGTAACTATTTCAAACAGTATTTTAGCCAGACAAATTGGCCAAACATTTGCCCAAACAATATTTTGGTCCATTTGGCCAAACAATATTTTGACACAGAAGTCTGGCCTTAGCAACGGTATGATAACAGAATTAATACATATTGATACCCCAAAGATTTGCTGCTATCAGCTCTTTTAAACACAAAGCAGAACAATCTAACAACTATAATGGAAAAATTTCACAGAAATATAGCTATTAAAATTCTTCATAATTGGAAGCAAGGGGAATACTTCAATTGCCCTGAGAAAGAAAGAGGAGTTACTGTGAAACTACTTGAAACCTGTTGATCCTGGACAACAAAGTTTTACCTGTAAGAGTTAAGCATGAATGCTATAGCAAGCACTGAAAAATCAAAGTCTGGCATAAAGGATTTGATATAAACCTGCTGTAGCATTAGAGGAGAAAATTTTTTAAAATCCAAGTCAATTGTTAGGAAATAAGAATAACCTCTTCACCATAACAGGTTGTAGTGTAGGCCTTTGACATCTTGATTTCCATTATTTTCTGATGGGAGACACCACCTTTCATTCTTGACACCCATCACAAGCAGAGCCACTTGCAATGACTGTAGGCAGAACTGCCACTCCTGGACAGCAAATGGAAGAACAAGGACTCCAATCCTCACTGAGTTATTACTTATCTATTTAAGTAATAACAAGCCACTGGAGTCTACTTTGGTATCTTAGTACCAAAAGCAAAAAACTTAGCTAAGCTGAAATTAAAAAGCAATTTTCTTAGTTTAATGTTTTTAGAAAATCTCTCACATTCCAGAGAGAGTGATTTACTTGAGATAGAGAAATGCTAGTAATAGCACTAAAAATCCAGGTGTTCAAGTCAGAAGGCTATTGTAAGAAACCAGAGTAATAAAACATAGTTTTCAATAGCCCTTTCCCATGTGTGCTATCAGTGTCAGACAACTTGCTAGTCTCTCTCTCAAGAGAGTTGAAGTCTTTCTCCTTGACAGAACACACAATTTTGTGGATTATTAGCTCTGTCTCAGATATGGTTGAAACTGGTCAACAGAAAACAGGGTGAGACTGAGAGGATGCTCCCAGGGAGTTGTCATGGAACAAGCTAAAAGGGGCATGTGTATGTTGCAGGTGTGCAGTAGCTTTCAAGTGAAATTTGCAAGAATCAATTATTCTGTCCCAGAACAGCAGAGTCTCTTAAGAAAGTTGCTCCATGAAGGAGTAGGACAGAAACAAGAGTTCACTTGCTTTATAAGGATGTGAGGTAAGGGCAGCTAGAAAGCCTGCAGGCAGAGTCACTAGCAGAAGCACAAAGCGGTATAAAAGCAATAATTTGCCTTGGGTGCTGCTGAAAAGCGAGATCTCTGCAAAGGTGGAAAAAACTCCCCTTTTTGTACTCCTGACACCCAGGAAGCAAGAGACTGTTAAGGTTAGGAGACAAAAACCCAACTACTTCAGATCTCAAATGGAAAAATAATACTGATCAAGCAAAAAAGGGAGCAGACACGCATTGAATCATACTCTGTCACCAGGGTAAACATTATGGAAAGCTGGGAGACATCCCAAAAACGACCTCACATTTAGTTGGCCTTATGTAAAGCAGGACAGCTAAGCAAGTCTGGAGACTTGCTCATTTTATTGCACTAGATTTTGGCTTGCTAAGGCAGAGCAATGACTGAATTTTAACTCAGCTGTTGGGGGAAAAGCTCAAACTGCACTAGAAACTGATAGGAGTGTTGCAGGAAGACAATCCCTAAAACCAGATTGATATACTTGCAATTTAAGATACGATGCAGTGCCTTTGAAGTTGTCAAACATCTGGCCAACACATACTGAGGGCTAACAACTGGCTCATGTAATCCTAACATCTATAACTCAACACTATTTGAAGATTTGTTCCATTGATTTATTTTACTTTGAACACTTAAATTTGCTGCTATTTCTAATATTTGAAGTCAAATCTACTGCACAAACTTCTAATGCATTTTAGAAAATTTGGAATCTTCTTCTTTGAATGGTGTGTTAAGGCTGTGCTGCTTTTATGGATAGGGAAAAAACACACAACAAAACCAGAAGACACACAGAAGGAAGTCTTACAAACATTATTTTTGCCATTGAAAATTTTTTCACGCCACTTTGTGAAAGACAAAGGTGTAGATTTAAATACCCTGAATAATCCCTAAAACCACCATCAGAGACATTCTGAAAATTCTTCTTGACTTGACTTTATACATTTCAGAAGAAGGTTCAAAAAACATCCCCCAAAACCAAACTCAAACTTGAAACGAATGGAGTTGCCTCCAACTGCAACAAACTTAGGACAACACTTTATGCTTTTACATGTCTTGGTTTTAGCCATAGCTGACAGGAAATGTTCTGACTCTTACCTGATAATTTTCAGGTACTTTTTGTGGCTTGACATGTTTTATTTGAACGCAACCAATGCCGACAGATACTATTGATTCCTCCATCAGTGGTAAGGTCCCAGATTCCTGTACAGATCTCACTTCCACCTGAATTCGTCGAGATTGCCCCTGCCCAAAAGAACAAATTGAACTGCTTGGAAAAAAGAATATCAAATGCTGAAAGCTTAATGACAGAGAGACCTCTACTGGTAGTCACTGGCAAGCAACATTATATTTTTATTTTGTGAAGAAAAAAATAGTGAGTATTGCAATCCCAGCGACCCAGTATTCAAGAGCTACCCTTTCTGTTGCAAGGATTTGTGTTTACAGGAATTACATATTTACAGAAAAAAAATTCAGCATTTAGCAACTCCCCCGTTTGCTTTTCTGGAGGATTTTCTAAACATATACATAGAGGATTTTATTTTTAATATTTTTGAGGACAGAAAATAGGATCTCTTCCCTACCTACAGAAGAGGAAAGAAAATAAATTAATTTGGTGAGCTACTGGAATTTCAGTGAACTTTTCTTGACTCCAGTCTCCGTGACTGAGAATTCTTAACCACTGATGCTATCAATGCAGCAAATAAACTACTCTTTAGTAAAACTCATAGAGGGGAAAAATAATTAATTAAAAAAAAAAAAAAAGAGGAAAACGAAAATGTGCAACCTGTATCTGACTTGTACTAACTCCTAGCATTCTCTGGGCAATAGCTTATCACTTAAAAATGTTAACTACTCAGTTAAGCATTAACAATTCGATGTGTGTAGAATTCAAAGGACAAAGGAATGGCCCGCTGGAAGGATCAAATAAAGGGGAACTCTGGACCTCTTAAAAAAATAATCCAGTTCAGTCAAGACTGGCGTCCCTTCTACCAGGTGTTATCACAGAACAGGGAATAGAACATAGCACCAAGATTACAGGTAAGCCTTTGATCACCTTTACATCTGAGCTTATGCACACTGGCAGATTCACAAAACACAGAGGGACTCCACTTTCTTCTGCTTTATGCCTGTTTATGATCCTATTTTGTGTCTAAGCTTGACAGTTCCTTGGACACTACCCCTTTACTACATAAAACATAAGCTTCTTAGCTTTCCACATGCTCTTCCACAGCTGAAATCCTGTATGTGACACCATACCTGCCTGAGTTGGAAGATGCCTCCTGTGCTTACATCCTTGGCAGGAGTCACCTCCACTGGGCAGTACTCCCCGTTCTCATTCAGCTCGAGAATTTGAACCCAGAGCTCTACTTTTCGCGTTACTTCACTCCACCTGCAAAACACGTCAAATACGTTTGTTTGGTTTTTAGGGATATAAATAAATTATGCCAATAAATCACAGCACAGAGCTGCTTTTAATTGTAGAGGATAAACAACTTAACTTTAAGAAAATACTGCTAAGCTTACTTTGGGGATGACCAACAAATTCTAGCAAAATAGCAACCTTTTCAGTCTAAATTTCCACATTATTGCATATTTACTCCAATTGAAATAATTAGCAATGGAGTTCTTCCAATGGAAGCAATATATAGTGATGACACTCAATGGCCAAGAACTAACTGGAGTCAGATCTTGAATAAATATCTCAGTGTACAGTAGGAACAATCCTTTTTATTCTTTTAGACTTGATAGATCTTCCTGGTATAGATTAGGATACCAATACAAAGGAAAATATACAGCTTGTTTTTTCATAAAACACTACTTATGCACTTGAGTTTGACTAAATGAAAGGGACTTCAAAGTCTTTCAAGGTTTGCCACTTTTGCTTTGAATCAGAAATGGGCATTTCTCCTTTTCCACTTTTTCAAAGTCTACTCACACATTGCATGGCAATAGACAGTCTATTTATAATAGTCTAATATAGTCTCAAACACATGGTCAGTTGTCTTCAATTCAAAATTTGACTACTCATCCCAAGCTTGCTTCAGAATTGGGCACCTCCAAAATTATGTTCCAAAATTCTAAACTGAGGATCTATTTTCCATATTTACCTGTCACGAAGGCTGCGTGTTTTGGCTTGAATTATTCCCAAATCCCACAGGGCTGGATTTTTGCGGTCACCACTCTGCTTGTGCCCATATACTTCAATTGCCAAAGCACCATCATAAAGATGTTCCATGAAGTCTTCAGAAATACCTACAGAAACTTCCTGTAGGTAAGCAACAAATCAGTTGATAACTGTGATCAAACAATGACATAGAGGTTTACTGTCTTTAATCTAAACACGTAGTAAAGTTACCTGAGCCTCAAGATACAGTATTGAGGAAAGGAAGAGCTATCATCTCAGTTTGTAAAATCAGGAGGCAAGACAAAGGTACTTGATTTGCTGAAGGTTAAAGTATACAAAGAGCTGAAAAATGACTGGATGCTGTTCCAAGCCCTGATCCAATAGTTACAAAAAAGAAAAATACTATGTTCTAATGTTCAAAAAATCAGAACTCACCAGAAAACATTATATTTATTTTGCAGATTGTAAGTGAAATAAATTGCTCGGAGTAATGACAAATGAAAGAACACAATGAGAATTCAGGTGATTGGCTGCCATTCAACTAAGCTGACTTTAGACATCTCTATTAAAGGTATCCCCAGCTCAGGCAGTTGCTCAAAAGTCAACAGGAAGAAATAGTCGGTTCTAAGACAGACAACCTAACTGCAATATCAACATCAGGATAACAGTACTCATGTCTCAGGACCAGGATGCTTCTCTAGACTACATCAAAGTGTAGAGCCATCAGCCCAAATATGGGCATCAAATATACACAGATCAATATAACTCATCCATTCACACTCAGGAGCATTTTTATTGCACGTAAACTCCAATGTAAGTCTCTCTGCTGAACAGATTGCTTTAATCCACTTCTTCAACTCCTGTAATTTTTGCACGAGTGAACAGTGCAGTATAATCAAACTTACATGGACTATGAAGATGTTTCAAACTCTTATTAAAAATGGAATTAGGTATCAGCCTCACAAAGGACCATAATGAGAGCAAAAAGGGAACTTTTGCCCCGCTTTTTCTGCTTACACTTTCATTAAATAAAATAGAAAAACCCCTTACATTGCAGTGATCGAAGACAACCATGCACCGTGGCTCCTTGCTGATGGAAGATAAGGAAGGATCCACCTCGGGTGCAACATTAACTGGCTCTATCTGATCCCAAAATGTATATTTGCAGAACACAAAGTTGGAGAGGTGCTGTGGCAAACCTGTAGCCTGAAGTATTTTAATCTAGAAAAAGAGATGAGAAATAAAGCAAAAGCACTTATTCATTAGATAAAAAGACCTTCTGTTAGAATAATTTCATCGTGTTCTGCTGCAAAGACCAATAACAAAAAAGAAAGGAACAAAACAAAAAACTTTACAAAATACAATATTTTGCATTGTTAAACATTGGAGACAGTATTTTGTGTGCAACAGCTCCGTACAGCCACTAGATGTCCCCAGGTCCATATTTCTTGGGCGTGAAAGATAAAGGTATGAATTTTGCAAACACCAAAATTTTAACGCTTAGATGCACCAAAAACTTCATTACTGAAGAGAAATACAATAAAAACTTCATACGTCTACAAAAAGTGGCTCCTTTATTCTCCAAAATCCTTGCCTGATGATACTACTTGTCCTTACTCTGTGATGCTAGAAACACCAAAATAACCCCAACAATACAGAGGCAGCCTGCCCCTCTTTTTCAAAATCAAGGCCAAATAGAAACAAAATGTTGGAATACACCTTCTGATGAAAAAAAAAAAAAAAAAAAGCCACCATATTATCATATTATTGAATACATTTATATTTGCCATTTGTCAAATTACGTTCTGATGAGTTAGACTCCTATGGTTAAGGCACCATCCAAGCTCCTCAGAAAACTGTTTCCTCCAATAATGTCCCATTCTGCTTGCAAGCACATGGAGCTCTATGGGACAGGATAAAAACTGAGACAGAGTGCTGTTCCCACAGATTGTTCATATTGTCCAGAAGACAGCAAAGTTGAGGTTCCACTCCCTCCAGTGCTTTTGGCCTGAACTGCATTTTACAACACAGAACTGCAAGTAAATACTTCCTGCTAACTTTCTTTTTAATAATAATAAACACAACTGCATACATTTCACAAAATATCCAATATTTAGAGAGATACTGAGAGAGAATGATACACAGAATGATGGAGATTATCAGATTCTATGGCTCCTTTTGAATTAGATATTGTAGCTCCAGTCCTAGTGCACATATTTTCCATGTCTTCCAGGACTACAATAAGACAATCTGGGCTAAGATTGTATACATATACATAAAAAGTAGTTTAATTAATACCTTGCGGACTTAATAAAAATAATCATGAAGATTGAAAGGGAACAAACCCCATCTAGTTCTCTTATATTATTTCAGCTACTCAAAAAGCAAAATATTGTGAGAAAAGACTACACAGCAGTGCTTCAAGACAAGCACTGGGCACCAGCACTTTACACAAGGCCATGAAAACAAATGCAACAAAACTATTAAGCTTTGTACATACAACTGAATGACTAGGTACAGCTAAATTAATGACTTTTTTAAAAAATAAAACCTGAAACATCAACAGTCTCATATAGTCAATCAATGACGTGAAAGAGAGGACTCTGCCTGTGTAGCTACCTCATGGCACACGAGGGTGCAAAGAGACATCTAACATCCAGAAGCCCATTGGGACTTCTTTATTTTAAGACTTGGGATGGAAAGCAAGAAGCTTGCTCAGAGGTTGGGATATATCTGGAACTCACCTGGCAGACAAGTTTTCTCTCCTGAGTGTCATTTTCAGTTGGATAGTCTGGACCATCCTCACCTCCAACCAACCTGTCATCTATCTCTCCACTCACTCGAACAACTTCAACATGGAGACGACCGGATACCTGATAAGAAAGGACTAAGAATTACTTGTGTACTAGAAAACAGTGACAGGTTCATCCCTTTTCAGCTAACTAAAAATACTGCTCCTTCCTGTCTGTAAGCAGACAACTTTTTATTGTTTTGCACTGTGCATTTGTTACATCAGATGAAGAATTCTTTAAGAACAAGAATCAGTCTTTGCTGTAAAAACATCAATAAATCAGCCACTAGAGTGACCTTGGGAACAGCATACTGTTATCTCATCCACCTTCACACCATTCTCTAGAGAGTCTGCAAAGTGGGCATGTGATACAGAGCACAGAGATTGTTGCCTGGTGTGCTCTAACTGTCTTTGAAGTTGTTCTTGCAGTATGTATTTAAGAGCCTATTCTTTATGGCAGTCAGCGAAAGCCAATGGAGCTGTAGCTCATACCCATTCTACCAAGTATTTATTTTGGGCTGTGGCATTCAAAGAGGTGCTCACAAAGCTCTCTCCTTTCACAATCATTATGCTGCGATTCAGAGCTCTCTAAACAACTCTAGTAAGGTATTATGGGATTTGCATAATTTCAAACTGTTAGCAAAGACCTTGTGCACATCAAAACAAAAAATATCTACTATATACTGGCAAGAAGATCCACAAGCTGTAATTAAACAGTTGAGTAAGGATAGATTACTGAAGAATGACAAACCTCTCCCTTCTGATTGATGATTGGAACAGCATATTGCAGCTTCACATCATAGAACAGGCACTCAAGAAAAACATTGGCTACTCCGATAAGGCTGTGGTTTTCCTGCTCATCGTAGAATGGATCAGCTCTCCTGAAGTAAGCTCTCATCACCTTCAATCAAATTTGTAATAATGTAAGGAAAAAAACCTTTTCCTGGAACAGTTTTCAAAGTGTTGCACAAACAGCCTAGTGAAAGAAAAATGGACTCAAGCAAGAGGCCAGATTAGATCACAACTAGAATGGAAACTCAAATTCTACTTTGGATCAAGTAAAAGGCCTGTCCTCAGAAAGTTCTCCTCGATGTTCTCAGATTCAGAGATGTCAGCTTGAATGTCAACTGCTGTTGGGTTTACTTACTACTTCTTACTGTATGTTTAGTTCTGTAACCAAACCATGCATGCAAACAAGCATCAAAGTGACAAGATATGGGTTAATGAAATGCTAAAGATCACCAGTACTACGAGAAGCAGAAGTTCAGGAAAACTTCTCTCTTTACATATTCCCTCCTCCTCTCCTCCCTCGGCTCCTGAACTATAAGATTTTCTTAGATCTACTTAAAAAATGTAACAGGGATGTAACTCTATCAGCTCAATACTGGAGTAATTCTTACTTACTGGGTTGTCTTCCTCACAGTCTTTCCACTCCTGGTAAAGATCTCTCATATCTACCAATCGATTCTCCAGCTTTTCCAGTGACCAAATTTGTTTGCCTTTCCCTTTTCTTCTCACTTGAATGGCAGGCTCACTGAGAATTGCACCTCTCTGTGAAACAATTACAGAGATATCAACAAGGAATTAGTGTAACAATGAAAAACAATTTTAAAACCAATACAAAACTGAAAACATAGTTTGGAAAAATCTGGATTTTGTCCTATTTTTTTTAATTTCAGCTTGAGCAACCAAATTCAAGCATGACAGACTCTGAGTTCAGCTGTCACAGCATATTAGTGTTCAGTTTAACTGCAAAGTCTAATCATAGCTACAGGCACTAGTTTCCATGGATTTTCACCTTACATAAGTATTAGAAATAGGAACATTTAAGTATTTCACAAATATCCTCAAGTTATAGCAGGCCTGAAGTTCCAGCTAAGGTTACTACTGCCTGCAACTTTCAACTGGTGGAGACACTTAACCCTGTTTACTATCCTGTTCCTAGATGTGCCAGAAGACTGCAAGAAAGATAAAGACATAAGAGAAACTTCTAAAGCAATTGCTAAAAATTCTAATCCTGGAATAAAAAAAAATCTCCTGTACTAACGACAGCCTGAGTATCCCCAAAATATTGACCTGACGTCAAAAACAGAAATAATACCAGCTTAGGTAGTGAGCCTGAAACATGGAAGTCTGGGTTCATTTGCCTCCTTCCAAAATTTCTAAAACGCATGAAACAAACAATACAAATCCTCTCTGCTCCAGTTTCTCCCTGTACAATGAGGATGACCGCATTTTTTCAGCTCACTAGGATGATGTAAAGCCAAATGTCCTCAAGGTCATAGCAAATATTTGAAATGGATGGTACCTAGCCAGTGTAGATTTTATCTATCTGTAACACAAGTGAGTGTGAACTTTAACACCAATGGGAAGGCCTTGTATCAAAACATTTATCAGTAAGCTAGCACATTGTAAGATTTTCATGGTATCAAAACAAGATAAGGATGTAGCAAGCACTAACAGAGCACATGAATAGACTGGCAAACTATCTAGACCATTAAAGTCAGAATACAACAAATATGAATGCTGAGGGGCAAACTTGCTGAACAACAATTTTCTTCCATTAGGGCTACTTTACCTTACTGTTAGCATTAAGGCTTGAAGCTGGGATCTGGAGGGTAACTTTATATTCTGTCCTCTTGTCCAGTTCCTCTCCAATGAAATTGGCTTCTCTCACATACAAATTTGCTTTAACAATCTGCTCTCGCAGCTTTCTCAGGCTGTGGGTCAGCATTTCTTCTCTAAAAGAAGGGGGTTCAGAGGGAAAGACAAGAAAAATCATGGCATTTAAGTACTGAAACTGAGCGCAAAACACTTGACAGGAAGGAGTCAACATTCAGTTTTTTAACACAAAAATCAGGTGAATTACACTATATTTCCTCTGTGGAGAAAAAAACATCTGAATGAATTTAGCAGTATGAACATTAGCATACTGCCAGCTGTGGAGCCTTGTCCATGTATCTGCTGAACAGTTAGCTCTTGTGTGGCCTATTCCAGAGTTTCTCCATCACAAACGTGGATGCTCAATCTTGCAGAGAAAGGTTTATTCAGACACCATGACCAACGCACTCACTTGCCTTCCTGATAAGTGTGAGAGTGTGCCAACTGTTCAGCACGGGAATCTGGTACCACAAAATCTTCCAGATTCACAACTAATACTTTGTTAGCTTGTCTCAATTATTTCTGATTTCAAAAGTTCCTTCTCTAGCCATATAAGTTTGATTTTTATTTTCTCATTACGTCTTTACTAAGTGTTAGAGGGTAAGTTTCATCTTCCTTCTGCAGCTGCTCTTTCTGACAGTAATACTGAAAAAGATAATTTAGACACTGATGTAAATAACCTCAGTGCAATTGCCTAGGGAGAGGCAAAGAGGACAGTGACCGTCTGTGGTTACTAAACAGTTTTTTAAATGCTCTGAATCAAAATTCTTCATATCATCCTCTTACTCCCTTTTCTTTCTGCACTCTTCTAGTTTCCAGGACTTGCCCACTTCCAATAGATGGATGTGAGTCGAGCGGAAAAACAAACATTCCAGTAGCTGAGTCATGACCCACAGAACAAACTCATATAGGAGTCTCAAAATTTCTCCCAAACACTTCATCTTTAGTCAAATCTGTTGCCCATCAGGAGAGGGTTTCTCCTTAACAACAAAGCAGGCTTAGCAACAAATTCTTTCTCACATTTTCTAGCATTGTAAGTCTGATCTTAATCTTTTCACTGCGTCCTCCTCAACCCCCAACAGGAGTCCTCTCAGTTATTTGGCAGAGGTGTGCAATGCAATTAAAACCTTGCAAAAATCACTAGGACTGAAAAACTTTAAATAAAGGCTCCTGCTGGTCAGATTGGATTACCCACCTCTCCTCTGCCCACTGCCGTAAGCGCTGCTGGGCGCTGGGGGAATGGAAGGAGAACCTGTCCATGCTGCGGAAATGCTGCTTCTCTGGCGACAGTCGCCTTCGTAATTGCTCCAGCTCATGCTCATACATCAGCCTCTGTCGTTCCAGAGCAGATCTCTTCTCCTCTTCGTGTTGCTGCTCCAGGCTTTGCAAGATTGACTGCATTGGATCTAAGCAGATGTTCCAAATAAAGAAGTTAGTACTTGTGGGGGTCAAATATACTGTAAACATCGAATTAAATGGAAACAGTCATATAATGATTATGGGGCAGAGATGGGGGACTTGGAAATATGGAATCCTTCCCACGTTCTGTTACAAATATGCTGTATGACCTTGGGCAAGGCACAAATTACTATGGTTTCATACTTCCCCCTTCTATATCTGCAATTAGCCACATTAGGGCCTGCAGTAGCCACTGAAATCCATGGTGTGGAACGTCTGAGACAGTAAACATAGTTATCATATGAAAGAAGGAAAATACTATCTTTTTGCTGTGATGCATATACAAAATGCTGCTGAAGTGTGGAGCAAAAAAATCCCAAACGATTGTCTATGGAACAGATTGGACAGATGACTTAAGAGAACTGAGAAAACAGACTAAGCTGAAAAAAACTTCCTCCTGTTTCCCAAAATAATGCAATTTTGGCATAGCTACATAAGACCACAAAAACCAAAGAACAGGGTTTCAGAGACAGAAGTCACTACAGTTAATGCATGAGTGAGACATAACAACAATAAAAAAAAAAACAAAACAAGTGAAAACACTGATTTCAGGCTGCAGTTCTACCAATATTCCAGCTTTGGCTTTTCCCTCAAGGAGAACTGCCAAACAAAACAGTCTGCAATGTTTTTTTCTCCCCTCAAGTGCAAAAATGGCTATGATGAGTCATTCACAAGAAGAATTCTCCAGTAGGAAGTTATAAAGGAAAAAGTCTGTGGTTAAGAGTCTCTGAAGATGTAACTTCATGTTCTGAGCATATTTCCAATAAATTCTGTTGCTTCTTACCATTACTACCAAGTGCCTTCATAGTGACTTCCATTTGGGCATATTCATAGCTGAAGTTAATCTCACTAGACACTTCACTAGAATTGTCTCCATCTATGTCCAGCTGCTCAACACTATTACTGCACTTCATAGAGTTGTCTCGCTCTTCGTCCTCATGATCTGCCTTCTTTTTCTTCTTCGGCAAATTCAGCCTTTAAATAAGAGAAAAAAAAGCAAAGAATTATTAACTGCTCAACTCTTGAAACAATGGGCTTCTTTCAAATATTATTAAAATCAAGTATATTATAAAAAATTTTCCCTTTTAAAAGTTGTTGAGCTTGTGTGAATGTAGTTTTCCTCAGGGTAAACAAGGGGATGCAAACTAACTAATTCATTCTACTCTCTATTATTAGAGAATACCAGATGGCTTAAATAACCATGAATTCTTTCAGTCATCCCATACAAAAATAATTTAGAGGCAATAATGAAACTATATCCCACTTTTTAAAATGGATTCTTCTTTCAAGCATAAAAGAAAACAATTCAGTTTAAGATTATAATTTAAATTCACTGATCTTCAAGGTATTTCAAAGCAGCCACTGAGGGTTTCAAGAATACAGTCTCTCACAGAAATCCTCTACCAGTGATTCTGTCTGATGTAGGAAAGGTATGGCTGAAGCTGGAATTTTGGGGAACAGAGTGACCTTGTAAGACCCAGATCACTGCACAACACAGGTAAAAAATCTAACAGCTTACTTATAAAATCCAAAAGTCAACAAGACAAAGCTTGGGTTTATTACTTTCACCGTGGAAGAGAAAGTACCTAGTATTAATAGGGTACTGAACCACATTAAAGTTACAAAAATTAAATATCTTCAGTGAGATAGTAGTACTGAAAACTGCAGCAAGAGCCTCATCAGCAATGCTGCAGTCCCTTGAAAACACAAGAAATCAGCCTAGTGCTCAGAAATTAAAATCAGGCACAGCTGCTGTAATGTTGAGCATTCAAGAGCAGTCAGTCATCAGCACTGCCTTTATAATCCAAATGGCAATGACATCACCTCCTCCTGCAGCTTGGCTGCTCCACTGACACCTTTCCATATACCTTAAGATAAAACAAAGCTTACAATGTCTTTAATATCTTTTGTACCTGAAGAAGTGGTTGTTTCCCCACAGGATTCTGTCGCCATGATGTAGCTGGATAGGACACACGACAGCAGAACCATTTACAAACGTCCTGTAAAAAGGCAAAAATCTAAAGCAAATGCATCCACATAAGGCTTTTTTCCCCAGTACTACTTTCCTATTGAAACTAGATAAGGTAGGAAAACAGGTTTACGGATTACAAAAAGAAAAAAAAACACAAGAAACTTATTTGATCTACCTTGTGCTGTTTCACACATTCCTCAAACTCAGCTTCTTTGGATTGCTTAAGTTTATGGAGTTCAGTAATTTTTTATAGTCATTATAACAATTATGTCTGGGAAGTATAATTATAGCTTAAAAATGAGGGGCCTGAACAAAAGATAATGTCACTGGAAATAAACACTTCTCACACTACTTTGAAATACAGATAGAAAATAGAAACATTTGATTAAGAAAACAGAGACCTTTGCTATATAAATATCTTAAAGATAATTAACTAGAATAATCAGAAACTACTTTTATTTCAGAGTCAGATTCAGTCTTAAAGTAGGATCACAGGATAAGTCAAATTTGAAGGGAATTTCAGAATGTCATCCAGTCCAATCTCCTGCTCAAAACAGGATCAGCTGTAAACGTGAAATTGTTGAATTTTGTGTATCTAACAATACATGATTGGAGATGCTGACGATGCACATAATTTTGTGATCAATTTGAATATACCATCTGCTTTCAAGTACTGCTATGTAATCAAATAAAGCCACAAATGCTTCAGCAGCTCTTTGCATATCAACACATTTCCTCGAAAATTGATTCAAATTTTGGTAGTTGTATCTACACAGCTGCAAATCAGTGAGTACCTACTTGCTGAATGCATATGCAATTTATTTGTCCTCTCTTTGGAAACTTAAGACTACAAACACCATCACTAAGAGAAGTCTCATTAGAACAAAATATGAGTTGACAGTGGGGTAGATGGCAATTAAAATGCAAAAGCAGGATACCAAAAGTAGAAATTTTGTACTTCAGAATACCTGGAAAAGTTTATTTTTTAATTATCTTTTTGCACCCCTAATAATAAAATACTAGATAAAACTACAACTATTACGCAATTGAAGCTGTATTTTATTCCTTTACCTAGTATTTTTTTGAGGTGTTAACATAACCTGTCCTTCTGGGGTGATGTCTATAATGCAGTGTTCAGGAAGAATTCCCATTCCACACAGCTGGATATCTTGAGAGTTGTCTGAGCCTATTAACGTGTGCTCCTGGGGAAAGTAATTCAGATATTATCAATGGATTGCAGAAGTTATAACTCAGCCGTTCTTCTTCTGGATGTATCTTGTCATCTAGTTCCAAAATTTGACAGCTGTTCAATACTTCCCTCAGAGGGAAAAAAGAGAATGAAGCATTGCAAGCAAATCCTTGCCATGTCTTACAATAACATGTAGGGAGCACTCAGGAAAGTTTACAGGCAACAGTTAAATCCAAAGAGGTTTCTATAATTTAATTGTGGAATTCAGTGCCTCAGAATGCTATAGAAGCCAAAAGTATAAAGGAGTTCAAAGATGAATTAAGACAGGTTCACAGTGGTTAGATCCATGGCTATTATGCAGGTTCCATCTAGATCATCCAACAAGCTTACAAAGTTCCTGAAGTACGTGAGGTGAGAGATTTGGCAGACAAAGGATCACTCCACACATGCCCCAGTTCATCCATATTTTTTTTTTGCATCTCTAAGCAATTTTTCAGGAACAGATACAACAGTTTAGATAGATCAAACTGTTCTTCAATGCTTTTAAGATCTAGTACACATGCAGTTCAGCGTTAAAGAGAATGTGGGCAAAATATTTACTCTGAGGAGCAGGAGTGTTTAATCTCAGGATTTTAGGCAAAACAGGTGTAAGCCACTTTATCAAAAGAATTTCAAAGCACAGGGATTCCTACATCAAAATTCTCAACCAAGAAAACAAATGTGTGTTATTAAAATTAATAATAATTAAAACCTAACTAAAACACACAAAACCTACCCCATGCAAAATGGTTTTCTCGAGAAAAAGAAAGTAGCACAGTGCTATCTGAGGCTTTTCTGCTGGTACTGATGGGCCAAGGCCTGTTTTCTGGGCAGGCTTTGACTTCAGTGTCACACCCTTGTCATATTCTCACAGTGAAGCCACAAAGGTCAGCACTACTTCAGTAGCTGCCAGTTTCATGGCTGATTTAGCAGCTCAAGTCACACTCTGGACGCCTACATGCAAGGCTTCTAAAAAGAATTGAACTCTTCTCCCAGAACATCAGCTCAGCTGTTTTGTCCTTTCTAACATTTTTTAGTATACTATATTGCAAATTTCTTGCCCTTACTTTTATCGAGGCTATCAGAGAACAACAGTGACTGATATAAAAGAGGATCAAGCATTTCTTAAGATTGACTAAACAAAAACCATCTTCCAGCTCACCTGCTAACTTTGTGGCTTTTTTGAGAGTTATTTATTATAGAACACTTTGACGAGGAGAGGAGAGAATAATTGATAATGAAGCTCAAACTGCCAACATTCTCACACGGCTAAATTTTTTACAACTTGTATTCTAAAATGTGACTTAAAAATGTCCGTGCCTCACTTCTCCTCCTAACTCAAGATCACACCTACAGTTTCTTAAACTAGAATAAACTGCCCAAATGTTTCAGTGTAGAGTCCAAAAGTCATGTCATGTGTTTTTGTTTAACATCAGTAATGGGGACTGCACATCAGCAGAACTGCTAAGGCTGAACAGAACTTGATTTTCACTCCTGGCACATTGCATGCAGAGGAATAAAAAAGCATTTTATAAACTGATGACAGTAGTCAGATTTTGGATCACACACGGAGAAGCAATCTCATTGCTGATATGCTCACTCTCTACATAAAACAACTTTTCTGGGTAAAACCCTGTGAAACGGGGAATAAAAAAAACAAACCAAGACAAAGAAAGAAAGGAAAAAAAAAAGCAAAACAAGTGACTTCTCAAAGTCAACATCTCTAAATTTCTTTCAAAAACAAAACAAAAAATTAAATCTCCAAATCTTGCCCTGTATAAAGTAAAATTTGAAATAAAAAGGCTGTACTCCTTATTTATAATGAAGCAGTGAATATCAGAGAATGCTTTAGATATGCAGGGTTCATAAAATTCTCTAAATAGACCGTTGCCAATGGCATTGGAGGCCCATTTCCTTTTAACAAAACATCATACATACATATATGGCAATAATAATTTTTTACCTTTAGATAGTACACCAGAAGTTCATTGAGCGCTGGATCAGCATTCAAATTAACCAGGAAGCACTTATTATCCCCAACTTTAATTCCTGAAGACTGGAGAGATATGCCAAGGCTTTCCAACTGTTTCTGACGCTCCTGCAAGAGAGCAGCCATCAAAATTAAGCTGATGGATGTAAAGCCCTTCGGAAACGCATTCCTATCTGCCAAAGCCACAAGACAAAATGATGGGCTGCTACTTCTGAAAAAGGTAACTCTTTCTTCTGCGAAAGATTGGACACAAAATCCTGAGTTATATCAAGCTTTGATCAGGATATTTGTAATTTCCCTTTCTCCTTTCACCCCTGGTCTCAGAGGGCTACGTGTTACGGTCTCACACAGTTGCATCTTCCCAGTGAAAAATGCACACAGCTGAGGGCAGGACACTGCAGCACTGTAGGAGCTTCTCCATGACCTCACTGCCACAGAAAAATGTTACCACAAAGACATCTCTAGAGCCCTTTATTTTTTCTCTTTTGAGCTAAAAAGCAACAAGTTCTGTTAAATCCCTGCCAAGTCAAGCTCCATGTTTATCTTTTATTCCAGAGCAATCAAAATGACAAAAAACTGGCAACCTGCTATTTAAGCGATGCAAATAACACTTCCTAACTGAACAAGAATAGTAGTGTTTTGGATGGTGTTTTGTTCTTGTCAATAGACTTCATAGAATTCAATAACAAAGCATTACTGTGCAAAAATGTACATCTTTCAAAGGGAAGTGTTTGGGTGAAGACTAGAGCAGTGAAAGAGAAACATTAAACATTTCTGACTTTAGCACAAAAAGGGAGTCTTCTACAAAAAAAAACCCCACTGAGATAGAAATGTTGAGGATTGTTCCCAGGATCATACAGGAACTGAGAGGAGACTCACTAACCACAGCAGCATATGAAATCTAAAAAATAAACATGGGAGGCCTCTCAAAATTCCTAGGAAGAAGCTGAAACAGGGGAGGGCAAAACAAGTAAGTAGAAACCCACAACAGACATACAACAATTCCCCTGCGACGCCGAAACTTTAAAAAAATTAATCAGCAGAGATAATGTAAGAATAATGCTGGAACATTTATTAAGGTTCTGACCTTTACCTAGGAGTTTGCTTGTATTTACAAACTACTCTGCCACATTATTCACTGTAATTCTCTGATCAGCATTGGAGTTGTATCAGGTCTAAGCAAGATTAAAATTGCAAAGAATAGCAAGTAGAACCTGCTCCTGATTTTCTCTACCATCTCTCCCCACCCACTTGCAAACACAACATAATGTCCTCGTAAGAAAAAGTCGTGTGGGTGTTTGAGAGAGAGAAAACAACAGAGGAAAAACTGTATTGTGATGCCAAAGATCTCTCTTCTGATCATCAGTGGCAGGCTCTGAAGTTCACATAACTCCTCATTATTTACAAAGACAAAGAATATGTCTCCCAAAGGAAGATTTGGCCCACAGATTAAATCTGACAGGATTAATTTAAATAAAATGAGCCGGTTTCTATTAACTTTTGCTCAAGAACTAATGTTAATTAACTTAAACATTCAAGATACATTAGAAGTATGTCAAGTATTCACTGAAAATGTGAAATACTGCTTCTTAGCACAGTCTTTAAGGTTCTGAACCCTTATTGCTGCTCCATCTCTACAAACTGCCTCTTTGATGGGCATAATTCTTTATGAGGAATCTTCCTTTCCTCAAAGATTTACAATTATCTCTCCATACTACCCACTTACCATGCTACAATTTGACAGACAAATATTGGTGGATACTGGCCAAAAATAAAATTACTTGACAAGCCCTGATATAAATGCCTTTAACCTTGGGCCTCCATAAACCTACTGAAGATGGCCACTGGCTTCCAAGTGGTCCTTCAACAGCCTTATACTCTGCAATTGTAGAAACACAGGCTCGTTTGGTTTGGAAGGGACCTTAGAGATCATTTAGTTCCAAACCTCCTGCCATAGGCAGGGACACCTCCCACTAGACCAGGTTGCTCCAAGTCCCATCCAACATGGCCTTGAGCACTGCCAGGGTTGGGCAGACACAGCTTCTGTGGGCAACCTGGGCCAGTGTCTCACCACCCTCACAGCAAATAATTTCTTCCTCAAATCTCATATTAATCTCTTTTGCAGCTTGAAACCATTCCCCCGCATTCTATCACTCCCTGTCCTTGTCGAAGTCCCTCCTCCCCAGCTTTCTTGTAGCCCCTTCAGGTACTGGAAGGTGCTTTAACATCTCTCCAGAGCCTTCTTTTCTCCAGGCTGAACAACCCCAACGCCTGGCTCCACAGAAGAGCTGCTCCAGCGCTCGGATGATTTCTCTGGCCTTCTCTGGACTCACTTCAATAGCTCCGTGTCCTTCTCATGGTGGGGGTCCCAGAAGTACACAATTACTCCAGTGGGGTCTCATGAAAGCAGAGTAGAGGGGGAGAATCATACCCCTTGACCTATTGGTCATGCTTCTTTTGATGCAGCCCAGGACTGGCTTTCTGAGCTGCCAGTGAATACTGCCTGTTCATGTTGAGCATGTCATCACCCAACTCACCCAGGTCCTCCTCAGGGCTGCTCTAATCCATTCTCCCCCCCCCAGCATGTATTTGCACTTGGGATTGCCCTAACCCATGTGCAGGACGTTGCTTTTGGCCTTGTTGAACTTCATGTGGCCCACCTCTCAATCCTGTCAAGGTCCCTCTGGATGCCATCTCTTCCCTCCAGCGTGTCATCACACCACAGAGCTTGGTGTAGTCAGCAACCTGCTGAAGGTGCACTCAATCTCATTGTCTGTGTCACCAACAAAGATGTTCAACAGTGCTGGTCCCAATCTCAAACCCTGAGGAACACCATTCATCACTTTGCTTTCTATGACTTGGGCGGTGTGGCCGGAGCACTTGCCAGTGAAGACTAAGGCAAAAAAGTCGTTAAGCACCTCAGCTTTCTCCTCTGGTGTGGATGAACAATCACTCACATCATCCATTTACTGGCCTTCCACGTCCAGACCCTCAGACCTGTGTTACCAAGGCACTGGGAAGGTGAGGTGGGCAAGGAGGGGGGTTTGCCTGGTGCCCTAAGCCTGGATTTTTCTCCATTCACTCCCTTCCTTTAAGCTACTGCCTTCAGCCTGGCAGGGAGAGGATACAGGGTCCCCCTGATCTTGGTTTTTTTTTCTGGCAGCTGTTCCCGTTTCTGCCTCCAGAAGAGCAGAGCATGGCTCTACCAGTCTCTCTTTTTCAGCCTCCCTGAGGGTCCTTAACCTTTCTGCTTCCTCTCGTAGCTCTGTCACCAGGCTAGCTAGAAACAGTAGTCCTTACCCCTTCTCTGAAACAAAAACCACATTTTTTTCTACAGCTGCAAGGCTCATGAAACTTCCAGTTTCAAAACAACATAACACACTGAGAATTTAGAAACAAGGAGGAAAAGACATATGTAGCTATAGGCAAACATCGAGGAACTCTGTAGCATTGAGCCCATTACTCCAGTTTCTCAACCCCGTTGCACACTCAGGGTTTCTACACCTAAAACTATTGTATAGGATGAAAGCAGACATAGAAAATTACAATTACAATTATTACTATTCTCCCTTTATATACAGGGAGGAAAACCCATGGTACAAATCTGCATTGAAAGCCAGGAAGCCCTCGTAGTCACAAGCAGCATTTCTGACAATGGATCTTTAAAACTAAAGTCAACACAGTCTATTCTGACTGTTGGCTTTGTATCAGAGGCTCTGTTTTCTCCTTATTTATTTCAGGCTATTCATCACCTTTCAATAGTCCTTCCCCTCAAAAGCTCCCTACTGCAAATACATACATCAGCATTTGTGTGGTAAGAATTGGAAGTGTCATGCAATAATCCTGGGGACCTACACTGTTTTCCAACATAACCAGCATATTCAATTATGTTCTGAGGCCCTAAATATCAGTGTAAGAGATATTAAAACACACAGGGATCCTGAACAATTCTATTTTTTAATATTCTGAATGCCCTTTGCATTGTGTATTGAGGGACTCTGTACATAACCTTGCATTTAACACTCTCAACACTCCATCCTTCAACACAAACAACAATTTCACTGTCTGAAGAACTGAAAATCCCTGTAATCCTCTCATCTGTGGAGTATTATTTTTTTAAGTAACTTCTCCACTTGCATACAGTGACAATTTATTATTGTCATTGGAATAGTAATCTGGGAGGCACCCAGCTATCACAGGAATTAAGTGAAGCTTTTCAAAAGGGCACTAAGCTTGACCTACTTACCCAGAAATCTCTAGGAACTGACAGACATAGGAAACATAAATATTCTTAATCAAAATAGTGGAGGGTGAAAGAAAACAGCAAACCTGTGCTATTTCCTCAGTTTTTCTCAACTTTTCTTCCCAGGTTACAGTCATTTCTTGAATCAACTTTTCTGATTCCTCCAATCGTTCCTTTAGTTCTGGCGATTTCATAGCCTGTAGAAATAAAAGCAAATAAAACAAGAAAGCTTGGTGTGCTTTGCTTTTTTTTTCACATCATCCTTATACAGATGGGGGAAAAAAGAAAACATACCATTACTCATTTTCCGAGGCATACTTATCAATGACTAAAGGGGATTTTAAAACACATAATCCATAAAAAAAATTAATTAGTTTCCAGTACAGATGCTAAAATGGAGTTTATATACTTCAATGCAAACCAATTACATGATACTGGCAGATTTGCACAAAGATATTGAAAAGCAAATTAATCTCCTTTCTGTACCAATTTGAGTATCCCAAAAGACTCATATCTAAAACAATTTTGTCTCTGAGATACTGCTGTATCTGGTCAGCCTTCACTGTCTCAGCTGTCGTTCCCTCAAAATGGAAGTTACCATCTCAGTCACCTAAACTGCCATGTCACCAAAATATCATTATTGCTCATTTTTATATGGCCTGTGGAATAATTACAGGAGGTGACTTAGAAATTAAACTCAAGTTCACATTTTAAGGAAAGGTGCAGCACTGAAGCAAGGTGGAAAGCAGCCAATATGCAATTCATTTGTACCGTGGCAATTCCCTAGGCAACCTGGGATATTGGCAACATCAGGGGAACTTGGTGAACTAACTCTAAGAAAAACTGCATGGAGGGTGTAGCAGAGTGGAGACATCAATGCCACGTTCTGTGGCAACAATAGGATTCAAAGGTACTGTGGAACAAATCAGCTGCATGTCTGATACCCTGGGCCAACAACCTGTCACCTTTTGACAAAATACTGTCCTCAGAATGAACTTTGCTCATTATGATCTCATTATAATACCAAAACACACTTCTGTCCCAAAAGCTACCTGGCTCCAAAGGTGCTCTGAATTTTCTCTAGTCTGTACCTTTAAACATGAAGCAAGAGACTTTTGCACCAATCATGATAAAGGTCCTTATGACTAGAGCCACTCAAGCTCCACGTCTAGGTGGAAAATGGTTGGAAAGAGGAAGGATGCTAGGGAAGATACCATCACAGGGATGGCCCCTGACCTCTGGGACCAGTCAGTGGGCTGAGCCTCTCTTCCCCCTGACAGGGACACCTTTGGGTAAGTATCAAACACTCAGCTATCCTGAGTGCATCCCCAGGAAACTCAGGAATGTCTCTAGAGTTGCTTTATTACCCCACACATGCAACCTGGCTGTATTGATCAATTTGCATGTGCTTTGCAGACAGTGAACTTATCACCAGCAATCTAAAAGAGTATGTGCATCTGTTGCTTTAATAAATTACACTGTCCGCTTATCTGGCCCTGAGAGGTCTCGAACATGACCAAATTCCTGAGTGTGGCCATTAGAGCTCCCAGGACACCACTGGATGGACAGTGCAGTGCTAGTGCATCTGGAATCATGACAGTCCAATGTGGGCATCGGGTGCGACTGGACTATTAACGCCAAACTGGGCATCAATCAGAATCTAAGCCCAGCCACCCCCAGCTCCTCTAACATCTGAGGATAAGCTGGAATGCAAGGGGATTTATTTTCTGCCAAATTAATTTGCCCCTCAATGCAACAGAAAAATGGAGTGTGATTTTTTTTTTTCCTTCTATAACAAATATCATGGCATCTGAGGTGTTCTGGTTACTCACCTCTATGTATGCATTTTACATAATGACTAACCCGAGAACAAGAAGATACCCTCACTCTCACCCAGCAGACACTCCAAAAGCTGAAAGGACATTAAAGTTTTTATACTATGTATATTTGCTTCCTCCAGTCTTGGTACTGGCATACTCCTCCTCTGCTACCTTGAACAGGAAGCCTGTGGACTTCCTAATGTCATTATTTTATTACTGCTAACTAGGTTAAAATGATTTTGGCTGGTAGGTATTTATGCAACACCAATTAAATAATGCAAGCATCATTCTCCATCAGATAATTCCTTTGCCACAAAACCAAAACTCCTCACAGGAATCCAAATCAAAGTGGCCTCATTACAATGCAGTTTGTTCAAGAAAAGCCACAAGAGCCAGAAGTGGAAAATCCTGCTTTCACACAGGAGTTGCCTCTGCCTCAAGAAACAAGAGTCTAAGAACTGTCAGCTGATGTGTCCCATGTAGGTTTTTTTTTCTAGCTGAGTATCACAAATACCTAAATGCAGGGCAAATATGAACATGAATTTCATCCAGGAAGGAAAGTGAAGCCAAGGCAATCTCCAGAACAAAGATTTACTATGACTGACAGAACATAATCACTGCAAAGGTGCTGAATACTACAGAGCAGGTCAGAAAGATGATGCCCAGTTACTCCCAAGGTCTAAGTCTTGTTTATCTTTTTATTTGGACCTGGGGCAAAATTACTCAATATTTCACATGCTTCAACTGTAAAATGAGCTAGATAATTCCTCTCACTCCCTACAATGCTTATAAAACCAACAGATATATGGGCCCGGATTCACAGCAGGTCTACTTCTCTGCTGAAAGCAGTTAAATTCCCAGCTTAGGAAGGACAAGCTACTGATCTTGGCACAGACAAGTTAAAACATGTGATATTAATTTTGACAAGAAAAGATCAAAATGTGCAGATCAAAAAAGAAAAGGGGAAAAGAGGATAAAGCCTTATTCTTCTGGGGAAGGGGGTGAAGTAAACTGTCAAGTTCTGTTCTGTCTGGGCTGTTCAGGAGAGAAAAGGATACTGACACCAAAAGGAAAAAGAAATACAAAAAAACCAAAACATAAAACCACAACTTGGTAACCTCTATATTTGGAAACGAGTTTTCAAAATATAACAATCTGAAAGTAGTATAAGACAATTAATGTGGTTTTTGACCTTTACTGTGCATCCTCTTCATAGCAAACTACACCATTTTTTCCACGTTCTTTGTCAATGCCACTGAAATGACAACTAGGGTGGGATTTGAATACTTGGGAAATGAACTATTCATTACTTCATATTTAGGAAACACTACTTCATTACTTTGGAAAGCTGCCGTTATTTTGTCACTAGTGCTCACAAATGAAAGAAATAGGGAGTACCTGCATCTGACAGGGCACTGCTAAGTCTATTTTAGAGGAATTTTTTGATATTTAATTTGAGATACCTTAAATAAACTGATATATATTTATTGGATGCTATAAAATATTAGCTGGCTCAAATGAAAACAGCTCAAAATTCACTAGTCATTTCTAATGTCACAGCCAGCATTCCCTGCATACCTCAGGAGGCAAATCCTATAATCACAATTTTCCTGAATTGCAAAACAGACGGATTACATCACCATTGTTTTGCCACATTTGAGAACAGAACTCAGAATTACACTATTTCTTGGCCTTCATCATGGTCTAAATGACCACGCTCCTTTCACAATCCTGTTGAGGTAGCTATGTAGAAACTCCGCATGTAACACTTGCAATGCAAGCAAGCATTATTTAACTGAATTCACAACTTGCAGAATGCAGCCACACTGAATTCTTAAAATATACCTGTCAAGCTCTGCCTACAAACTGCACAAGCTTAAGACTCCACCCTTATTCCTGCCTCCATGTCCTCTTTCTTTTGATCACAATATCACAATAAAACCAAGACTGCTCAACAAGGTGTGCAAACAGAACTTGGTATCTCATGTTATCACCCACGTTTCAAGACTGATGTACAGAAAAAGACACACGTAGTAACTCTTTGTGGCTTTCTTTTAAGAGCCAGGTAAGAAAGTCCTAACAGTGGGGTTTTGCCAGACCCACTGGCTAGTCAGGAATAAAATTTCTACCTCTGCTTTTGTGAGCTGCTCTCGCAGCTTCTCCACCTCCTCACGGAGCTCCCGAATGATGCGAGCGTTGGGGTCTTCGTTCACCACCGCGTGATTCACGATGTTCTTGGCCCGGTCTGCGTACCTCAGCGTGGAGAGAGTCTCATCGTAGTTGTCTGCTGCTGGGCTTACTGTTGCTACCATGGCAGTCTTGCTGTTACCACCAAGGCTATCCTACAAAGAGGTTATAAAATTAAAACAGAAGGTTTCTTTCGGTTTAGCCAGGCACTGAATTTAGGCTGCAAATGACACCTCAGGGTTGGGAGTAGATGGAGGCAGAAATAACAGAAACATTTTTGTCAGAGGTCCTCAGTTCAAAATTAGTATTTTAAGCTGTGTAAATCAAGGACAGGGTTTTTTTGCCTGTTTTTTTTTGGTGTTGTTGTTTTGGTTTGGTTTTTCTGTAGGTACATTTAGGAAATGTAATTAAAAGTAAGTTTTAGTTTAAACAGGAATGAAAACAGTCCCTTTTTGGGGCTTTCTGGTGCCTAGTAAGAGCTTCAAAGGCTTATGTCTATGCTTTCTGCTTAGGTTTATAAACTAGAAATAAAAGCACTTTAGCATTAGACTTCTCAGACAGTACTGAAACAGCTCAGGAAAGACCATGATGAATTCAGAATATATTATTTTAAAGACTGGAAGCAAGATGTCTCCAATAAGTACTTAATTTAAATTACTTCAATATCTCCTCGTAAATAATAGCTAGTTTCATTCTTATAAACATTTCAGAATGGGGCCCTCTGTTTACGGAGCTCACAAATCTAAACAGAGTTATGTAAGAAATTACCCTTTTGGAATTTGGTTGACAGAAGAGAGGGATGTGAAACCACACACTGCCTTGCAGGAATGTCGGGGGAGTGGGGGAAGGAAGGAAGCATTCAGTCTTTTTATTGATCACAAAATTGTGGTTTACAATTTTGGCCAGTCTAAAAGAAAAAATGTTCTGGTTTAAATTTTGCAGCAAACACTTTTTTGTTGTTTGTTTTTGTTTGGCTTGTTTGGGTTTGTTTTGTTTATGTTTTATTTGTTTTTTACCCAATATCCCTTTCTAAGATGAACCATGCTATCAGCTTTCATTTTCAATAACCCATGAAATCTAGGTCAGGCATTGCTATTAGAACCATCTGACTACATTAGCTGCTTGTCTAACCATTCCCATTATGAATCACACCTAGCTTATCCTAGGGATCATTAAAACTAAAATTAAGTATTTCCTTAATATTCTTTTTTGCTGCATGATGCCTAAAATATTTTCACAGCAGTCTGGCTGCTTTGGTGGTCAGACAAGCATCAAGTACACAGACTGATGTTGTTTGGTAGCACTCTGCTGTCTCTGGGCATGCCAAAGGGCTGTCAGCTCTTCAGGTAGAGAATATAATTTTATTTGTATAACGTTCAGCACAGGAGGCACACCAGCATGGTTAACACCTACAGGTAAGAGTATTCATATGGAGAAGTCAAGTGAAAAGGACAGTCTTCTGAGTGCTACCAGCGTGGTTTTTTTCTCATCTGAGAAGCAGCCAACATCTACTCCAATACATACATGGCTTGGGAGGATTCACTCTGTAACACAGATGTTTTTCCAAAGCATCTACTGAAAACTTAAAAATTACTAACAAGAGCACATGACTCATTTGAGAGGATTTCTGTTCCTACAGAAGCCAGGACTTTCCTTCAGTGGTTTTAAAAAATTAGGAACTACAATCCATGCTCTGTGTAAAAAGATGAAGTTTGTCAGGGTACTGCTCACCTTCAAAATCAAACCTTACTAGTTTGCACTTGGGGAAACTCTTTCACTAATTAGCTCCAAAATAGCATTAATTCATTATTTGAATTGCAACTCTGCTGAGAACACTGCTACAGTGATACACTGGGATTCACAGAACACCCATTAAAAGTTGGGTAAAATTCCTTTTGCTCTGTAGCTATTCAGGCCCAATGCCAGACTGCCTGATAAAGTTTTATGGATAAAACTATCGCGCTGATTTCACTGGTTTCTTCAATGTTAAGCAAGAAAGGTAGAAAAACAGTAAGCCAGAGTTTCATTATTAAAGACAGGCAGGGTCTGCAAAATACTCTGGAAAGGCTGGGCTTGCATATCACAGATACAACGCAGAAATAAATTAGTTGAGTTATTTCTAAGACTAAACTACCCAGTCTCCTCTAGCACCAACATAACTGTGAAAGCAACTTAAAATTTAGAGATCAGAAATTATATTTTTACAGCAGTCATCAGTCATCATGCAGGGCTTCTGAATGAAATGGGAAAACAAGATGTTTGTTTCAATAAAATTTCATAAAATAAAAAAGTTAAAGTACTGACAAGCTGTTTTACTCCCTACACATAATACAATGACATTCTTCAAGGGTCCTCTTGCAATATTTTTTTCCTGATATCTTCATCTCAAGTTCCTCAATAAAATTAAACAAAAAGTGTTAGATCTTGAGGTCTCTTGAACTCCGCTGGTTTCTCAGATTTGTGGACAGACCCTGCATGACAGATATTCCTAGTGTTAGAACACTTCTACTCTGCCTTGGTATCATAATTAAAAGTTGAAAGCTGGAGAGAAAGATAGCTCACCATCTCATGGCTTCTACAAACAGGCCTCCTTAAATGGATAAATCCATCCCTTGATCTTTAATTATAAAAAAAGTTTAAATTTTCCCCTTCCAAAATAAAGCTTCACTTCAATGAGCTTGTTTGTAAAAAAATTCAAAAAGCCCTCAACCTTTTGTTTGCACTTAACATAGTTGGATGTTAAAGACACAAAGAGGTTTACTTGAAAGAAGGCAGAACAAAAGTGCACTTCTATTTATGAGCATGTGCTGTGTGCAGCCATCGTCATCATAGTCACAATGCATCAGACAGGTGCTGAACAGCAACCTCAGCCTGTTTGCGGGATTTGTTTAGAAATGGAACAGCATAACTAATTCTAACAACAACGCCAGAAATCCGTTAGGGAAGTTTCCACTCCACTTGCTCAAGCCATTGCAGCCACATCAGGAGCCCAAGCACACACGTCACTGGAGCAAACTGAAGCACTCAGCATACTGGTTTTGTTCCCATCCTTGCAGAGAGCCAAAAAGCACTTGTTTATTTAAAGTAAAAACTTGGTGTAAATATACAGAGGCAAAAATATAAGCAAACACTAAAAAAGTGTTAGCACAAGGAACACTGAAATGAGGTTTCATTTTACTATAGAAAAGCAAAGACACTTTCTGTTAAGCCATTCTGATTTTTATGGATCACTTATGACTGTACTCTTATGTCCAGTATCCTTGATGTTTACACCAGGTAGAAGAGATAAATCATTTCACAATAATCACACTAAAAGGTTCATTAGAAGACAGCACTGAGAAAAATGAAGACTCATGGTGTCAAGAGGTTACATGAATAGAGATTTCATTTTATTTAAGCATTGAAGCCAACTTTTTTTTCAAATCTTCTTAAGGAAAACAAAATTTTAATCTCCACACCTGCGTATAATCTGCAAGTAACTTTTTCTTTCTCAAAGTGTGGTTAAAACATAAGGATGTCGAAGTCGAATAACATCTAACAACATTGGTAAGATGGGCTGGGGAAGCAAAGCAGAATGTGCAAGACAACAAAAATCTAGCCAGAGAACCTACAAAAGTAAGTGGACAAAAAAAGGCTGGTGGTGCCAAAAAGCAGTTTCTTCCCCAATTATTTCTAACAAGTATCTTCATTGCTCCTTGATAACAGGAAGACAGATCACAAGCAAAAAAGGGAAACCTAGTAAGTTAGCCTATGAGACAGGGTTACAAAGGGTCCTGGCAATCAAATGATGAAAGACAATTTTTTTTAACAAAATGACAGGTAACAAAAATTAAAATGAAGTCATGTGCATATGTCACCTCATTCAGTAATGCTTTAAAATGCAAGTAAACCAAGACCACTCCAGCTGTACCTGGCAAGATAAAAAGAAAGACAAGCTACCTTTCCTAGCAGGCAAGCCTTTTACAGATAGAAGTGGCTACATTTGTGCTTGCCACTAATTCAGAGAACAGGAGAAATCCAGATGATGACTATACTTAAAATCAAACTTGCACTCCCAAGATTTTTTTTTTCATCAGGCTACCACGCTTTATGGTCATTGTATCTAGGGAGTGGAAAGAATAAAAAAACCCAAAAGCTTACCTTTTAATTTGACATATATATAACTCACATTTAAGAATTTGTTTTTCCATTTAGACCTTACAGATCTTCATCCAAGTGCCATCACAATACACTCTTTATTTTTCACCCAAAATACCAATAGCATGCAGTACAGAAAATTATTTACTGCTCATTTACATTAATACAATGTACAAAGTCTTCTGACAAAAGCAAGAAAGTACAGTATATTAATGAATGTTAGACAATTAGGAAAAGGTATTAACCAAAATCCTCAAAGCTAACTATGCCAGTATGAAAAATTCAGTTGTATGTAGTAATAGCCCCAAGGTTGTGTGTGAAGCTGTATGTAAATTGACCCATAAAAGACAACAGGGGTTAATTTTTTAATTCTTAAGTCTTTTGTTCTTTAGGCCCTTACAGGTCAGCAAAAAAAATAGGGAACATATTTAGTCTGTAGAAACACTAATGGCTTACATCTAGCTAATTTTCCAAAGACAATTATGGTTAACATAAAACAGAAAATAAGGCAAAGAGCAGCATTTTTTTCCATTGAATGAGACTCTTCTCCCCTTTTCCTCCCTTTTATTTGTCTTTAAAAAAACAAGGACAGAATACTTACTTTAAGTAACCAAGTGAGCACTGAATCCCGATAAGGAACAAATTTGTTCTTGTTCTTGCCAGCAGCCTGATCTGCCAGGGCAGAAATCACCAGCCCAAGTGTTGTGAGGGATCTGCACAAAGAACACAAGCAGCCATTAACAAGTGTAAGTATTAATCAGTCAAATGTGTATTTAGACAGTCAGTTTCTCTCTAAAATGTGTTCTGAGGAAAAAGTTTGTAGTACAGTTTTGATCATTCTTCTCACAGAAGCTTCAGTCCTTCTTTTCAGCCTTCACAGCCATGTCCTCACCACACAATTATGTGGTAGTTGCAGTAACACAGGTACAGAATGAAAAATGTCCATCATTTTAAGTAGGCAGATCCCTCATTCAAACATCTGAGAGTATTGTATGTCAGAAAGAGAAGTAGAGAGAATGGAAGAAGAAAACTCACTACAAGAGCTTACACAGACTTTATCCTGTTTTACAAGTATTCTGTACTTAGTAGGTGTGATTGTAATGACGAAAAAAGGAAAAGAAATTATCAGTCTTACTTGTTAATGTTGCTTCCTTCTTTCAGCCTGTCTCCTGCAGCACCAGTCTTAGTTGCCCTCTCACTACCTGCCAAGTCCACCAGACTCAGTTTGCCCACCTTCTCACCTGACGTCTGCAAAAGGAACCAGAGACCAGCTACTGTCAGCACACTCAAATGAAGTTACATAGTCTGATGTATTTTCAAACAAGAATCAAGCTTCACTTCTTGATGTAGATTCTCTGCAGCTGTTGCAACACCTTTGAAAGTCATGAGACTTGAACAGTATCCTGTGGTAACTTACTAGCTGCTGCTTCAGAAACAGGAGGATTTAAGTGAAGTCAGATGCACAAATACCTTCAATACAGCTCAGAAACCTTCAGAAGAGGAACAGTCTCCTAAAAATCTCAGCTTTTATACCAAACTTCTTCTCTGGTTTTCAGAGTATTGAATTAAGATGATAAGAAACATGTTACAATTCACAAAAATTATTACAATTGCCAAGCATCCTAGATCCTTAAGAGTCTCCTGGAAAGCAATCCAAGCTATGTGAGTTACACAGATTTTCTTATAAATCCTTTTATCCCATTTGACCCAATATGACACTGAAACATGCTGAATTTTGTATATCAATTTGAAGTTGAAAAGCTAACTATCTTTGAGAACATTTTGCTCATGTCATGTTCTTCTTCAGCATCTAGGACTTCACCATCTCAGTATCACAGTTGGAAAGTGCTACGTCTCCCTTAATGAACAGAGTAATTAGAATAAACATGCTTTTAAGAAGTTCCTCTAAGCTTCTCAAAACACATCAGGCCATAATGAGGTGTCATTTCCAGGACTGAAAGGACCAGAAGACAGGAAAGCAGAGAAATCTGTTCCAGAAGCTCATGCAGGGATCACTGGAAGATGCGGAAGAGACAGAGAAGCAGAATTACCACCTGGCATCCAGGCCATGACCACACAGAAATATGGTAAGTATACAAGTATATTTTGCCACAGCAAAAACAGAATGAAAAGCCATGGCAAAAGAAGAAGTACAGCATATTATGACTGCGTATTTGAAGTGCAAAGGGAGGAAAAAAAACCACTAGTAAAGAACAAGAAAAAATGTGTGGGTAAGAAGATTGTTGAAGACTGAGAATTGAGGAGGAAAAAATCCAAATGCTCATTATGCTTTATATTGTATTCAAGATTTAGGCTCATACTTAGATTTGCTCCTTGGATACTCAAAGTTTCTCCAAGGCTTTGAAGACTTTAAAGAAATACCCAAGCACACAATAAAACAATAAAGTTTAAAGAGTTCTTAGTATAGGAGATTTATTTCAGTTCTGGCTTATTACTATTTTCTGTAAGGGATTAAATAATGTTAACATTAACATATTTCACATCCCCCACCAGGGAATATGTACATATAAGGAAATTTAAAGAAAAATACTTTCACACTGTCTTTTAGATATTTAACATATATACTATATATACATATATATACACATATATATACTTATATACTATATATAAATATATAATATTAATGTTGTACAAAGTAACATTTTTTGCAATGAGTGTTTCTGTATATGAAGTTGATAATTTATACCTATTTGCATGAATAAAAACCCTTGAAGGAGATTACCAGATACACACTCAGGAGTTGTTCCGGTTTGCATCCACACATTTTACATCCTTACTGCCTGCTCCAAGTATGTACTAAACATGGTTGCTTAAAATTAAGTGCTTCTTCTGTTTAGATTCTAGGATTAGGACATCCTTCCTGCACATTCCAGCAGGTTTGCTGCTACTTAGGGCCTGCATTTTTGCTTTCCATTTCAAAAGACATACTTCACTTACAAAATTATTAAAATGGAAAAAAAACCTACATTGGCAAATGTGCACATTTTAAGGACATAGCCAGACAAAGCCATAGCTAACCTGATCCACTGCTCATAGTGCACAAGGACAGGAGACTGTGGCAAAGGACTTCCTGAGGTCCCTTCCAACCAGCATTTCTGTAAGTCTATGAAATACATTCAAGGAAGCAATATATCCAAGCTTAACAAATTCAAGGCCAGTTTGGATGGGGCTTAGAGCAACCTGTTCTAGTGGGAGGTGTCCCGGCCCATGGCAGAGGGGCTGGAACTAGATGATCTTTAAGGTCCCCTTCCAACATAAACAGCTATATGACTCTATGATTAACATTTGGACCTTGCAACCTGTTTTACTTACCCCTGATTGTACATCATAGAGTGTGTGGGTGAGGATAATTTTGAAGACTGCATGGGACCGACTGCTCTCTCATTCATGTGGGTTGCAGCCACTGTTCGAGATTTGTTGCCCTCTGACATCAAAGACTCAATGTCCTAGATAAAATTTTCACAGCCATAAGCATATCTACAATAACATTCTTCTCAATTATCTACAGAAACAATCTCATTTTAATAAAAAACAGCAGGCATTTTCCTACTGTTTCCCACTGCTTATTCATAAAATGTGAGAAAAAAATACTGTGATCTCCCCTTTAAAGACCAGAAATTACACAATGCTGTGACACGCATATTCACCCACTATCTCTACCTAGATATTAAATTAGCCCGCATCTTCACCCACTACCTCTCCCAAGATATTAAATTAACAACAAAAACAATGGACCTTACTGCATGCAGCAATACTCAAAAGCAAAGAAAATAGAGAGGAAAGTGCAATTTGTGTTTGAACACTGTAATATTTCAGCCTCAGTTGTCAAACACGTGTTCTTGAAATCTCTAATACTGACGTAAGGCTCAAAGTTGTATAAAACAGAACGACACTGAACAGGTCATTATGTTCCTCTTACATATAAGAGCTTATTAAGACCTCTGACATTTTACGTTATGATACTTGAGAAAAACACAGTTCCCCTGCTTAAGTGTTTTACAGCAATGATGTGAAATAGTTAAAACTTTGAAGTCTTGGGATGAAGTTTTATTTAAGCATCTCTAGATGGATGATGCTAAAAAAACCCAAAAGACAACCAACAAAAGACCACCACAGGCCACTTCAACTCTGTGTGCTGTATTACAGAAAGCTGCTGGGCAACACATAGAGGAAAAGCAAGCTGTGCATCTTGTCTTAACAGCAAGCCCCAAATAGAGGTAGATGAACACCTGGAGAGACTGCAATGGGAAGGACCGCACCATTTTCATGGTTTGCTTAAGATAACAGAATTCCATCTCGTATTCTCTCATTTCTCTCACAGTACATTAAAGCTTCTGAGAAATTAGGTCATTTTGTGAATGCATATATAAACACTGACTACCCAGCAAGCAAGTTTCATGCAATGTTCTCAAGTATTTGCCTTGTAAACAACCAATAGCTTATAAAGCCAGTGTGCCTGTGTGCTACTGGTAAGCGAAATCACTAGGCAACTGCATGACAGCCAGAAAGTGACAAAAGGTTTTACTGAAAGCCTGTCTCTGCTGAATTCTGGTTCTGTAATTAATCACAGAATACTTTCTCATGGATACAGCATACAGTCATCTCAAGTTTGGGAGGAAAGATGTTTCATTAAATAGTTGAATTATTTCCAGAGTCATTGAATAGTACAGGCTGAAGATGAGTTTCTGCTCTTAACCCTGTTCTCCCCGGTGACCACCATACAACAGTCCTACAGCTCTCTTGATCTAAAATCCCTGTTAATGCCAAGACAATCAGAAGCAGCTTAATAATTCTGTCTTTTTTAGGGGACACTGCCCTAGTGCTTAGGATGTCAAAACAAGCCTTTCATAAAATTGATCCTTACCTTGTAGCTAGCAACAGCAAGTTTGGACAGGCCATCTACGTAAGGACCGTAAACACTGTGTTCTCTAACTTTTAATGACTGACGGCTTCTGGTTGGAAAAAAAAAAGGTATTTATAAGCACATGACTGACTTAAGACAACACTTACAGGAAGTCAGTTTCTCATTGATGGATCACAAATACTATAATAAAGCACAGAACAAGGACTACAATGCAAACAAAAACACCTTGTGCCTACACATAAAATGCCAACACAGACTTACTTTTTCACTTCATAAAAGCTAGCATTGGGGTGAGTTTATTCCAAGCTTTTAGTCTTGCTACTTTATTTTTATTTAAAATTAAAGGACACCGAGATCAGGAAGAAGTGAAAGCCATCCTACACAAATTCCTTAGATGGAATCCATTAAGGCAAACTGGAAAGGAAGTGTCTATGACAACATATTACAGTGCTGTTGACACTCAAACTACTTACCCTTTTGGGTCAAGAAGATCTCTGACTTTTTCATTGTATATCTCCATGTAGGATACTTCCACTTTGAAACTCTGCTCTTCATTTTCCTCTTTCTGTGCTCTTTCAAAGAGTCCACTGCAAAGCCTAGGGATCAATCCAGGCTGGTCAGCAGTACCCATCATTGTATATGATTTTCCAGATCCTGTGTGAAAGAATCCATGATTAGTGGACGAGTAACAAAGTTGCTTGCTGTTCAGAACTTTAAAAGGAAATAGAGAGGTAAAAAATAATTTTCATTTCAAGGAAAGATATTTGTGCGTTGTTTTTTTTCTTCTTTCAAAGTAACCAAAACACAGTTTAGCTAAAGACTATTTAATTAAAGGAGAGACAAACAAAAAAATTCATTTCAAACTGACAGGGAAGACTTTGTCAGGTAGATGCAGTCACACCATAGAAGACAACCCACTAACACACACCTGTGTGCCATAATGAGAAAAATCAGTTGCACAGACACACTAATTTTTGCATATTATATTTAAAATGGCAATTAAAGAGTATTCTAACTACTGCAGCAGGAAATATGAGTGATGCACTGAACTCAAGGACAATCATGATCATTCCAAAGATTAGAATCTAAGGTGTGAGAAATAAGGGTAGCCAGCAGCAACAGACAAAATTCTATTTCTCATCCTGTCCATCTCATATCTGATGTTACAAAAGAGAAAAACAGTTCTTATCTACTGCAAGGCATTTCTCATGAAACAACGTCTCAACAGCCATGAAAAGAGTCTCCAGTCAGAATGTAAGACCTTTTACATGAACAGTATTTTTTACTTACGTCTGGAAGGGACTTACCAGTCTGCCCATAGGCAAAGATGCAAGCATTATAGCCTTCAAAGGCATTCTGAAGAATATTTTCTCCAAGGCACTTAAAAACAACATCTTGACCTAAGAAATAAACCACACAAGCTAACATTGTAACAAAGCAACAGATTCCCCCCACACCCCTTGATTTGGCTCCTGTAAGAATTATGTAAAAACAAGCAATGAGTATTTTCCTGCTGTTGTTGCCCAAAAAACATTAAGCATCCCCTATTTGCTCTCTCTACAAGAGCAAGGCCATCAGCCAGCAGCTGTACTCTGGATTTATGCTACTGTAATTGTGATTATGATGTATATACCTGTATGTGCTCAAAACAACACCCTGTTAATGTTCATATTCAGGAGTTTTATCAGCAGAAATTCTACTACCAGCTGCAGAATTTAATCCCTGGTGAATAACACCACCCCAAGATATCCTCAACACATACATGTTAAAAACTGCCTCTTGATTTTAATTAATTTTTAAATTATTAGTAGAGCACTAGATAATTTTACTGTGTATGTACAAGCAGACCATAAAATAAGTGACACAGGCACCTCCTTAGTTTGAGAAACAAAACACTGACCTTCCTATGTAATTTATATTGCAAAGTGTCCCTTTCTCCCAATTCCTCACTAAATTACTATTAATTACTTATTCATTAGGGAAATTAAAACCTAGAAGCATATGCATCTTTTATTTTTCTTGTGATTTTTTTTAAACAAATGTAAACAAGCTTAACTCATTCCCAATTTTAAGAGAGAACAACTATGAAAGGAATAGATCATGAGTCCAAATATATTTCATATTTTACCATAACTAATTGCTAAAATGTGTCATAACAATACACAGAAAACTTTTTAATTAAATACATTACACATTCTGACCAGACTACATTAAATCTCATATCCCTGTATTAAATTAGGGTTTTTTAAATACTCAATTATTAAGTTATAATATGATGCCAAACTCCGATCAGCACTGTGAAACGACATTACATTTAGCAGTGTTCCTCAAATCCTGAAAAGAAATACATTTGATGCTTTTAAAATAATGGACTTGAGACAGTATTTTAATAAAGATGTAAATACGAGCAACCAATTATTCTAATGGATTTCTCAATTTCATATGCTGCAAACAGGTAGCAGTGCCTATTGCTATTATCATCTTCAGAGAAGAGAAACAGAAATGATTGAAAATTTTTGTTTTTCTTTTGACAACAAGCTGTCATACAGGGGAAAGCACTTTGTGCCATATGGTCCATGCCCTTTAGCAAACACTGTATTTTAATTAGATCATTTGCACTTGGGAGAAAACAAGCACAAAGCTACAGTAAATATTACCTGCATATTTTTCTTTGACAGATTCATCCATAGACCAAAAGCAGTGATCATAAGCAAACACCTGTAGGAAAATAACCAGTAGGACACCTTATAAAACCTACCAAACACATTATCCAAATTTTGACAGCACTGTATTATGCTAGCTAACATCATGTTTCTCAGGGTCATTCTAAGCATAAGACACAATCCTACAGAATTATTTATTTTCTGTGAGTTTGAGCCCTGAACAAACTTTGTTTCTTCCTATATGCAAGCCTGTTCCTTGCTTTTATTTGTTCCTTGTTTTTATTTCTTCCTTTCTACTCTGTGAAACCTATTCCATGCTCTCCAAAACCTCTCCATGTGGAAACCAAGTGGATGTCAAGGAGCTCTCCTTCTCTCCCTTGAAACCCATCCTTGCAATTCATTTTTCACAAGACTTGCTATTTTGCAAATTGACAGATGTCCCCTGGCTGTTTCTGCTTAACATCTCCCCGTGTCTCTTGCCTGCATATTAAAAATGTGCATTTGGGCAGGAATGTCTTTCCCT
>NW_009953979.1:2291495-2342533 GCF_000747805.2 Chaetura pelagica
TCCCTACAAGAGGAATATGTATTTATATACTGCTGACAAACAGAACCTGTCGTCACCAAAGTCTAATACTTGTAAAGAACAATAGAGAGCAAGTAAGTTTTATTATGAGAAGAGTAGCACTATGAACTTTTTAAATAGAAAAGCTTCAATATTGAGGTAAATCCATTCAAATGTCCACAAGCACCTTTCATCATGAAAACTGATCTCCATTAAGATGGTGCATATTTTGGGACCTCAGGCTCAAAAACAGGCATTTGCAAAAGCAACTGCCCTGGATATGGAAGAAAAAAATAATTCAGGGTTATATCTGACCCGCATTCACACAGGAAAAAATTATTCTTATGAGATAAGAAAAGGGAAGTATTGTGTTATTTTTCAGCTATTTATTTCTCCCCTAAGCTTAACAGAGGCTGTTCTTTCCCCTTCAGATGTTCTGTATTGCTCCGTAGCTGATGTTTGCGTCACTTCAAATCACGCAGGCAGAACAAGCACAGCATGTCAGCATCTCCCATCAACCTTATGAACCCTCATTCCATTATTTCTGAAAATTTCATTGTATCTGTTACCACATTTCCAAGTTCCATTTAGTGAAGTCTGTTGTCTGTATGATAAAGGCCCTAACCTTGAACTAGCATCTGCATAGGTGATCAAACTCAACATTACTTTGCTAGTAAAGACTGTAAGAACAAAATATGTTGCATCAGATCTGTATTATTAATAAGAAAACCCTAAAAAATTACTGAGTTTGTAGTGAATTATCTCAATTATAGCACTTCCTAATAGATCATATAGTAGAATCTGAAAAATCATTTAAGGACTCACAGAGCAATAAAGCAAATCTTCCTCGACTATTTATACTAACTAAAAATATTTTAAAATTATGCAAGAGTTGAAAACCATACTACCAGTACATCCAAGCATACTATCTGCATTTATGAAGATGCTCACTATAGCAAAATCTTTGAAATTTAAATAGCTTACCTTAAAAAATAGTTTTTTTCATTCACGTCCCAGCATCAAGAGATAAAAGTGGTTATTTTACATCCTCTAATAGAGGAAACAGCAGCCTATTTATTTAAAATTAAGGGGCTTTTGTTCTTTGAATGTAGTATGCAATTAAGCATGTTATAATATCCCCCATCTTCAGAGCATTTAATAAAACAGCTTTGGCTATATGATCACATCAATATAGGTGAAGCCTGGACAGAGATAGGTAGCTGCTTTCCAAATACAGAGTCACAGGATTGTCAATCATAACAAGAAAATGAGTTTGCTTTAACACCAATACCAGAAAATGCTTTTAAAACCCCACGAATAACAAGAAGTCTTCCATTCACAGCCTGTAATGCTGAGTATGTGTGTTCTCATTTGTTCCTGTGACTCATTTTTTGGCATGGGCTGTGCAGTGCTCTTCTGCAGCAAGGAGATGCTTTGAGTTTCTTACTCAACAGCTGATCAACCACAAAGCTGTTTTTCAAAATGCTTTTAATATTTGAATAACTCAAGACTGACTAAGCAATATGACAGTTTTTCACACACTGATTTAACATGCAATAAAAGCCCTTACCTTTGGTTGGGTCCTACTGTTCCCCAAGCATCAGGAGCAGAAAGGATTTGGTACAGGGTCAGGGTAAGAAAAAGGAAGACAAAAGAAGAACAAAGACTGTTAGTTGTAGTAATTTTACTTTAATTACTCTGTCATTAATACCTCATCATTGCAATGCTGTATTTTAAAAGTTATTTTCTCTCCTTGGATCTCCCTTTCCTTACGGATCTGAAGTCATTTTATGAACCAGTATGTGTGTCTTCTCAAGAATAAGGTTTGAGATGCTGCTCTGAATAAGATTTTAAATGCAAACCCACTATTTTCTTCATGCTGCCACCATCCCCTCCTCCTTATTCTCTGCCAGTTTCTTTTTCTTGTGACATCTCCCTCTCTCTCTAGTTTTGTGGGTATTCCTGCCTCTTAAAAACAAAGTACTCAAGCAATGTAAAAATTTCCAAAACCCCTTGAACAGGAACTTCAGGAGAGTTATTCAAGAGGAAATTTCAGAGTCCAGCTGGACTTGCCCAACTCAGTTCTCTCACAGTTGCTGGGACAGCAGAGGAAACATTTGTTTCCTTAAAAATATGAGCAGAGAACAGCAATTCCTTTAATCTGTTACATGCATTAGTTTCTTGGGTTGGGTGTTTTTTTGTGGTGTTTTTGTTGTTGTTGTTGATTTTTATGGTGTTGGTTTGTGGTTTTTTTAAACAACAATCACAAAATTACTAGAGTGAATTTTAAAATAACAGCACAGCATCAGCCAATGCCCTGACAGCAGGTTATGCAGCCTCCCCACATCCAGAAGACTGGAGAAATGCAGCAGACACATAACAATGAAGAATCAGTATTTCCCTTTTCCTGGACCTTCCAAACGAGATTAGGAAGCTCTTGACAGCAACAACAAGTAAAGTTTTGTGACAAGTATTGCTGATTTCTTTTGAACAGAGCAGAAGACAGACATTGGAGCCACAAAAGATTACTCTCAAGAGCTCTTGCTGCTCGTATGGGCTGAGAAGCAACTTTAAAAATTGGAATTTTTCAGCATTATCTCTCAAAAATAATTATTTATTAAGCAGGTCCATAATCTATTTTTACTCAGGCTGGGATCTAATGTGCACATCTGCTTGACATAACAGCAATGATGGTGACTTTGGATAGCAGAAGTCACTAAGACCCCCTACACAGGATCATTATTTAAGTCAAGGTTACCTCTTGACAGCCATGTCACAGGGTCATTCAAGCAAGCAGTAACAACAGGACCACTTTGCCCCTGCCATCTGCCTGAGATAGAATAAAAGCTCTCCCAGAGTCCTTGACAGCATGCCTGGTGCAGGCTCTCGACTGTGTTGCTTTTGGGTGGGTTGTAGATATGAAGGCACATGGAGGGAATCCCCTTCACCAGGGTATTTGATCCAGGCACAGAAGACACCAGAGAGCCTGTTGGGATTACTCTAAGAGAGACAAGAGCATTTTCTTGGCTCACTGAAATGCTAGTGGAGCATTTTGCTGAAGGACTTCACTGGAAACTGCTGTGTGGCTTTTAGGGGTGCTCCTGTTTATTCCTATTCTCACAAGCATCACAGAATCATGATGGTTAGAAAAAACCTTTAAAGTCATTGAGAGCAACCATATCCTAACTCTACCAACCGTTAACCTAACTCTACCAAGCCCAACAGGAAGATCACCCTCATTGTAAAACAGAAGATAGCAAGCCTGGATTCCAAGTTTGAGTTTAGCACCCAGACATGTGATGTTGTTCATAGTTCAATGAGCTGTTACATTCCCCAACCATTTTCATATATTGCAACAATACAGCTGATGTTTACAACCCTCAATACAGGATGTATTATTGAGTATTTGGATTAAAACAGCAGCAAGGATATAATCTCAGATGACATATACAATTTTAAGAGGATGGATTATGCTAGGCTGTGTGACTCATCAAGCTTAGTTCAGACTAAAGGTCTTAAGCATCTCATTTTCTGAAGAGCTGCACTAATACACAAACCCACATCTCACAGCCCCACTTAATCCAAACATGACCAAACAGAAGCCCTACATCTAAGAAACCCAGTGTACAGTGTTTAGGATACAGCACAGATATCTAGAGCTGGAGCTTGTTCTGCGTAATTTAGACCAAGAAAATAAGTTGGACAAATGTTTCCCTAAAGAAAGCTTTAAGAATGCATCCTGTATTACGCACATTGTACTGGGCACACATGAACCCATTGATGCTGCAGCTACATGCTGTGATAGCTGGGCCCAGAAACCCAGGAAAAGATTTTCAGCCTGATGCAAAATCCAATGGCAAAGGAATAGAAATGGGGATCCAGCACCCATGGCAGTCTGCGTAGCTACAAGCACTGGAAGTGCTGGGTGTTTAGAGAAGGTTCCATGCCCAAGTATGGTGCACTGCTATAGTCACAGAATGGTGGGGGTCGGAAGGAACCTCTGGAGATCCTCTAGTCCCACTTCCTCGCCAGAACAGGTCCTCCTATAGAGGGTCGCACAGGATGGTGTCCAGCTGGGTTCTGAATATCTCCAGAGATGGAAACTGCACAACTGCTCTGGGCAGCCTGTTCCAGTGCTCTGCTACCCTCAAAGAGAAGTTCCTCCTCATGTTTAGACAGAACTTCCTATGTTCAAGTTTGTGCCCGTTACCTCTCGTCCTGTCACTGAGCACCCACCAAAAAAAGACTGGCCCCTTCCTCCTGACACCCACCCTTTAAGTATTTATAAACATTGATAAGATTCCCCCTTAGTCTTTTCCAGACTAAAAAGGCCCAAGTACCTCAGCCTTTCCTAATAAGAGAGGTTGTTCTAGTCCCCTAGTCATCTTTGTAGCCATTTCCTGTACTGTCTCCAGCAGTTCTCTGTCCTTGAGCTGGGGAGCCCAGAACTGGACACAGTATTCCAGATGTGGCCTTATCAGGGCAGAAGAGATGGGGAGGACAGCCTCCCTTGACCTGCTGGACACACTCTTCTTGATGCACCCCAGGATGCCACTGGTCTTCTTGGCCACTAGGGCACATTGCTGGCTCCTGGTCATCCTATTGTCCACCAGGACTCCCAGGTCTTTTTCCACAGAGCTACAGTCCACCCCAGAGGTGATGAAAAGGTAAACAACAAGCAACAGCATCACTTCTAGAGCAGGGGATCATCTCCCACAACAAAATACCCATGACAGCAACATAGGCAAAGAACATTTCCTGTGGTTAAGGCTGGCATTAGAAAAAAACCCTGAGGATCTCAGTATTGACAACCTGTAATAGCAAACAATAGCAACAAACCACAAGTAGCTCTAAAGCAGAAAAGATCACATACAGTGGTGTCACCTGCAAACTGCTCCCATGAAAACCCATGTCCAAACCAGTGTCTGCAGTATGGAGACTGAAAAGGAGCACACAGAGAAATGATCATTGCAGGACTTACAAAGCACCCACCCAAAGGTTATCCAGCAGTTTTCCCCAAGGATGCTGCCATTTCAGAGGTGCAGGCAGGACTTGCTTATCGCTCCTTGGCTGACAGCCTGTAAGTCACATCTCTCTCAAATGCAGCTGAAAGGTCCAGGACATCAAGGGAAATCTTATCTTTTAGCTACAGAAGGATGTCAGTACAATGATTTCAGCTACATATTTTCATTTGAATCCAGACTGACAGGACTTTATTTTGCCAGTTCCCCTCTTTTATCTTTTTCTGTCTCAATGTCGAACACAAGGGTTCATTGGTGGATTCAATATATCTACAGTTTCTAACATTAAAAAAGGAGAAAGAGAATACGCTAAAACAATTGCCTATGATTACTACTGTTTTATTAGCTGCAGCCAAGTGAATATACATACTGTTTCAAGTGTGAATGAAGACACATAGTTCTAAGAAATCACTTATTTTAAAGTCAGCTCTACCATGGTATAAGCTTATTGACCAAGTGACATTTGCTTTCATATAAAAATGCTAGTGTTTTCACAGATTTTATGCACAATTTAAATGCCAAATAATACTGGAGTAATTCCCGGCTGAGACCATCAATACATGCCCAAGACCACTACTGATTATGTGTGTTGGTTTTTTTTTAAAAAGAACATAATCTCCAATGATTAAATTATACAATCAAGCACAATACACTAGTCCATTCAGCTGTAGCTATTAGTACTATTTTAGTAATATCTCAGATCAGTTTTTACTCTGATCTTTGAAGTTAAAAAGGAGAGGGACGGTATAATGAACTCAAGTATTCAAGAGATTTTGAAACACCACAGCAAGTAAGTGGAGGTGAAACACTCCTGGGAAGAGGCAAGCAGAGCACAGCCCTTATCTCTTCTGTCTGGCTGACCCAGCAGTTCACAGATAGCAGCCAGCTGGCAAACCAGCACGTGCTCTAAATCAGTCACAGCACATCCTGCTTCTTGCTTAAATCAGAAATGGGCAAATGGGGCAAACGGGAGAAAAAAGGTGGGAGGTGTCAAGTCAGGAAGCAGGGGAGAGAGGTAGAGAGGCCATAGGACATGATCTGACAAGCCAGGCTTTGTTGTGTTGGGTTTTTTTCCTTTCTGTTTTTTTTTAAAAAGAACATTTCCTATACCAACAGTGACCACCACAACATCCAAACCATAAATTTGGCAGATACTGCTCAGTGGCACAAGGCTATGCTGGATTTAGGGAAATAAAACATTTAACCATTTTCAGAAGCTTCTAGAAAAGCAAAATATAATAAGAATTTGAAGGTTAAAAAGAAAAGGGGAAAAGGAACAAATATAACAGTGACTGTGAATTAGGGAAGTCCCAGTAAATCCCCAGAATTTTTTGTTGCTTTCCACTTTCAATCTTCCATAATCATTGCAAAAACAAACATATCAGATTCCAATGTAATTATTGTTATTTTATGCCCTTCAGTGGGAACTGCTCAGCATAAACTCCAGACAGTAGCTAAATATGCAACTAGAAAAACATACTGATGAGGAAAAACTACTTGGGGCTTAACAGCAGAAAGCTGTTGGTGACTCTGAGCAATCACTCTGTAAGAAAACATCTTTATGATCCCATCTGGGTTAGTTTGCCTTACATCAATCTGTATTCACACATTTTATTAAAAATGAAGTTAGCATCCTGTATCACAGTAACTTATCCTTTGGATGCAAGAACAGCTCCTCTTCCTAGCATGTTTCTTTTTTTAAAGTTTGTACAGATGTAGTCCTATCCACTGTGCTTCTGATGCTTCTTAAAGGTATTATCAGGTAAACCAGTCATAGCCCACCTTCACAGACCCTGCTAGGACACTCATCTACATAATGCCCACTCCAAATTTCCAAGCAAATCTGGAGGAGAGATGCTGTAACTACACTTCACTCTTGCTCAGTGCAGATGGGAATATCAACATAACAGGACAAGCAGGCCCAGACCTGGTCTTGGTATCGAGCCAAAGGAAAGAAACTGTAACATGGCAACTAAAGGACAAGTGTTTGATGACCTCCAGAGGTCCGTTCCAACTTCAGCCATTCTGAGATTCTATGATTTTATTAATAACCTGTTGCAGATAGAAGAAGCACAGTAACCCTGCTGGGTTCTGACACAAACACATAATACTTCAGCTATTCCCTGGAACTAAATAACTAACGCTACACTGGGCAGAATTAGTTATCCCCAGTGTCTTTCCTTCCTTTCCCCAGGTACATATGTCCTAAATAGCACCTGTATGAAAAACTTTGAACTATAATGCCCAGTTTCTCTTGTGGCTTCAGTAGAGTGTTTTCCCTTCCTCCTTCTAAGTCACCTGCCATGAGCTTTACCACTCAGACCTCTGGGGAAAAAAGTAACACCCAACACAGCAGGGTAAGGATGCTCGGGAACACCTCAGAAATATCAAATACCACATTTACAGAACACTTAGCACAGAGCTCTACTAAGCAAATGTAGGCTGTGTTTGAAGACCAGTGGGTTAAAAGGTAACTGCTTTCATGGACTGAAAGCAGACTGAAACAAGACTGTTGAGTTTGACCCCTGGCTATAATCTTGGAGGGTAAATACTGGGCGCAGATGGACCACGTACCAAAAGGGTCCGTGCGTCACTTGCTGTCTTGGCATTAAATACCTGCCTGAAACAGGAGGCAGGATTTAACAAACCACTACTCTGCAGCCTTTGAAATAACAGGGCTTATGATTTTCAAGTTTAACTTCCTCCATGAAGAAGCAAATACATTCTCCAATGTATTACAGGAGCTTCCTAGTGTGGAGAAGCTGATAAGGTTTTTAGGAATTACTGAAGAGCTCTAGCACCAGCAAGTCTCTAGGCAGCCAACTTCAGGCACACCAGAGAAGGATATAGGAACAAAAAAAATAATACATCAAAATCTTGGGGTTTTGGATATTTAGGAGCCCAGTCATCTTTCTGAAACAGATCCTTTAACTGGTAACATTTTTTATTATTATTATTTTTTGTTATCAGAATAAATGATTCAGAATGAGGCTTTTTGAAGAGCCAGCAGTTAGTCAGAAAAGACACTACAATGTTCAGAGTTTTACTGTTAAAATTCAGCTGCAAAATTTCTTCCCTGGCATAAAAGAAAGACAACCAATGGTGAAATAAAATTATTTCATTAGTGTACTAGCACAGACATAACTGAAAGACAGCAGTGTGACAACTGATAATAAATAGAATTCACTGAGAAGCTGTTTCCTCTCTTTCCACATACCAGACAAATACAACTTTCAACATATTTTGCTGCAGCTAGGTATAAAATGAGAGAAAAAGTCAACTAAATCAAGTTTGATCACTTCAGGATTCTTTATCCTAGGATACTGAGAAATACATTTCCCTGAATATTTCAAAAGATAAAATTGGGTTTAACAGTTTATAAATATTCTTCCCCAATTTTTACACGTAGACCAACCAGTATCAAAATGGTAAGTCCTACTAGACTCTGATGTCTTGATGATATCCTCCAATTAATACTTATTCTTGCAGAGTCTCAATTTTACCTCCATAACAATACTGAGCTCTTTGGGTGAAAAGCTGGGTGCTGCCCTATTTGAGCGAAAGATTTTTTGCTAACAGAAACAGTCTCTTCAAAACAAAATCCCCAAATAAGTCAAAGAAAATGTTAAAGAGCATACAGAATTCAAAGCCTACACTTGTGTAGCTAAAAGGAACGAAAGTAATCACTGTTACTTGGAAAATTCCTCCAGTGCTCCAAGGCATTCCAAGCATAGCTGGTAGTTACTTAGTTTCTACTGACACAACTAATTTTTGCCAGCTCACTCACTGAGCTGAAAAAAAAAGGCCTAAAAAGCAAGAAGCAAAAACTAGGGCAGAACAGCAGCTCTGTGGGTTTGGGGTGTTTTCTAGTTGGAGCTAAATTTTCTGTATTGTTAAGTCTCAGTACAATAATCTGCTTAGTCTTGACCACATTCAAGTGGTGCATGTATCCCATAAAGCTTGTGTTATGACAAGGGGATTAAAACTTTATCCTTTTGTTTGTAAACACTTAGATGTTCAGGATACTATTGTGCTCTAGAGAATGTCTGGTGAACAGCCAGTACCCAAATTTTCAATTACTATTGTGAATCTCAATATTTTTTTAATAGACCCTGATGTAGCTACCAATTTGTAACCATGGGAGGGAGGAAAAAAAAATATCCCTTTTATGATTTGGCAGCCTATTAACCCCACTGATAAATCTCCAGATGGAAAGACCATGTCCTAGCTCTGGAATTTGGCTGAAAACCTGTTCTGCCTCTGGGAAAAGTGCATAACTTGCTGTAGTGAAAGGCCATCTCCAGCCAGCCCAGGAGGTGTGTTCTGAGCTCTCACAGAGGCAGACAGCACAGCATGTGTATAGAGATGTATAGACACACATATGATAATTGTGTTCTATAGCAACTAATGCAGGCATCAGTACTCTCAGTGCTCTCATCCAGTGTAACCTTTAGCTTGACGGAAGGAGCTAAAAAGCCAAATCACTGTTGTAAAGGATTAATCCTAGAACAATCAACTGTAAGCTGTGGAAAGCAAAGGGTTTACACTAAAAGCAATCATTAAAATGCCCACACAAGCCATAGGCATATGGATAAACCTAGAGAACTCGACAACTAGCCACATTGCAAGCTACCAAATCATTGGAAAGTCTTTTGGAGGAAAAGAAAATCCTGATTTGAACACAATTACATGTTGTAAAGTTAGTTTCAATAACTGTATTTTAAGGAAAGAGGGAACCAGGCTGTTTTCATGGCAGAGCAGAGTCTGTACAGTGTTTGTATGAGAAAAACTGTGTCATTAGAATTACATCAGGATATTTATTGTCAGAAAAAATCCTGAAACACTTCACAGAGCAGGCCTCAGTAAAGAGGGGACTGTATGGCTGTACGAAGAATGAAACAAGCTCTACACATCAGTCTGACATCTTAGAATTCTTCAAGATCATAATCACATGTACCCCAAATGTTGTGGCAACAAACAGCTGACTCTGGATTTCCCTTCTCCTGCAAAAAGCCACACAAACTCCTTTTTGGTTGTGATATAAAAACGTAACAGCTATTTTTTTCTTCTTGCTAAACTATTACTTGAAAATGTACACGGGCAGAACTTTTTCATTCCTAAGTACAGGTTGTTTTTTGGGGTATTTTTGTTTTTAAAAAGCTTTTTACTTCACAATTAGATGAGCTTTAGCCTACCCCCTTCACTGTCCCCAAGCCACAGACTCCCTGTTTCCAAGAGGATCCAAGACACTCAGTAAAAGGTTTAGTTTACACTGGTAGCCCCAGATCCTGCCAATATAAAAAATTAATCTGCTATTCATGCAGGAACCATGTTATGAAACCCCAGGTTCAGAACAGCCACCATTCTGTTGGTTTTTTTGAGGTTTGGTTTGGGTTTTTTTGTGAGCAAGTTAACAATGCATTGTGCAAGACACAGTGAAAAGGTAACCTACAGAAAAAGAAAAACTGAAAAGAAAAACATCATCTACCAACACAGATTAGGGGTTGACCTGCTAGAAAGCAGCCCCATGGAGAAGGACCTTGCAGTCCTGGTGGATAACAAGTTATCCGATGGACACTAATGTGCCCTTGTGGCCAAGAGAGCCAATAGTAGCCTGGGATGCATTAAGAACAGTGTGTCTAGCAGGTCAAGGGAGGTTCTCCCCGCCCTCTACTCTGACCTTGTAAGACCACATCTGGACTGTTGTGCCCAGTTCTGGGCTCCTCAGTTCAAGAGGAACAGGGATTTACTTGAGAAAGTCCAACAGAGAGCTATGAGGATGATTAGTGACTAGAATATCTGTCATACGAGGAGAGGCTAAGAGACCTGGGGCTGTTTAGTCTTGAGAAAAGAAGACTGAGAGGGGACCTGACTAATGTCTATAAATATCTGAAGGGTGGGTGTCAAGAATGGGCCAGTCTCTTTTCAGTGGTGCCCTGTGACAGGATGAGGGGAAACAGCACCAAGTTACAACACAGGAAGTTCCACTTCAACATGAGGAAAAACTTCTTCACTGTGGGGGTGATGGAGCACTGGGACAGGCTGCCCAGGGATGTTGTGGAGTCTCCTTCTCTGGAGACTTAAAAGACCCATCTGGATGCGCTCCTGTGTGATCTGCCCTGGGTGTTCCTGCTGCAGCAGGGGGGTTGGATTTGATGACCTTCAGAAGTCCCTTCCAATCCCTATGATTCCATGGTTTAGACCTCCTTAACTCTAGCTGCTTCATTGCAAGATTTGAAAATGTCTACTTCGAAAATATAAGGTTTTTCCCACATTTTTTTTGTGGGTGGTGGGTGAGATTTAGGAGAGCTCAAGAAAATTACAACAATTACATTCTTTATTAGCAACTTTCTTCAACTCTTTGAAATTAAACACACCAAGTACATTTATAAAACAACAAAAAATGATTAGAACACAGAATTTTCACCATAAATTTAATAGGAGTATAGATTATTTATTTTTTTTTGAGGCTTTTCCAACATCAAACAGCCATGCCCTATTTCTACAGCTATAAAAAAAATTGGTTTTAACTTCAGTGTGTAAGTTTGTGTGTGCATTTATGGCAGAGCTGCCAGGGCAGAGGACCTGTCACCAGGGCTTTTGGGGAAAAAGAAATATCTTTCAAAACAACTTTTTTCTGCATCTATTTTCAGTCAGCTAGAGAAGTCTAGAGCAATATTTTTTAAAGATTTGTTTCATTCTTCTTACTTCAACAGTGAGAAGGCTTACTGCACTTCCTTGCTGCAAGATGCTTTTTCTTACTGACTCAGCAAAAGGGTAAAAGTTGGGAACAAGCCAAATTAATGCCAGCACCTCCTCCACCCATAGAAACTGCACCAGACAACTTCCTAGGCCCCCTCCCTGCTCACTTCCCTTGTGTAGGATTTGAGAACTGTCAACGCTCCCTCACTTCAGAGAGAGAAACATGCTGACATCCACAGAAATTTCTAAGGGGAGTCTACTGGCAGCTAGAAGTAAAAATAAAGGTGGGAAAGGGGGTGGGGAGAGATAGAAGTCCTCTATGAGCACCTAGGAACAATTTTTTTGATCCATGCATGAAAGGGCATTTTAAGGACCCTTTCAGTCCAGTATTTCCTTCATTTTTAGATCAGGCAGCTGTATCATCAAATTCATTAACTCATTACAGCCTCTATCTTAAACCAGTTTGAGTTTGTCTGTCTTCCTTGAAAAAAACAAATACATCATCCAGAATGATTTTGGAAGAGAGTTCATATTTTTCCACAGAATTGGTTATATTTATACACACAAATCTATACACAAAATGTACATCCAATATACTTTGACAAAAAAAGAATCTCAGTGCAATTTTGGCATCACTAGGTATTCAGCTGTTGAAGAGGGCAATTTTGGGGAGACACACAGTACAAAACTTTATACCTCAGATTCATTTTTGGCAAGTCCAGAATCAGTCAGCACCTAAGCAAAGCACTACTTTCATGTGGCAAGTCTATTCACAGCCTCTTTTGGATCCAACTGTAAATCAGGAACTCAAACAGTATTTAAAATTACACACACACTAGAAATCACAAATTATGTTTATCTAGTTGTGTATGGAGGGGAAAGATAAGAGCTGTAGGCATGAAGGGTTCATCATTAACATAGAAGTTATTTGTCTTGCCTCCATGGTTCAGTAACTGCCTGAATTTCCTTACTTCAGCACATACACATTTCATGATCACAGTGATAAACCAGAGGTTGTCGCACAATACCTATGTGCTCTTAGCTCAAATCTCCCAGTGATGTACAAGAAGTCTGGGAGGTGAAAGAACAGCACATGCATCTGAACCACTCTTGTAAAAACGGAATGAGAGAACAGCAGCTTGTCAAGACAAAAAAGAGCACTTCAAAAAAATCTTGACATGTATTAGAAGACTGAAGCATTCAGCTGTAGGAAAAATTGTTTGATATATCTCAAAAAGAAAAATGTGTCATACTGTCTTTCACTCTTCCCAAGAGCAGACTACATATCTTCCCTCCCCCTCCAACTCTTTCAATGCTATCTATATTCCTCCAGCCCATTTTAGGAAACTCAGCTGATAACGTGAAGATAAGGAAGCAGGCACAATCAATACCCACTGACATTTGCCGTATGCTCAATGTCAACAGAAATTTGAAGCATTTTGGCATACACTGATACATTACTTTTTCTTCATGCAGATTTCAAGTAATTTTACCCAGCATTCTGTTTATGCAAAATCACTCAAACAGTTCAGCAGCTGCAAGATTACAGCTCTGCCATAAATGATATTAAGGAGGGATTGCATTCCTCACACAGCGATATCCCCACTCTAGAAAGCAGGAGTTAGTTTCTATTGACATTTTTCTAAATAATAATGAACTCTCAGGACTGAAATATGTTTATTACAGTATCAGGCATTAGGAAATAAATAAAATCTTTGTCCGAGTGACACTAAGACAAGAAAAGACCCATTAAGACAAGCAGCCTAGATGTCCCCATAGACACTGACTACTGCTTTTATCAGTTTTGCACCAAGCTGCTCCTCTGCCTGACCTAGAAAAGAAATCCTTATCCTCAGTGGACCATTCAAATCAGCTGTTCTTTTCCCAGCATGAGGATGGGCAATAAGCTATAATTAACCTGTTTGCTGAGAAGGGAAAATACAGCATATTATGAAAATTACAAGCAAGCCTTCACCATGACAGCTCAGCTTGCATGTCTCATATATGCCCTACTAATGGCTCTGGACTGCTGAAAAAATCTTAGTGCTCTAGGGGGAATGAAATATTTGCTTAAACCTAGAATTGCATGAAAATGCATAAATCTGCATGAAGACCTTGCTGTGAAGACAAAAAAACATCTTTGGATTGAAAAGGAAAGTTTTGTGGGGACACAATGCACACAGTAAAGCCAAGGTGCAGCCGGAATGTACAGCTACAAGGCACAAGCCTAAAGGTGTTGCTCATTCAGCATTTCCATTTCTTTCTCATTGCAAAATATTAATTTATTCAGTATTTGGGGGGGAAAGTCCCAACTATTGCTGCCTAATTAAGTTACTGATTTGCTGCAGCATTCCTCAGTGCCCTTAAATTTCCTAATTTCAGCCTTTGTCCACAAGATGAACTTCACACATCTGCTTTGTCTATTCTTCTCCCACCCACTTTAGCAAATCATTGTGGTAATTTTTAAGTGTAGGAAATATTTTGCGAACTATTCTTGAGTCTACACACCACATGACTATTTCAAAGCACTGCAGTTCTTTCATGCCCATTGTATTCCAACTGACAGCTCTCATCGGGGGAATCAGATAATCTGAAAGTATTTAATGAGGAAGGTTATTTTGAATAAGCTTTTATTCCCCACCATTTGTTCCAATGATCTTTATTTATTCTTGTACAAAAAAAAAAATCTTTCATTAAACACTTGTACCAACACCCATCACCTCCAAAACCAAATCTGGCCAATGCTTAAGGGCTTGTGCATTACTGTTGGTAATTTATTCATGCTGGAAAAAAATCAGAATCAGGAACAGGCGCCAGCAGAGATCCATGACTAGTGGTAACAACTGCAAAAGCCACAATGTAGATAGTTTCAAAGTGTCTGGCTGTAAATTAATTCAAGAGTTAGCTAGCTGGAATAGGTATTGTAACTGGGGTCAGTAAAGATTAGATGTATATATAGATACATATTTTGGCTGACAAAACATTCTTCCAGAGACTATGGCCTGCAGCGCAGTAAGAAGCGATCAAGGATTAAGTTATCATTTCACAGCTCTGGCATGGAATTCAGATATTTAGCAAGGTGAAACATGCACTACACCATCAATTATCCCTTTTATCTAAATAAACTATGTCAGACTAAATCCTGCCATGTACTTCCCTGCCAACCAATCTCCTGGGCTCCGGACCTTGGCCAATGACTCATTCACTCTTGCCATGTCTCATGTTGTCCCACGGCAGGGCAAAGAAGTGTTTGCAAGGAGGATACAATTCCCACCCTACAACAAACTGACTGAAGGTTGTTCCTACAACTCTTATTGCACATCAAAAAAGTGCAAACATGAGTCATAGAATCATAGATTATCTCAAATTTGAAGAGATTCATAAGGATCATTGAGTCCAACTGAGTCCTCCAATCTATCACCAACTTGTATTATAGATGTTAAACACTGCCTGAATAAGCAATGCAGGGCTTTTAGATACAGGATGTGAAGTTAAACCTTGCAGGTTTTCAGCAGATTTCACAAAGTCTTTCAAAGGGAATTCAGTTAAATCCAGCAGCTCTAGCAGCAAACCTTTCCCCAGCAGCTTCGAAGCACCAACAGGCCAAGGTCAGAGGCGCTGCTGAAGGCGCAGCAGCTGCCAACCAGATTTCCTCCTTCCTCACCCTTATCACTAATTACTTCTAGGAACTTCCCACAATCAACGCCATCTATTCACTTCCTGCACTAGTCTTAAGCACAGAACTGTTTATCTGTCCAGCATGCCTTTTCTTTTGAAATCCCTTTCAGCACCTCTCCCTAAAAAAATAAAAATAATCTACCCCAAGAGGAGCCTTAAACCCTTTCAGAGTGCTGCTTCTAGAGCAAAAACAGTCTGTATCTGTGGATCTTAAAAAAGTCCCTTTCATGACATTACACATGTGCTGTATTACATGAAGTTCAGGCCAACAAAGTTAATTGTATGTTCGAGTGTCCTGTGCTGCAAAAACGCAGCTATGCAGCTCTCTAAGTACCTACCCCCTCAATTGTACAACATAAAGAACCTCAAAATGGATTTGGGAAAGCAGCACACAGAGCAGGGAACCACAGAGCTGGCCAACAAGATAAACTGCACTGAGGACTACAGATGAGTGAGTCTTCACAAAGCCACAGAGAAGAAAGGCATGACAACCATGGGACAGATCCTGTGTTGGTTGTGAATTCAAAATTCAGAATTCTCTTCTGGACTAAAGCATTCACGACTTCCATCCTGGATGATGACAACAGTCACCTGGCATTTCTGTAAACTTAGCCATAATAAACTGGCTTTTTAGAAAGTCCTAGTGAACAGACCTATTGAAAACTCAGAAACTGAGATCCATGTGCTGGTTCCCACTGTCAGTAATGACTAATACTAAACACACACTAAGGCATGGCACCAAATGTAGAAATAGCTCAGTTCTCATCATTGACCATGGGATATAGCACATAGGGCTCTGTTATATTTTGGGCACAATATTCTGCAAAAAGTTGAAACTCTGGAAGTGCAAAACCCTACGTAAAGAAAAAAGTCAACTTCAAGCTAAAATCTGAACTAATGTTGACCTCCCCACACTAGTCTTTTGTTCCACAATAGCCACCAGCACCAGATATTTGCTAGCAGCAGGCAGCTGGTTTCACTTAAACTTCTCCTCTTTTCCTTTCCCAACTATTTGGGAGACAAAGTGTGGTACGTGAAATGTGGAAAAGTGTTTAATATTTTGTAGTCTCAGTGATAATTTCCATGATAGCATAGGAGTTCACATATACAGTTAAGGAACCATTTCTTTTCCTGAAAAAAAACACTGTGGTGGGTTGACCCTGACTGGATACCAGGTGCCCACCAAAATTGCTCCATCACTCATCTCCTCAGGAGATCTCAGGAGAAAGAAAATAGAACAAAAGGCTTGGGGGTTCAGATAAGGGCAGGGAGAGCTCACTCACCAATTACTGTCATGGATAAAACAAACTCGACTTGGGGAAATTAATTTTTTACCAATCAAATCAGAGTAGGGTAATGAGAACCAAAACCAAACCTTAAAACACCTTCCTCCATCTAACCCTTCCTTCCAAGCTCAACTTTATTGCTGATTTCTGTACCTCTCTCCCCTGCAGCAGTGCAAAGGGACAAGGAATGGGAATTGTGGTCAGTTCATCACATGTTGTTTTCTACCACTTCTTCCTCCTTGGGGTCAGGACTCCTCACACTCTTCCCATGCTCTAGCATGGAGTCCCTCCCACAGGAGACAGTCCTTCACAAAGTTCTCCAAGAGGGTGCAGTCCTTCCAGAACAGACTTCTCCAGCATGGATCCTCTTCAGGGTCACAAGTCATTCCAGCAAACCTACTCCTGCCTGGGCTCCACCCTCCACAGGTCATGCCAGGAGCCTGCTCCACCACAGGCTTCCCAAGGTCCCTCCTTCAGGCATCCACCTGCTCTGGTGTAGGGTTCTTTACAGCCTGTGAGCTGATATCTGCTCCACTGTGGACCTCCATAGGCTGCAAGGGGACATCCTGCCTCACCATGGTCTTCACCATGGGCTGCAGGGGAACCCCTGCTCCATCACCTGGAGCACATCCTCCCTCTCCTTCACTGTCTGCAGAGTTGTTTATCTCACATATTCTCATTCCTCTCTCCAGCTACAGTTGCTCTTCTGCAGTTTCTCTCCCCTCCCTCCTAAATATGCTATCACAGAGGTGCTACCACCATTGCTGATGAGCTTGGCCTTGGCCATCAGCAGGTCCATCTTGGAGCCAGCTGGCATTGGCTCTATCCAATGTGGGGGAAGCTTCTGGCAGCTTCTCACAGAAGCTACATCAACTACCAAAACCTTGCATACAAACACAAACTTTTCAGCTCCTGATGCCAAGTTTGTATTGCAAAGAGGCTATTTTAAGGCTGCACAACTAGTTCATAAACAGTAATGAGATGCGAGACTTTTGTGTGCACTGAAAGGAGCCAAATGATTATTTCTGCTGAGTTCTAACTTTGAACTTGCAGACTGTCAGATGGTTGCCTCTTCTGACTCAAACATCTTGCTTTTAGATGCAACTTGTTGACTCTTTGACTGTGATTCATATGGGATAGCATATGCAAAAGCACTTGATCTGACACAATCATGATTTAGCACTGTACACAGCGGTTCCCCTACGAACAATAATAAAAGCAGATGTTTCTACACGTATCTCAAGAACCCCTTTTACTTATTTTAAACATCCACATCACCAAGAAAAGTATTATTTGTGCTAATGCTAAACCAAATTTAGAGGTATTGTTGTCTAACCTCTGTTTTGGTGGGAGTTGGGAGTGGGAACAGGAAGGAGGGCTCTCTGTTTGAGAAGAACAAAAGTTATTGCATGACAATGTATTAGGAGTCCTATTAAAAATCAACTACAGTATTTTGGGATTAGCTGTTCCACAGAGCTCACACTTTGCCCACCACTACAAACCATCACATATCCATAAAAACAATAACTGAGGGGGTAAAAAATATCCCAAAACATATTCGTTTACAGACAAAGAAGTTTCCTAGTCACCACCAGCTAGTATGTATTTAAAGAGAAACTGAAAATATGCAGCACAAGGGAAAAGAGCTAGTATGTCCTGACAGAAGGGGACTCAGGAAAACAATCAACAGCCAAAAGTATCTTTGAGAGTTACCACAATCTCTTGTGGACAATTTCACCTGGAGCACAGGGCTGAGATGAGAGACATGCAGACATCACGCTAAAATCACTTTTTAAAAAAAATAATAAAAAAATCCTTGCACATGTTTTCCTTTTTCAGATTCCTTGCTCTTGCTGGCAACATTATGCAACCCATGCTGGCAATGGTTGGAGCCATAAGGAGAAAGGAGTGAAGTTATTTAGCTCCTATACCATCTACAAATGCTTTTCAGTCTTCCCCTGGCCCCCCAGTTAATAGAACCATAACAATTTTATAAAGAATCTGTGAACCCTGAAAGAACAAATTTACATTTACAGACAACAGACTGACTTTCTCCTTCAGACCCTTTAGTGGCAGTGCATGACACCCAAGCCCACCCCACAGTTAGTTCTAAAAACACAGGTTGAAATCAACTCCTTCAGATGTGCCAGTCTATCTTTCTCCTCCTCCTGCAACCAGGAAGTGAAAAAGTTGTTATTTTGCAGGCAGGCTGGGAGATTATCCAAGGTCAGCTGCTCTAGGATGAAGCTTGTGCTGCAAAAGAAACAATTTTTTAACAGTTATTTTACCCAAAACACAACCCTGGAAGTGGTGGGTAAAAGACTCTCCCCCAGCAATTTCTTTTTTTTTTTTTTTTTCAAAGGGCAAAGACCTAATTTGATTCAAAAACTTGACACTTGAAATTAATTTCAGACTTTCAGATAAAAGCCTGTGGACATACTAACTAAATATAACAAGTGACAAAGTACATAAGAGGAAAGAGAAGCAAAGCATATTCAGATCACATGTTCCAACAGAACGAGTTCCTCAAAAATCAGGTTTCAGCATCCTGCCTGGATGTCCTCAGCTACTGCTGTGTGCTTGTTTTGAACACAGGCTTGATTTTAACACAGAAGCATAGAATGGTTTGGACTGGAAATGAACTTAAAGATCATCTAGTTTCAACTCCACATCCATGGGCATATGAGCTAATTTGTCCAGTACATGAGCTAATTTACCCAATTTTGGTGTGATTCAACCACCTGGGAGGGGGGTTATGGTTTGTTGGTGCTTTTTGGAAGCACCTTTAACTAAGAGCATACAATTATAGCCACATAAACACAAGAGGCAATGAAATTCATAAGCAGCAATGCCCTAAGAAGTTTGTTTCTCTACCGCAATTTTCTGTATCATGTCTGTTTGCCATACACAGTAGATCAAGAGTTGATGTACTTCTAAATCCATTGCAGGTGACCCATTGTATAAATTGAACTTTAGAGATTGTCAGTTTATTTGACAGCATTTGAAAGAGAACTAAACTCTGAAAAAATAAGATGCCAGGCTTCCACACCAGGCCACAAATCTGCAGTATTCTGCCTGCCTCTAAATGTCACAAAACTAAGCATAGGCAAAAAGAACATTACAGAAATCAAGGTATGCAGATATATGTAGCAGAACAATGACAGCTTTTAGGTACACCAATTTTGTACCTTCATCAACTTGACAGTATTCCTTTAACCTCATTACTGTTCTGCAGCCAGTACAACAAAATAGACAAGATGTCTAATTACCATAATTTGGCCACTCTGGCTTATACAACCCCTAAATGCTCGTTCATGCAGCTGACTGAATGAGTCTGTGCAAGCATAACCACAAACACGGAATGCTGGGTATTTAATTTTGTCATTTGATGCCACAAAAACAGGACACTGATAAAACTCCCTCTCTACAGGTATTGCAGAAACAGTTACTACTGTTGGAATTGTCCAGACTCTTGGAATATGCAATCCATTATTCCATAACTAGCTCCCATAAATATGAAGTCATGCAGAAATTTAAGGTGCTATTTTAAGCATAGGATTAAGAAAGGATGTTTAAAGATGGAGTGTTACTGCTAAGTCATCACACCCAGTTGATTTTGCCTGTGCAATAATAAATAGTAGCTACTTGCTATGCTTTACTTAACAGCAGCACAAAGTGGAGTTTGCTGTCCGAATTTGCAGGATTTGCACTACCAACATGAGTTATCACTGCTAGAACACGTACAGAATGAGTAGAGGGTATTTATACTTATTGGCAACTTGTACTGGCTTTGTTACTACAGTGTTGGATCGAGGGGGAGACAAAAACGCACTCCTGCTATTGTGCTGGTTACAGTGACCAGGAAATCAGTCTCTAGTTAAAAAAGCTCTTTATAGAAGTGGTACAATTATAAACCAAAGGGGCAGAGGGGAGCATCTGTATAGTTCTCTCCCTCCACCCCCAACATGCATTCCATAGATTAACATTTATGCAAGACTGGTGAAGCATGTAGAAAAGCAGTTTCACCTTGGCTGCTATGACTATCCAGGCATGTGGTGCCATGAAGCTCTGAGTAGAACTGTGGTACCAGAAGTAAATGGGCTTTTGAAATCAAGAGTTAGAGCAGGCAGACACTTGGCCCACGCAAAACACAACACAGTTTGTATTTGGCTGTATATTAAAATCAAGCACCTGAAGAGATCCTCCCTTGCAAGCATCTCTCTCATTGCACCTGTTTTTTTCCCCTTGAACTTTGATTTTTTTCCCATCAGCATTCTAATGTCTGAATACTCCCAGAGGAAGACTTGCCTTGTGCAACTCCAAACATGCAAGTTTCCATTTATTGTTCCACAGAATGAGAGGAAAATCTAGCCTCTCCAAGTACAACACAGCATTTCAAAAATTACGTTTGGTTTCCAGAGTTGAAAGGGAAAGAAATGTGGTTAAAACATGACTTGCAAAAAGAAAGGAAGAGAAAATATGTTACAGGCATAAAGCTGCATTGTAAGAGATTGCTTGAAAGGCTGCCAATGCTGAGAATCCCTACAGCTTCTTTGTAATAATTATACATTATAAACATGAGGATATCGAAAATAGAGTTTCAAATAGGACTCTGACACCAAAAGAGAGCATGAAAAGCTCTCCATCTCTTTTGTAAGATTTTCAATTTTTTCAGCTCGTGTCAAGCCTAATGCTTCTCTCAGAAATCAGGCAACTGACTTTTCCTGCCTAGAAAAAAAAATATTAAAATCAGACCCAGTAGAAATTAGCAACAAAACAACAGATCTCTCAGTATCCTCCCCAAGCTACTTATTCCTCTCCAATGGAACATTTTTTGAATCAACAGATAAATATATTTTTCCAATCACTTATGAATGCTTAAAAGAAAGATTCCATATTAAAACTTCTCTAACAACATGTAATTCTTCATAGTTTATTAGAAAGAAAACCCAGGACAAGTGCGTATCTAAACATTCCTGTACTTGATGCAAAGAAAACCTTCATTAAAAATCATGCTTATTAATTAGCAATGTACAATGAAGTAGGCAGTCTTTCAAGCCCAGTGAGCTTACTCATGGTATGTTATTATTTAGGTTCTTAAGATACATCCTAATGAACTATCAAAGCATATAGATACGATAGAAAAATGTTCATTCAAATTTTGTAAAGCTTAGATTAGACAATGTTCAGGTTCATACGTGCATCTGTCACCTGGTTCAATGGCATTAGCTGAGCTACCAGTGCTATCAACAAGATCCACATGGATGATTCAAAAACATTACTTAAATGGGAGGCTTTTCCTTCTAAACAACAGAAAAGCATCAAGAGTCTCTAGAAGCCTCTTGCATTGTTCCCCCTCTGTATGGATTTGAGAAAGGCAATCAGCAACCTATCCAAGGCTGGATGTGTTGGCAGCAGAAGCAGAGCCCAGTGTCTTCATCCCCCATTACATGTTTTATTGCCTGTCATGCCAAACCAAGGAAGAGGGTTTCACAACACAAGTAATTTCATCCAGCAGCTAAGGGCTTTAGAAAGAAGGTGAGAGGAGTGAGAATTTATTTCTGAAGACTCTGTAGCGATGTATTTCCCTGTCTTGTCCCAGATGAAGCCTTCCTTTCAGCCACCAAATTAACTGAGGTTTGTGCAGAGCTCCTCATACAAACAGCTTTCTGAATTAAATAGAAACAGAGGCCTCACAGAGGTCACTGCCACACACCTCCTGTAAAACTTGACTTAAATGCAGTTGTGAACAACTTAAGAGTATACTAAAACTTCATTAAATCAATGCAACATTTATGTTTTGTATCTGTACTACAACCATGCACTGTACATGAAGTCTTACCATCATGTCCTCTATGTATCTAGGGATATTAAAGCTGGAAAGAACTGATAGGCAGTTAACCTGACCCTAAAGCTGGTGTTACACAATTAAAGCAAACAGCTCATATCTGGCCATGACAACTCCTTCTGAAAAACATTCTTATCCTTGCAAACAAGAGCTCACTGCTAACCTGTCATAGTTTGCTCCAACAGTTCATAAACTTTGCTGTTACAAATGGTACACAAATTCCTAATTTGTATTTCTCTAGTTTTATGCTTTCATGCACTTAGTTTTTGTGATGCTCTTCCCTTCTTACAAAACAACTTTCCAAGATGATGACAGCACTTTCTATGGTGCATGAGAGTCATGTGGTAGCTCCAGCACGTGGAGTACTTGATGATTTATGGTTATTCGTTCTCTAAAGCCTATGAGAAGATGTATTTCAGCAAAACAAAGTAATTTACATTATGGAACATATACCTGATGACAGTATGTATCTTATGCACAAAATGCCACATTTTATATTCAGTCCTATGCTAAGGTACCTTCCACTTCCAAACCTTTCCATGAGTTGTTCACACCAAGCAAATCCAAATAATTAGAACAGGCAAGCTGCTAAAGACATTTTATATTACTGACCTAAAACTAGGTGACAATCTGTTCATGGGAACAAATATTTCACTAAATTGTTGTAATAAAATTCCAGAATGAAAAATGCCTCAGCAAAAAGCAAATATGCAAGGCTACAGCACAGAAAATGGTCTTGCTTTTACAGAATGACTACTGCAACAGAAAAAAAAACCAACACCAAACACTTCATCTTCAAATACCAAAAGACAGAAATCAAAATTATTTGTAGTTTTACAATTTTAGTAAAATAGAAAACATTAGTCTATGAACCTGCATTTCATGTTTGTATCAAGGAAACTGCACCATCAACACTCCACTTAAAGAGGGAAACCCACATGAGAGCAGCAGTCATCCTTAGCCAAAACCTCCATGCTATCAAAACACGCCTGGAGTGTCAGCAGATTAGCAGGCAGTAAACAAGTGGGATAAGGTAGAATAGAAAACATAATTAATCCACATCACTTAGACTGCTAGAACAAATCCTCATCATTTCAAACAATTCACTTGTCCCCTATTTTCCTTTCAGCTTGCAAGATTCAGTTTCAGTGAGCAATGTTAAACCAGCATCACTTTGTTGCTGACACCACAATAGGTATCAGCAATAAATCTTTCACCATGATAAGAAGTCTTAGATGATAAAAAAAAGTGTCTATCTGCATCAGATCCTCCAACACTGCTAATTAAAAACCTGATAAAGCAGAACAAGCTATTCTGAAGCAGTGATTCATGAGATAAACATATATACATTGTTGGTTCTGTGTGCAAGGCCTACATTTAATAAGGAATAAGAAGTTCTAAGTCATAGACATATAAAAACAAATATAAAAACAATTTAAACCAGCCTATCCAACTTTCTAACGTGGAAAGACCAGTTCAGTTTCTCCACAGCACAAGCCAGGAGGTTCATACACACTGTCAAACTTCCAGGCAGAGCATTAATAGGTGACTCTTACTAAAAACAGTTTTGAAAACAGAATCTAAGCCATGAAAGTGTTTACAGGAAGGAACCTGCTCTGCTAAGATCTTACTGCTGTGGAAGCAAAGTCACTTTGAAGTTCTCTGTGGCTGCATTGTTTGAACCGTTGAATGGCAAGATAAACCTCCCAGGAGGGGTCAAGTAAAATTCCAAGACTTGCAGCTATTTTGCAGCTTTAGGGAGAAATGTCAGCCAGCAGATAAAACTGACACATACTCACCGCTCTCCACTGATGCCATGAAATATTCCAAGCTGTTGGTGAAGTAACTCATAGCTGTGTGACACTTCAAAATTACTAAAATGTTAATAGCATCTGTGGCCACATAAGGCAGGTACATCAGGCCAGAGAAACTGTGCCCCCCAAAAAGGCAGTTTCACCCCAGAAGTGAAGAGATGCTATTTTCTCATGGTTCCTACCTAGGAAGTTCAGCAGCTCACGGGTGTAAAAGTGCTACTCAAACTCAATGCAGGATAAAAGAAAACAAGGTGACTTGACTCAGTAGAGAAATGCGTGTTCAGTGGCACGACTATGGAGAGCAGAAGCTTGTGACTGTCCCATTTGCAGGATGCAGACCAAAAGAACAGCTGCAGACCACAGGTGACATGAGGGATTGAGGGGTATGAGTACATATATGCTCCCCAAAATACTTCACATTTGTAAATCATTCATTATCAACACCTGTAGCATGTTGATAATGTAGCATGTCTACTCTACAACATCATACAGACACGCCACTGTCTTGGGTCCAGCAGAAGAGAAAGGAGAATACTGGGAAGAGAAAAATAGGCACCTCCTCAAGATTTCAAGAACAGAAAACACTTAAGAGTGGATTGTTCTTTATCTTTGCAGCGAGTGCAGGCCCTCTATCTCTACAGAACATGTAGCAACAGATAATTACCCATTTGGACAAGTTTGCTTTGTGTTGAGAGCATGTCTCAGTCACCATGCTCTTCCTGGTCAAAGACAACACCATGGCAACAGCACAAGGTCACTCTAAAGGGAGCTTTCAAGACCATTTTGGGGTCTCTGTCCATCTGCCACTCAAATAACTTAAACAAGAGGGCTTGAGACAGAGAAGAAATCCTCCCTCCTCCAAAATTCAGAAGCAACATCTGTTTAATTTTTTTCTTACATTGTTTAGTGTAAATAATAGAAAAAGGCTACAATGGATAGCCTTAAAGGAGAAGACAATGTGAAAATATTTAGTTAGTTTAGCAAGGAAAAAGATTCCCTACAAAGCATCAGTTGCAAGAGACTCAAATAAGAATAGGCTGCAGCAGCTTGGAATTCAAATAATAAAATTGAGATCTTTTAATGAGTCATTAGGACTCGTTTTACATACTGCCTTTGTTACTCTATTCCAAACGAATGTAAATTTTAAAATAGGTTTCTAAATGTTTTCAAACAGTATTCTTCAAATTACAATTAAAAACCCCTTTAGTAACTGTTTGAACTTAAGACTTTTCCTTACTTTTGAGTTCATAGATTTTTCAAGCCTGAACGTAAACTCATTCATTTTCATTATAGCCCTGTGCAAATACACAGATTAAAACTTCCTAAAAAACTTCAATTATAATCCCAACCATAATAATTTACAAGACAGCACAGATATTTAAGTTATGGCAATTTCGTTAATTTTTATAGTATTTCATAAGCCACTATATCCAGACAGGATAACAGGAGAAAACCACAATTACTTTGTAATTACTTTCTAGTTGGCCTAGAGATGTCAGGACAGACCAAGCTGTCAAGTTAGTTTCTTCTGTAGTAAAAATTAACTTCATTTTTCTGCAAGGATGGATTTCTTCAATACTTTTCCTTAAATAATCAAGCTCTAAGCATTAGCCCTGACCATAAACAAGGATTAATGACTTTTATGCAACTTGGCAAAAGTTTTAAAACTTGTTAGTGCCAATGAAGTCTTCAGAATTATATCTGACAAAATTTGCAGCAAGTGTAAGGCAGAGGCACAAACAGAACCCATGAGCTCCTACACATTAATCTTCTTTCTACCTAAGCTGCAGTGTCTAACTGAGTAGACTCTAATTAAAGCTTCTCTTTTCCAACCTTCTTCTTTAAAACTTTTTTATTCTACGAGCTTTTGGAGATATGGACTTCACCTTTGCAAGCATCCGTACAACACTCAGCATTAATATCTAAGCATTTATACTGCTGAAAACTATGAGAGGCAACTGCAAAGGGGCAGACTGCCTTTTTTTAGGAGGCAAGTAGTCCAATAAATACACATTAGGAATTGTAAAATCCTGTATGAACCATCTCAGGATTGGCTGATAGTACAAAGGAAGCTGTTTCAATCAGTCTGGTGGGGTGATGCATTTGTTACCTATGCAGGATCCAGCTGAGTGACTGTATCACTTAAAACACTTTACCAGCTCTTGCCATTGTCAAGGTTCAAGGATCCAAGTAGCAGTTAACGTTAAAAATGCAAAGAAAAATATAAGTACTTCAAAATCCACGGTAACCTGGAGGGTACTTGGCAGATTTTGCTAAAGGTAGGAATCACTAATGTGCTGAAGAGCTTCATAGAATTACCCTAAAAGATGGGATTTTTCCCAAATGGTGACTGACAAAACAACCAAAAAAAAAAAAAAAAAAAAAAAAAATGGATTGCTGGAATTACACCAGACACATACTGGCAAGGGCATAATCACAAGTGAGAACACAGCAAGGCAGCATGGGTTTGCAGAGGAGATATCCATATGAAAGTGTAAACTTGAATGGCTGTCATTAATGCCCAACCCAGACAACACCATCAGTGATACCATCATTACAAACATTTCAAAGAAGCTCAAGAGCAGCATTTAAGAGACCCATATTAACCATTTCCCAGCTAGTGATTTTTATTAGAATCGAGTATGCCCTGTTTTCATTGAATGCTACAGGAGATTATTTAGGTTTAACAGTGGGACAGCTAAATGAGTTCAAGAATTGCTACAGTGAAGAAACAGGAAACTTGATTTTTCCTCTCCAGAAGTTGAATGTGTGCCCACACTTACTGACGAAGGACTAAAACGCGGCTCTGCCTAGTCCCCATATGAAATCTGGGCCTCTTTTGAACATCAGGGTTACTTCACATGATATCCAGAATACTCCCTCATGCCCAATGTTTATTTAAGAAACAGCAGGTTTCATGAAGTTTCCATGTCCGAGTCTGCAGAACACTGAAATGCTGGATCATTGGTCATACAATACATAATTAAAACAAAGGATCTATCTCCAGTCCTATCTCCAGTGCTTTGGAAGGCTGAAACCTTTTACATCCTTCAAAGCTTGTTTGTACACAAACCAAAGCAGCCAACAGCTAAAACTAAAGAAACACTCAGCACTGAGGTAAAAGCATTAAGCTTGAGATGGAATAGGACCCAAAGAAATTCCAGTGTGAGGTACCTTGAGCACGAGGGTTGGGCCAGATCACCTTCAGGGTTCCCTTCGAGCCCAACCAGTCTGTGTCTCTACACACCCATTACTATGTTTAAAACTGCCACAAGTGAGCCTGCTAGCACTACAATATCAATTCTAAAATATTCTGTGCCTATTTTAGAATTCTCTCAAATCTCCAACCTGCCTACTCAGCAGAACAGCCTGAGCAGTGTGCAAAATCTCAGCAACGTCCTCTGGGGCTTTGCTGGCATAACCTTACCTGGGAAAGTATCACCTAAGAAACCTAATCAGGGGACTAGAAACACAGACAAGGAAAATAAAGGTATGAGGAAATATTTGATTACACAGTGTACAATATTCTAAATACAGAAGGCTAACACTGTTTCACAAGAAGCTGTACCAGGGTATACATCACATGGTACTAGTGAGGTCCTACAGAACCATGAGTCTGTTTATTGATCAGAAATTAGGTCATGGAGAACTATCTCATGCCTACTTCCAAACTTATGTCGAAGTGTTGCAGTAATTACTCAGTGTGCTTACTCTGTATCACTCATACTCCTGCATTAGAATGTGAAGCTGTCATGGTTCTACTAATCTGGCAAAATTCTTGCATCAGGTAGGCAGTAAAGAACTTGCCAGCACTCTTCCTGCCATTCGATTAAACCCTTAGCAGCAGCCAACAAAGATATTTAGATATTTTGCTGGTGACAGGAAGAGATAACTTGCTACGTGTGAAAACTTTGCAGAGAGCAGTTGCACAGGCTGGAGTGAAGCAAGGATGTAAGGTTGTAGCACGAAGTTATGCAGTACCTTACTTGCTGTTGTGGGCAGTACAGGCAGTAAAACAGCTTGTGGGCAGCAGAAGTAATTTTATGTCTCAGCTGGTACATATGTGGTTTCAGTGGATGAGCAAAGCAACCATAGAATTGCTTCCTCACAGAACCATCCCCATTTGTTTCTTCTCTGCCACAAAATTTGCGTATGTTTTTGTCTTTTTTTTTATATTATTCACACCTCTGAAATGTTTACTTTTCTGCTCAGTACATTGTAATTCTCCCTTCCCATGGCACCACGGCTGCTAATTCTCCAAAGTAATTACCTCTAGCTGCATTTTCAGGAAAAAAAACATAATTATATGGGCTACCAGATGAAGGCTGGCTGCTGAAAAATACCAATGAGCTCAGAAGAGCAGACAGAAGCATCTTGATACCAGGAAAAGACTGGACAGAAGAACAATACAATCGATAATGTCACTTTCGACCAGTTATACATATTAGGTAACATTGTTGCAAATGATTTACATTTGTTACCAAGTACAAATAACGCTAAGATCATAAACATATGCAAATACTGCTTTAAAAAAATTGGGAGCTGGAAGTACTCATCACTGAAGGGCTATTCGAATAAAAGCTGGGTGGATATCCTGTTCCTTCATTTATCTGATCAGCACAGTGAAGTTTCAACTGCTGAAGAAGAGAACAAAATCCTGGCAGAAGTCTACAAACCCTGAGAAGAAAGAAAGAAAATCACATCGCATGTTCAAAAAGGCTAAAAATGAAAGTAAGTGGACCAGCCTAAGAATCTCAGACAATACCCATCAAGATGTAAGGTTTCTTTACATCACTACCACAATATAGAGGCCCTGAGTTGTGGTCCCACTGAGCTATGTGACCTAATTACTTGTACACCAGCACAGAAAGCTTCCTGCTTAAAAAAAAACCCCACAAAACCCAAACACAAAAAAACCCCAAGACAATAGCAACAACAAAAAACAACAAAACAACACAAACAAAAAACCAGCCTCCTCAGACAACAACAACAAAAATATAGATTTTAGAGGTTAGAAATGGAAGAAAATAACCTGAAGCAACTGTCCCACAGTCAGATAAATCTATGGCAGAGCTGATGCAAAACCTAAATCCCCTAATTCTTACCAAAAGTTCATTCCCTCCTCTCTCCCCAGATACCCCTGAAGTCCAACCTTTTTCCTTGACACATTTAGCAAAAAAATCACTACTTAACCTGATTGCTTCTCACCTCAAAGGAACCCTGATAGGACAATTAGGCTTTGCATTTTTGTAGGATGGCACGTACTTACAAAAGCTGTCATGAACTTTAAAGCACTAATAGGAATGTTGTTAATTTATTTCACATATTCTCAGAGCACTCAATACAACACTCGTACTACAACAGTGCACAGGAAGCCAAAGTTTATATGACCAGACTTTGTCCTTCTCCATATGAAAAGAATGGATAAAGACACTAGTTATTTTAGTTTAAATTAGCACCAGGACACACTAGTTTGATACCTGTAAAACAGCAAGAAAAAAAATAGTGTGCCTTTTAGGAGGATGCCATTAACAGTCATACTTCCATAGTTTCTTTCCAGGAAGGGCAGACATTCCAACCCAGAGGGAAGGGTGCTGCCCATGCAAGAGCAGCAGATGCTGCATTCTTTCAGACCTAGCTCATGGAAAACTAAAAACAAAAATACCTGCAAGATGTTGATTGTTGATTTCTCCTCATAGGAGGAGGAGTAAAAGCAGTTCTTTTATCCCTTACGTGTCTACTGAAATGATAATAGGTAGAAGAATATCAAACAAAGCTTGAGGTGCTACAGCAATTGCAATTTCCCCTTCTTACTGTAAGAACCTGAAAAAGAAATTTGGAAACAATTTCCTCTGCACTCAGGAGAGTTATTTTCTAACTTTACAGAGCTGTAAGATGGTGGCAGAATCAGGCTAATCCCCTTAAATGCAATGGAGCATCAAGTGTAATAGTGTCATCTTCTGGACTTCTAATTCTAAAATTACCACCACAGAAAGAAAAAAACCCAAGAGGACAAATTACCTCAAACTGATGCACGCAAATAATTCCAAAAACTTCTTAAAAATTCCTCAGGACATTAAATATAAGACACCGGTACCTGGTTTCTCATTATCTTCACTTTTCATTATAAACCCATAAATAATCTAGGAAACAAACCCTGACAGTTTTTATATTCCATTTTCCAAAACATAAGGAATTCAGAAGACTATATATGATATTATCTGCCTTTGTATTTGAGTTGACCTTAGACTACATGCATTACAATCACCAATCTTATCATGAGGTATTTAACCACTTTCTCAGGGGAGCAATCAAAGCATGTTCTGCCACATTCATATGAATATTCATATTGCTTGTTTCAAATTAGCTTGAGGGATACATCTACACAACCTAAAAGAACTGCAGCAAAAGAGTGTTATGAGTTGTTCAGCACGAACTTATTCTGGCTATTACTAACCGATCATGTCGGATGGAAAGAAATATCCTCTCTTCTATCTTTTTCCAATTGCATTATCATAGTAATCTGAGATCAAGATTTTGGAGTTTCATCTGAAATATCCTAAAAACAAAACCGGTAGGCATACAAGCAATTTAAGGCAGTTAAACTAATTTATAAATATATTTAAATTCTGTTCTTAAAATTGATACAAGCTTACTTGACAGGCATGAAACCTCACTGAAGGTGCTAGGAATTCACTGACACTCCAAATACCTTCCAGTACTGAGGTTTTAAAAGCTGTCTGAACTGCACCTATAGCTTTCCACAAAACTCAGCGGCTCCAGCCACTGAAGTAGTCTTTCAGCCTGCAGGAGTATTATTCAACATAATTCTGATCACTAAATCCTTTTTAGTCTTACCTCATGAAGCATTATTATTTAAGAGCTGAAAATTAAGATGGAATAATTTCATATAAGTGCTCATAGCTGCAGCATTTACTCAGAATACTGAAGGCAGATCTTCAGATCAAGCTTACTCCCCTACCCTTAACTCACTTCTCCCAGCAGCTTGGGGCCACTAGGTCAGTTCCCTACTTTTCTTGATTTTCTTGATTTAACACTTTAAAGTCTTTAAGTCTTAACATACTAGATCTACATAGAAAACAACTATTTCAAACTTTGAGCTCAGCTCTCATTATCTATCTATTCAGTGTCTCACTCTGTTCATGTTGTCAGAACAGCTCAGGGTAATTTGTTAGCATCCTTTTCTTATTTGCATACATTACAGTTTTGACTTCTACCATTTCAAAGAATTAGTACAATCACATCAAATGATACACTTTTAAAAATTATTTTCATAAGAGATAAACCACCACTGCAGCAAGGTCAAAAAAGCTATTGGACTCAACTGGAAAACACTGGATCAAATCCTAATTCCACTGTAACTGAAGTCCCAAAAAAGATTGACACTGAGCCAAATTCCAACTGACTCGTCTTAAAGCAAATGGATTTGCCTGTTTTAACTTGTGGATTTAACAAGTCAAGAAAACAATTAACACATCACAGTCTCCTTGAAGCTTAAATGTCCTGATATTCTAAGCTTCAGACATAGGCTAAGTTTAATAACAAAATGAGATTTAAATAGAAGATACATTCCACTCACACATTTAACATGTTCTTATACCACAATGAGAGCTCTTTTCTTTTTACTTTAAAAAAAAAAAACAACAAAAGAACAAACACAAACATCTGAGAACTGGCCCTTACTCTGATACCACTTTGCAATAGGAAGGGACTACAAATTACTTTCTATTTGCAGCAAAAATCCACTCCATAGATAACTCAGTCAGAAGCCTTTGGCAGCTCTAGAGAAGTTTGCAGGAAGGACAGGCTGCTTAGCAGCTATCACCACCAATCTCCAAACACTGTCTGCAAGCAGGTCAACAATGTTAAGGGTACTCCAGAACTTGCAGCTAGATTACACAGTCTATTAAAAGCCTTCAGTTTGTGAAGAATTAAGATTGCAGGTTCTTTACAAACATACTAAGTTTTAGGAAGAAAAAGTACCAGAGATTGGGAATCCATGAAACACAAGTTGAAGGTTGTATTTCAGATCATGACAAATGAACCAAAATAATTCTTCATCTATTATTTTTACTCTTTCCTTCAAATACAGATTGTTACTGACTTGGTCAGATCAGCAACAAGATCAAAAAAAGCTTCTTTCATGTTCAGCTAAGGAACATAAAGTAGCCAGGGATGATTCTTAGTGCTGGCACAGACACCCAACTCTTGTTTCAAAGAGGATACAGCTCTTGTTAAACATAGTTTTCACTTACAATATCAATACAGGCTTTGTAAATGAGATAATTCTAATTTGCTCTGGCTATGTTAGCCATAAAAGAAGTAAATAGGTGTGACTCAACTGGTGGGAGGGGAATAATCTATTAAAAAAAAAAATTGTTACTTGTCTCTTCTTCAGCAAACCAAAGTAGGATACAGATTTTATTTTTTTTTAATCACACAGACACAGTTCAAAGCTTTTTAAACTTTTTTTGTCCATGACAAGGACTTCTGAGGGCTTTCTATCTTGCATTTCCATCTTTATTCAAGTCAAAGCATGTGAGTTGTAGCAAATGCACTTCCTCATAAGCACAACTTTGAGGCCCAGCAACCCTCTTTTCTCCTAGCAGAACTCCTACTTCCCAATTTCATACAAATATTTTATATGGCAAGTGCTCAATTCCTTGTGCAATACAACCTCTCACTTGTGCAATCAAAGAGTCAGAAGGCACGCAGTAAAATAGCCTGGTGTGCTAGCACTGCTATCCTCAAGACATCTCCATCCCTTGTCTGTCCTGATTCCTCTCTAATTTAAGATCTTTCCAGGACAAACAGATGACCTTCAAATTTTAAAGACATAATATGATTTCTACGTGCTGCAGTAACTCATCAGAAGTATTTACATGTGCAGTTTCTATATCAGAAGACATTTTTCAGCAAAATATAGATGACTGACAGCTGGATGCAGTCCAACTTGCATGCACATGTATGAACTGTGCTCCATAACCTAGGTGTAGTATTATTTCCGACAAAATAAACTCAAAAAAACAAAACAAAAAAAAAAGAGCAATGGTTTTACTGTAATTTTATTTTAATTACTCTAAGGTGAGGCTTATTTTCCCCCCATTCTCTTCCAACTTAATTATGCTGATCAGTAACCTAATCAATAAAAAGCAACAATATGTACTTGAGGGAGCTCATTAGACACAACCATCATTTTACAGAACAAGTTCATGCATCAAGTGAGAGTTTTACACAAAGATGCAACAGGCAATACAGGAAAATCTCATAGCACTGTTTTTGCAAACACAGATTTCCTGTGAGCTGTTTTGTGCTCACACAACATCGTGTGGATGTAGAGAAGGGCAGGCTTCCTTTTCTTCTGGATGTCAGCTATCCGTCTCGGGAATACAAACAGACACTCTCCCTCCCCCCACAACTTCCCGAAACATTTCTGCATTGTTGAAACGCTGCATAAACCTGTTCCCTGTAAGACAAAGCTGAACTAACATCTAACCTAGAAATTTCATTCTTAGTTAGTTTTATACGTCAGTGTGAACCCTTGCCCACATTCCCCCTTAGTGTAAGGAGCTGACACAGCCAACAGTTAGTGTTGTTTCCACACACTCACATTCAACCTGAAATGTTCCTATTCCAGGCAGTTTAGCACAGCTGGAGTTAATATAATGTCAGGAAAGATACAAACACGCAAAGGCGCATGCAATGCAATTAGTTTTCACTGTCTTCAAAGACAATAATATTTCTTCTTTTAGATTGCTTTGCTGTCAAATAGCAACCATACCACATCATGCAAATGGCCCATCAAGCTCAATATTCAATTTCTGGCTGTGTCCAACAGCTGATACTTCTAAGTAAAATGCGTGAACAGCTGGGGAAACACACATAAAACACCACATAAGATGAGACAGCTCTTCAAGAGGTTCTTCCCTAACATCAGGCAGAATCCCAGTGCATTTTCAATAAAATGTGTACAGTTTTTCATTACTATATACCAGTAATTGCCTCTCACTCTTCTCTTGAGGCAAGGAGTTCTGCAGAATAATTCCATATATAGCATTGCTATCATACATTTTCCTCATTTTCTGATTATGCACATTTTTCCTATGACAGAAAAAGTGAGGAGTGCACCTCTATGTGCTCCTGCTATCATATTATTTTTAGAAGTCTAAGTCTTCCTGGTTACTCCTACCAGTCAACTTTCCAGATCATATTTACACACACATACGAGAACACCTATATAATCACATAAGCACTTCCTCTCTAGGAATCTTGACTGTCTGTATGCTGTTCTGAAAGATAAAGGAGAATTGAATAATTGTGCAAAAATGTGAAGGTACTGTAACTTAGATAAAAAGGATCATGGTTATTTCTACTTTTGCTACACCTTCCTTTAACCTAGGTTTTTGCCTACTATTCCACATACATCACATGTTTTAGAGAATTGTTCAAATAATATATAAGCTATTTCATGACATGAAGAGATTATTTACTTAGAATTGATGAATGTAAGGTTTTCACTGGTTAATGTGCATATTCCCCAACGACAGCCTATTTATATTTTTTGTAAAAGAAATGAATTTATGTGCAAGTTTTACCACCTGACTATTCAGGCATTTCCCATGTGGTCAACTACACTAACATGGGCATTTTCCATTTTTATCAAGAGCACAAAAGTTGCAGTACTCCACACAGCAAGAAGTGTTAAGTCATGACTTATTTTCAGCTTTTAGCCAGCTACAAGGAAAGGTCATGAGTCATGCCAAAGAATCAAACACAGATCAGAGCCAGAGGAAAGCCAGCTTCACCTGTGCTCTGTGCAGACCAAATACTGTATAACCACTATCAGGTTCTAAATACACTTCCTGAGCTTGGCAAAAATCTCTAGGTGCTTTACCGATTATTTAACATAGTGTTTAGGCATTTTGTAAACTTTCATGTTAAAGTAGAACACAAAACCTGGCTCAATATGTTTCAATTCCCAGGACTCCAGCAGTAGTGTTTTATGATTAGTAAGCCCTTTCAATTCTTCTAATACTTTTTATGTTTTCATTTGTTTTTTTAATTCAGAAGTTACATATATTCATTACAATTCACCCACCTCACACTTGACCCTTCCAAATGAATGAACTAACATTGCTTAGTCATTGAGTCTCTGATAATTATGTTCTGGTACCATTTTTCCATAGATACATCTTTGACATCATTCTGTGATGGTCCTAACTTTAATTTATTCTTCAAAAGGATTAAAAGGTTCTCCAGCTTTATAAAAAGAAAAAAAACCTTTGGTGTGAAGATGAACTATGGAAAATTTTAACACACTGGGTTGTTCATCTCAACCTAACCACTGCCTAAAGTCCATCATTCATCTGAAATCAGCAATTTATTACCTACTTACTGCATAAGTAGGATTTTTTTTTTCTTGTTCATTTTCACTAAATTCTGTATTAGTTTTATTCTCTCGATAATCTTTAAATTCATTAAGGAAGAAATTTCTCTTTGGAAGTATTATTATAAGTAGTCACAACAAGTTAAGCATCATTTACCTACAGCTCTGCAAGGTGACTCCCATTTTACTTACAAGTAGCCCAAACTTATTTCTCCCCACAGTCTTTTTCAGGGCTGTCATTTGTCTCAGAAAGAAAACAGGAATTGGAATAGTAGAATAATCTTAGAAATGTATTCCTTTATAAGTAAAATACATTTGTGCTTCATTCAGTTCCTCATCCAAGGAAAAAAAAATAAATTTAAAAAAATCAAGCTCAGAAGTTGCAAAGTTACAAAAATTCTCAAGTCTAAGATAATAGTACACCCCCTTCTTCGTTTTCCAGAACTCCTTAGAAAATAATCAAATTGAGTTTAAGTACCTCATGAACAAAAATGTTGTCTGTGTGGATATACAAAAGTAAGCCGGTTTACTTATCTTATAAGCAAGTCACTAAAATATTAATAAAGATACTCAATTATTGAAATACCTCTTACAAAGCACAAGTTATAAAGATACTACAATAGCTGAAAAGGAAAAACCTAGCCTGATTTGACACACTTGTCAGCTTCAGCTGGCTGCATTCATTTCTTGGAATAGTTTTTACCCTGTGCCAGTCTTTTGAATCTCTGTTCTGCAAAACCAGAGGGAAAGCATCTATAAATCACAAATTGTGATGAAAGTACAGAGAAGTCAGCAGCCCTTTTATTTTTCAGCATATTCTCTTAATAAAAAGGCTTTTGGGGGGGGGGGGTTTGTCAGATCTAATAAGCGCTTTATTTTACAAATCTCATGGCTCATTCATAGGCCTGTGCCAGACTAATATGCAGCTGATTTATGAGCTTGTATCAGTTACACATCAATTACAGTTATGTCTGCAGTATATAATAAAACTCCTTTGTCTGACCTGTCAAAATAATGCTTTTTAAAACTCTTTTTAATAGGTCTTGTTTGGGAAACAGAAAATGACAGCACAAGCAAATTGATAAGAAAAAAATGCTATAAAGGAACCCAGTGTAATTAAAATCTATTTGGAGGTTTTCAAGTAAATTAATTCCTTTAAACATTCCAATTGTTGCCTAGGACTTACCTGCTTACTTCAATCAAAATGAGTTCACACCCTCTTTCATGCCCTAGCCACCACCAACTAAGAATGCTATGAGTAATCTTTGCAGTAAATCCCATGTTGATAAAGAAACTTTAGCCTTGACCTTTGCAACAGAGAGAACAGACAACTACATAAGGCAAACAAAAAAGTCGACAAGTCATGCTAATGATACTGTTCATCTACAGCAAATCCCTGGAGGTCCACAAATCCTTGAGAAGGGAGATTCTGACTTCAAGAGGTAATTTGGGGAAATTTGTGACAAAACTCAAAGCTCTACAGCAAATATTTTTGTGAAAGCAACTGAAAAAAAGGTTGATCATTTCCACAAAGTATAATTTTTACTTTAATAAGGGAAACCACCACTCAACCAAACCCACCCCCCAACAGCCCAAGTTTAGCAACAAAGCCCACTCAGCCTGGAGGTCATCACTAGATTTTAAAATTGATCTTTTGTGTACAATCAGATTACTGAAACCTGTACAGTGCTATTAAGGATTGCTCAATAAAGTAACCACTGCACTCCTCTACCCCAGGAAAGGTCATTGCTTGGTTAAGGAATAACAGGAGGACACTGGACTTCTGAAGTTGTATGAAAAGAGACTTTTTTTTTTGAGAGCAAGTGTTTTACATGCATTTATTAATCCACAAGTCTCTAGCAAGTGTAAATTATTTATTCAGTTTGTAGAGGCAGATGAAACAGTTATCACCTGGATTTTCAAAACATTTCTCAATTTGGGACTTTCTCATGACCTGAAAATGTTTCAGCGGCAATTACACCCACACAGTTCGCTATCTCTGGAAGTCCCACACACCTCAAGCTGGGTACCTGTTAAAATTGCAAATACATTAATGGAGTGGACATTTCTGACTTTTTCTGTACACATGTACTCCCAAATCCCACAGGGAATCAGGAGAGGTGGGTATCAAACATCAAAGCCTGTTTCTCCTCTTTAACTCAGAGACAACTGAAAACAGTATGTTTGGTATTTGGCCAAGATTTTTGCAGATGGACAGACACATTATGTAGATTTCTGGCCTGTGAGGACCGCTCTGGGGAAACAGGACAAACATGCATAACTGTGACACAAGCTAATTCAGCCATTAAATTATTTATTTACATCTACCCATCTCCCAGACTTGGTTCTACCAGAGGGAACGGAAGAGGGAAAACGTGTATTTCCAAGTCATCTGTTGTTTTTCCAAATGCCACTCCCTGCCGGAGCACAGCTGAGTCATGACAAGTGGGGATGTGACAGCACATATTGTTTCTAAAATTCTTTTCCCAGTTCCTAAACTGACTCTGTCATCTTCCTGAGAACAGCAGCAAGTCTTTAGATTTTCAAACTTAACCCGACTTTGCAAGCATCTAGTCTATTTACAGTATTATTTACTATTCTCTATTTAAGGAAAAGCTCTAACTTTGCTAGTATGCTGAAGGAATCTTCAGCTCACTTTGGACATTAAACAAGTCTGAAACAAAAATGAATTATTTTATAGTACAAGGCAAAGTTGTTGATGGTGGATTTGGAAACAGAAGCAGAACCTGAGCATAAATTAACCCCAAAACTTAGAAAAATCCTAACTAAAACTAACCATTTATTTAAGCTGGTATTTAAGATTCCTCTGACAAAGCTGCAGAAGCAGAGACAATTTATAGGCAGCCTCTCTCAAGGGTATTACAGTCTAGATAGGATCCTGTTCCAAAGCCTCACTAGTCCAACTATGTTTTGAGATATGCTGTCTCACTGTTTCAGGCAAATCTTTAGTGCAGTTAATGGGCCTCCACTTCTCCCTCTTCTATTAGATCACCCCATATAAATCTACTATGCATCCTGCTTAGATTAGCAACGGGTATTTGTGAAAATGCAAATGAAGCATTCTTTGGTCTGGCATGCTGGTTTCTCACACTAGGCTTCACCATCTTGTCTGGGATGTCAATGCAATTGCCAACCAATTCCTGTCTTGCCAGGGGGCACAATTTGCATTATGTCTTCTCTCATGGCTGCAGTATGAACATTTTTTAAACATATATCAATGAGTATAAGCAATACAGCATCTGATTGTTTGCCATCTTTTAGGTAAACTATGAAGGACATTCTTAATACAGCTCTGGCTGACTAGACTTCTGAGAATATCAATTTCCTGCCATTTTCATAAATTCTAAAGGCTCAAATCCAACATAGGTATTTGGCAGCTAGACAATACACATTTCTGGAGGAGGCAGATACTGATACAAACAAAACCACTCCACCACACACAGACTGTTTGATTTTAAGTACCCTCTTAAAGCTTCCATCCCACTGCTTATAGTAGACCTTTCAGCTGATGATAATAGAAAGTACATATTATACCTAATGATCTCTTTGCTTTTCCATTTTACGACCACTTGGCTTTGAGAAGTTTAAATTATTAGAGATTAGGTAAAGAATAATTCTATTGACAAACAACACACAGTTTTACATGAGAAAGCTATGATATGTTGCATTTAAGCAAAGCTCTTGTTCATGTTTAACTGAATTTGTCTCTTTTCTGTCACCCTTAAGACCACTTCCTTTTTCTTCCCTGGAAAAAGGATCATGATTGACTGTACATGTCCAGTAATGGGTTATACCTTTTCCTGCATCCCTGTTATTTTGTTTCATGCATACATTTTTTCATTTTCTTCCCTTGCAAACAAGCAATAAATTAACTAGTCACAACCATAACCTATAAATTATCACAGGACTTCTCAGTTTCCTAGTAGTTTAACAAATCAATGCCAATTCTGACATAAATTGGTCCTTACCCTTAGCCACTTTTCCAAGTATTTTTGATGCATGTAATTGCCCCACCAGGAAGACACTCCTAGAACTACACCTCTCCAACATATTCTCATTCTCCTTCTTTCACAATGAATAAAAGTCCATTTTGAGAACATAATTGTGAGAATTAATTTCATTCCAAAATGACAAACTGTTCCCCGCTCAAGTTATTTTGCAGATTTGGATTTCTCTTGTTCCATAATAGCATATGAGAAGAAATTAAACAGTTGAAAGACCTATTAATAGATAACACATTGTTTATAGCAGAAAGCAAATGGAGTAAACACTAGATTTTCAAAGTATCTTCCCAGGATGGTAAAATCAGCCTTTTCTTAGAGATGATGGCAATTACATTGCAGAAAGAATATATCTGATTTTTTAAACTGAAAGCCCTCTATCAAGGCCTACATTTCCCAGTTGTTAGCTTCATATTTAATTTACAAAACCTGACCTTCCCAATTAAAAAAATCTTACCTGGCATCTCCTTTTGAAAGGTTGGTGTTTACAGGATGAAGAATAACCTTGTTTGCATCCACATCCACCACACATTTTGTATGCAGATCAAGCTCTATAAAGAAATAAGAAAGTGTCAAGTGCTGCTCCTAAAGCACTAGGATTATATACAACATTACTTCCTCCAGACACCAAATTTATTCATGCAGCCTGACAGCCACCCATCAGCTAGAGAATAGGAACAGGAATATTGCCAAATTTCACTTCTAGAGGTACTCTGACTGGATGGATCCTGTCCAGCTTTAAAGCATGCAGTCTTTTCAAAACAAGAAAGAGCACTTAGGTTTTACTGAAGGACAATCGGCATATACAAGGCAGTATGAAATTTCTTCTGGGGAAAGAACCATTAGGCATGGTACCACTTTGACAGCTCTTCTTATTGCTCTCTCTGTGTCTCACAAGCTCAGAAAAAGCTGCCCCTACCATCTGCAGCACATTTTCCCTGGCCACTGGTGCAATTCTGCAGCACGCCGTGCCAGCTGTCAGTCCTGAGGCACCTGCTCAGAGAAATTCAAGGCCCATCAAAAATAATTTAGGTGTGAGTGCTTAAAAAAGGACTTATCCTCCCCCACAGGCTCCCAATCAGCTAGAAAGCCCAGCTCTTTCAAATGACACTAAGCAAAGGGATACATACTATGAGCAATAAGAATATTTGGAATGTATGAGAATTCTCAGCTGTAGAGGCAGGGAAAACAAAATAAAAGCTTCAGATAACACTGAAAACTATCCAAGGTATCCACCCAGTGACAATTTGAATTAGATGTAAAAAAAGCAACAGCTACTTGCAAAGTCCGTGCCTACACAGGCATCTGGACATAAACAAGTCCAGTCCTATGTTCTTACAATCCAATGCTGAAACTGGAAAGTGCACCCAAATGCCAATACCTATAAACATGACACACCAATCCCACCCAGCAGGCACTTGGCAACGCCCTCACAAGCTGGGATGACGAGGGGCTGCACTGCATAACCTCTGTACAGGGTTCAACATCTCAGCTGAATCACCGAAATATGCTCCTGTTTAATCGTGTTAATTATAATCCTCATCCTCCTTCATCTCTTTCCTCTTTCCGCATAACCTCTGTACAGGGTTCAACATCTCAGCTGAATCACCGAAATATGCTCCTGTTTAATCGTGTTAATTATAATCCTCATCCTCCTTCATCTCTTTGCTCTTTCCCTCTTTGCCACCTGTACTTGCTCTTTCACCTTACAGCACCTTATAAACTGCAAATCTCTCAGGCAAAGACTGCAGATCTTAATTCTTGCACAGCACCTTGCAGGCTTCTTCCTACTGTTAAATAACATAATAAGAGGAAGTTTCTTTCAGTGACATTTTAAAAAAGAAATATTATAGCCTTTTGCTACTTGAAACACAACAAAGAAAACCAAAGCTCAAGATTACTGGTCATAGCAGGCAGTCACATGAAACTGAAATCCTTCTGAACAAAACTATTCCTCTGTTATTACTGTGCTTTTGTGGAAGGAAGAGACAGACTAACTTGAGAAGCTAGTGTTTATTTTAATTTCTCTCCACACCCTAAAAGCCCATTTACCTATCATTAATATGCAATACATGCTTGCTTAAATGAAATTATATTCTTCATACATCCCCTATCCAACAAGCCAACTTTATCTTGGTTTGGCTGGTTAGTGATTAACATTCTGTATTGCAGTGACCTGCTTTTCCCTCAGCTACTGAGGAAGGTTTTTACATGCTACTTCCCCTATGCAAAGCGTAAGGTGTGCACACACTATATATAAGCAGTATGGTCTCTATCACATTTTTTTTAATCCATCTCTTGAGAGGGAATGCTGATTACAGGTTTTGCATCCACGATTGCCCACTGAACTCAAGCTATTCATTAAATCTCTGTCTGTGAAATACCTTTAAGAAAACAAACAGCCAGGGTACACGAGCTCCTTAAAGTCACATGTACTCACAGGAAAAAAAGAAAAATCCAAAGCTAATTTGTCATGTACAACACACCTTGTCTGATGATCACAAAGGTGATGTTAAAATGCCTCACCTAGGCAGCCTGCAGACAAGGGACACCACAGTTTCGGAAGATGTGGTGAGCCAACCTAACAACTATTGCCAAACAGGAAAGTCTCGGTCCTTCCTTCTGGCTACTCATGCCTGTTGCTCACCTTCCACCACTACTGTGCTTGCCAGACTCCTCTATATAAGTCACTCAGTTACCTTAACAGCAGAAAACTACCCAACATGAAAACCTGATGTATTCAAGCACACAGAAAGTTGTATCAGCCCAGTGAAAGCTCTGAAGAACATCAAAGGCCATGCAAACAAGGGGGTAGTCCTGTATGGGAGGAGTGAGGAGGCAGAAGAATGAGACCTTTCCCCAGCAGAGATGCACTGCTTCATCAATCAGCTCATGGTGTCCCATGAAACAAACCCCTAAGAAACAGTTATATTCAGCCTCTAAGCTGGGTTATCCAGACAGTCTTAAGGCTACTTATCCCAGTTACCTTTGCAAAAGATGCACCTGGCAACTCTCCTTTTAGATGAAACAGTTACATTGTTTTAACAACACCTCATACACTTTCTACACATTCCAGCTCCCTTACAAAGTATGTTCTTTGACTGATCTCTGAATTCTTTAATGCTTCTAGTAGGTGGAAAGAGGAATTTCATATCAGCTAATATTGAAAATCACATCATCATAATATCCACCTCATTAAGTTTTTAATATTACTAAAGCAGGTTATAAGGCAAATTATCTTCCTGCTCTTTTGGATATCATCACACATGAACTCCACCCTTACTTTTACTAGTGTCAGCATCTCCTTGGTAAGCAGTCTACTTGCTGCCCCCAAACAACAAGCAAAATGAGAACACATCAAGAGAAGATTATAAAAATGCACATCCAAAACCACCAATTAGTTCATCTTGTAGTAAGGACTCATTTGTCAAGACTTGGTTTTATTATTTCTTTCAGCTACACAAGGTTTTTTTGCAGGCATCATAAACTTTAGAAGTTAAAAGATGACAGAAGTGGCTCACGGTCAAACTTTGTATATTTATCAGAAATCTCGTACCTCAACAAGATTAAAAATCTCACCTATTGTTATTGCTGGCCTACTTCTATCTTCAACCATTACCAAGCAAACAAAATCAACTACTCATTTGCTTCATCAAATCAAGAAACTAATCAGCTAATTGCTTTTTGAAAATTTAAAACTCAAACTCTGATCATGTCAAGATACATTTAGTGCAGGGAATTAAAGCCTCTTTCACAGCTTCAGCGTTAAGAGAGCTGTGACATCCATAATAAAAGGGTAACACATATCTTATTTACTTTTGCACATTTACATTTCATAGTTGTGGAAGCGTTAAGCAAAGCTGGGCTGAGTGCAAGAATAATTGTTAAGTCATGTGCATCCAAGCTACCCTCAGACTCCTGGATGCCTTTTTATTTAACTTGTGAATCTGGAAGGGAGGGCTGCAAGGAGGCCATTTTCCTTCCCATTTCACTTGATTTTTCAACTCCTTACAAAATTTTTCAAAAATATTAAAAACTGGGATTGAAGCAATGCAGACCTTAGCTGAAACCACATTCATGGTTTACACATAATCATATGTAAATCCCACATGATTATGCCTTTAATAAAAAACATATGGTGTCATAAAAAGAATTCACGCCACCTATATATACTTTGGGCCACCCATATAAAATAGCCTAAGAAATCTGGTGTGTTTCAAAGAGGGCGTAAAAGTCAGTCAGCAAGAGAGAGCAGGAGAAGCAAAAGCAGCAAACCACCACCTGCAATGGTGGAGTCATCAGGCACTGGTATATTCCCAACAAGAGGTAGGAGTTCACATTCCCTCTGTAATAGAAGTCACGCATCTGACAATCATAAACTCAACATAGCAGATTTCCACAACAGTGTTAGGAAACATGAGCAAAGGTGCAGCTTTAAAATGGACTAAACAGGTTTGGGGCAGAGACAGAGTGTATTGGAATCCTGGAGGAAAGAGATAGTATTTTGAGAAACGTTGCGTGTTTTCAACTCTGTGAAATCTCAGCCTTCATTTAAAGATCAGTTAGGGAACTGTCTTTGTACATTAGCTGCAACTAATTACAGCACTGGTCAGATGATGTGCCCACCTCCCTCCAGCAGGGTACAGACTCAACAGCAGCTGCACCAGGAGGCATGACAAAAACATCTCAACTGCCATGTGGTGATAATGGAGCTTTTTCAGCCGCTACCCTAAGAAGTCATCCCACCTTTGAGGCTCCTGTATTTCAGAACCAAACAAAATTACCCTAATAAATAGCTTTTACAGGGCAGTTTAGAATAACCTTTAAAAGAAAGATGATGCAGTAAATAAGCTTGTCTGCAATTTATTAAACTAGAGGTTGGGACCACGGCATCATAGTGGCTTTTACTCCAACAGCCACAGTAGCTGAAAAGCCTATTACAACTTACTTGACCTTTCATATTTTCCTCTTTATATACTTAAATTTTTTTCACATTGGATAAGATGAATTAAGGGAATGCATTTCCCAGTTTATCAAGAGCTTTCATTTCTACATAAATTTTTCCATCAGATTTCAATGTAAGAAATTAGTTTCTGAAGGTTGACAAATTTTTCAGCCCTTTCAAATACCACTTGATACCAAATCCTACTACAAAGATGTGAACCTGGTGTTGTAACACAAGTTGAATAAAATTTGTGAGATTCGCCCATGTCCCACTGCCAGGCTTAGGGCAGCTGCAGCTGCACTGACACCTAAGGACCCCTTGGAGAGCAGACATTAAGCTCAGTAGTGACACTGGGAATGAGCAGAGCTGCTCTTGCATAGTTTCAGAAAAACTAACTGAAGTATAAAAAATAAAATATGAAAGGTTTAAAGTGCATGTACTAAGCTCATAAGCCAAAACTGGCCCCAAATACAAAAGTTCAAAATAATCTCCTGTAAAGACTGAGACAATAGAAATTTTATATTTTAAATTGCCAAGAGATTAACATTCCCTTGAAGGTTAGAACTGGAATGTTGTGGCCTGAGCCTTCAGTTGTATTGAGTAATTACAGTTGGTTTCATGTACCTGCCTTGGTTTAAGAAAGCAAATGACAGTAACATTGACAAAAGCTTTAACAGTAACTTAAAAATATTTAAAAGTTCATTTATCACACAGACTAAAGGAATGCCACTGAAAAACAGATGGTGTTGTTTGGTTGGTTGGTTGGGTTTTTATTTTAAAAAGAAAACTGAAAGCAAGTTCAAACACAACAGGTCCTCAATCTCCCTGCCAATGTTTGTTGTCATAGAGTAACTTTTCTCTTTGCCCTTTGCTATGTAGAAGCCAAGACAAATAAATGAAAAACTGATTACACAAGAGAGTGTGAAAATAACCTACATTTAAATGACAATCCTAAGAGCTTAAATTGAAAAAACTAGTGTAATAGCACTAGTGTAATAGCAATTTCAGGGCATTAATTACAAGGCATAGTAACTGAGGCTTTCTGGTTAAAATGCAGTAATTTGACTTGTCCCTTAAGTCTGCCAATGTGAAGACTACACAGGCATCTTTCAAGCTTCTCTGCTATATATATGAACTGCACAAATATAATTCATTAAATTTTCAGTTTGCAGCAATCTAAAATCATTAAATATGTATGAGTGTATCTGGAAGGGCACATAATACTATCAAATCTTGATGACAAAATGTAAGTCAACTCAAACGCATGAGCACACTGAACACAAGCAATCCCTTCTCACATATTAACTAGTGCTACATTGTCCTACTGGTAAGAAAATGTATTCTTTCTTCTGCTGTTTCAGTTTCTGTGACAAGAGAGCTTGCCAAACAGCTTTAGTAAAGGCCTTCCATGAGTCTGGACATTAACCTTACTCAGTCAGTTCTGCTACCACTGCATGCACTGCTCAGCTCACAGAGACTAAGTAAATAAATCAGTCTGGTGACTTTCTGATGAAGCAAAGAGGTCTGAGGAAGTTCAACACACAACTTCGCTGCTGTCTTGTTTTGGGCTTCAGAGTTAACAGGAATGAAATGCAATAGTGTTTTCTCTGCCACCAACCCGCTGAAAGCCAGGGCAGAACTACCCACAGTGTATCTAATCTCCTTGCTTCATGAAGAGCAAGCAAATGCGAAACCAGAACAGCAAGGTAATCTCATACTGCACTTTAGGCTAGCTCTGAAGATGTAATTAGCACAAGAATGGTTTGCCTTTGTGGCATCCACATTGGGCTGACTGGTAGTCTTGCTGGTTCTTTGGCAGCAGGGAGCAAGCTTGTAACACCGTAGGAGTTCTTAAAATACAATTGCCTCACTGAGAAATACAAGATGAAACGCTACCTCTACATGCTTTACCCGTTTGTCATTGTATCTCTAGGTTAATCCTGCTCATACCACAAACACTGTTTTATCGATTATCAACCATCAGAAAATATTAAAAACTCTATGCACTTGTTTATGACAAGGATAATGGTGAAGAGAAATCTTGTGGTTTGCATATTGTCATCAGGATACAACAGGTGATATTTCATTTACATTATTACCATATTATTATTACTATATTAGACTGCTTGCACAAACTCCAGTTTATAGATAATTGTTTCTGTTGTAATCTCCAATGGGAAAAAAAACAATGACCAAACAAATACACAAGAACAACCCCCACCTCCTCCCCCAAAACCAAAAGCATTTCAAGTGACTGGAAATACAGCCTCCTCCACAGAGTAGAAGGACACAAAATAAGCACCTAACACTGTGGGCAGAAGCTTGCACAGATACAGAAGCAAATTCCTTCCATAAAAGCACTAGAAACAGAACCCTAATCACCAAAGCACAAAAGGATCCCTGTTTAAACACAGAATCTGGTCTGGATGAATCTGCACATTAGCATAACAGATGCCTGAATGTATGTTTATAGGTACACATGATATTTAAACTGGAATGTATGCTCGTACCCCACAATCCTACAAACAGTTTAATCTGGCAGCCTTGCCAGAATCCAGGCTGTGGTCCCACACAGTCTAAACCTAATCTGGCACACCCACAGCACCAGTCCCCACCCCAGCTGTGTAATGTCACCACCCGCCCTGCCCAGCCTTCTGCCAGCACCGGTACTTCCATTGCTCCTCAATAAATTAATTCAAAGCACCCAACACCAGGGGATTTTTGCAGTTTGGTTTCCTGCCTGTCTTGTTCAAACAGTAAAGTATCAAGCCAAGTGAGATGTAGCAACACAACAGCAGTAGTTTTGGCTGGCTTAAGGTATCTTCAGCCATACCCTTGAAAACAAGTCATATTCTTTTAGTACTGATAAAAGATGTTATATTTTAATTAACAACACACTGAACTGCCTCAAAGGCACAGAGAAACACAAAGTTTTAAACATGCTTATGGGATGCTTGTACACCAACATCACTTGAAAACAAAATACTCAGTAAGGCAAATCTTAATTAAAAAGCTTCCAGCTGCCTTTTGCTTTGCTTCATGGTACGGCTTGAGTTCTGCACAGCGTTTACATGAAATATAATGAATATCTGCTAAACCAAGTCAAATACTGACAATATTAATTAAAGACAATCCACTGCTACTCTAAAATACAACAGCAAAGTAACTTTCTGTTATCAAAAACTCATCTCAAAAAAAAGCAGTGCACCAGGAAATACTTCAGTGAAAGACAAAACCAGGAATACAGAAACCTAAGTCTCATCTAATAAAGCACTGCTGAATTATTTAATTCATAAAAGCATACTAATTAAAACCCTGGTCTGCAAAGCAGAAAGCATGTAAAAAAATAATTCAAATCTACTACTTAGCAGAGCTGACTGATGCTGCAGGTGTGTTGACATAGCAGCAGTTTCACAAAAGCGTGGCTTCCACGCCCCATTTGTAGGACTGGGGTCTAGCTTGAAGCAAGATGGTAAAAAGTAACCTAGATGCAAAAGAAAACAAGAAACCCAAATACAACTACAAATGCTTCCCCTCACTGACAAAAATTAGTACTATAAACTTAGTTTATAGGTTGCCAATTTGCATGAGAATGAAGAAGGACTTCCAATACTACCACCTTGAAATGTGAGAACTATGAATAACCAACTATTTGATACAGAAATCCCTTCAACATGCACGCAAGGAATCCATTACACTTTCATGAGCTGTATAAATTAGTAATAGTTAAACATAGCACTTTTATTAACCTAATAAACCCTCGCCCCAAGGAATTCATAATTCAAACACTAAAGACAACCACCACCACAAGTAAACACTGAGGATATTTCAAAGTTAAAATTTCAACAGTTGTTAACAACCATCTGACAGGTTTGCAGTTTTAAGCCCTTCAGTGCAGAGGAAGAGAAAGAACATTACTCGTGATCCTGAAGAAAACAAATACTTGCTTCAGGTCCAAAACCCCAAAACTTCATACAAATACCACTTAGAACAAAGTGCATATTAGAGCGCTTCCAAGAAAGACTCCTCCTGTCTCAAAGCCTATTGAAAAAGCAAAGCCAGAGAAGTCTTACAACGAGGTGACTCTCCAGAAAATCAGTTACACAAATGCCTAAATTTAACATTGAGTAGGTAAGAAAAATACTAGACTTCATATCACTGTTTCTATAAACTCTAGGAGCATCAGAAATACTGCACAGAGGTAGCAAATGTTTAGAACTGACCAAAACATCTGGATTGTGACGATCAAACCACTCAAAAAAAAAAAAATCAACTTCAGGACATTTTGTTTAGGCAGAAAAAGACATTGATCTCTTAGGCCAGACTTAGAAGGATTTTGGTATCACTACCAAAATAAGAGGATGCTTATTAGCTGCAAAGCAGTTCTTATAAAGAGGAGGTACAAGCTACATGCCAAGAGCATGGGGTTCAGGTCACTCTTCTCTCTGATGAACAACAAGGAATGATACTCAAATGTCCCTCACTCCTGGATGAGCCTCCTAACAACCAGGCTACAGCCATCCTCTCTAGTCCATAATATTTTTAAGGGTATACAGAATAAAATAACTCTGATAACACATTATACTCTCCCATTTGCACAGATTTGTGCAGCTCAGTGTTAGGATATTCTCCAGCAAGGTAGAAGCTTCAAACAGATGCAATGCTCTAAATCTACCATCTTCCATATTTTTTCACATTTGACTTCCAGCAGTTCTTCCCCACATGTATTTTCTGCAGAACTCATTCCTTTGCTGGAAACAGCTTGAAGACCACTACATGTTCACAAAATGGGGCTGAACATATGTAGAATATATGCCAAGAAGGAGAGGTAGATTATTCTTTTGGAGATTCAAACTTGACTGAACAAGGCCCTGTGCAACCTCCTCTAATTTGACCTGTTCCGAGCAACAGGTTGTACTGGAGATCTCCAGAGATCCCTGCCAACCTGAATTATTGTATAATCCCACGGGTAAAGAGCACTACACAGGCAGAAAGTTGCCTGGGTCACAGCCAAGGAAATGACCTATGACAGGAAAGGGACATGAGCAAGAGGAAAGCCCATTCCTAACACTGAAACAAGGCACCACCTTTCAACTCCTTTCCATCCCAGCTCCACATTGACACTCAGTGTCCTCCCCAGCAGTTATCCACAGGGATAGGTCCCTCCTCAGTTTTGAGAACTGCTACCTGAAATTTAACAAAACGAAGACTTTGGTCAAAATATCCTTGGTTCCCCATACCCACCAGACCGTAAGGACATCAACTCTGTCTCTTTTGTTTTGGTTGTGGGACTAGAGAGATCTTGTGATTCAGTTTGACATTCCCCTGGTTTTGTTTAAAAAAGTATGGAAATATTGTGTTTTTTAAATTATTATTTATTGAAAGGGATTAAAGTTATTTTGTTTCAGCTCATGTAGCTTTGACTATTAAACTGACCTCACTTGATTCCCTTTTCCCAAAAGGAATTACTGGCACACTTCTGTGAGAATGTGGGGGGGGAAAAAGCCACCCTACATGTTTCTTGGATTTTTGCCTTCTTCACCTTTACATTCCTTGGCTGAAGCTGCCTTTTCATACTTGCTTCCTCATCATCTAGAGCAAGGCTTTCTAATTAAGACAAGCAATAAACATTTAAACAGATGCCCAGACCACGGTCTGATTAACACAACCCTTAGGCAAGTTTCGCTGAGGGGAAAAAAAAACCCAACATGCCAACAACTCCACAGACAAACAAACAAACAAATCTTCTCTTGTCAATTCCCACTTCCTCTTCTACGTTTTCTTGTTTGCTTTTGTTTCTTTTGTCCTTACAGTGCCTCTGTCATCTGGTTAGCTCCATCCCACTCAATCCACGAGGGGTAAGAGGAGGGGTTAGGGAACCGAGGGCTGAATTAGCAGTAGGTAACAATACAGACAGAGAAGCATTTGCCTCCAAAACCCCAGAAAGCAGGAAGAAGGAAGAGCTCTGGGAACAGGACACACAGCCCGGCTGTAAAGCAGGTGCGAGAGGTGCGGGGAGGGGAGCGCCCCGGGGGGAGGGGACAGGGAAAGAAAGAAAGAAAAAGGAAAAAAAGGGGGGGAAAAAGCAAAAAGAAGCCATAAAGGGCGAGTTTAGAGGAGACGTCGGGAGAGGGGAGCGAAGCCAGCTGCTTGGTGAGAACAGCTCGGCTTCGGGCACAAACCCACCTGCACCTACAGGCAGGAGGGACGACAGACACACACGGACACACCGACACACACGGACACACCGACACACGGACACCCACGGACACACACACCTCTACAGACACACCCCGCGCCGGGACACACCCCGGCACC
>NW_009953979.1:2342880-2354715 GCF_000747805.2 Chaetura pelagica
GGGGCCTCAGGGGCGCCCCTGGCTGCAGGGGAGCGCCCGTCACATCCCGGTCCCGGCCCTCGGGCCCCTTTTTTGGGGGGAGCCCCGCGGAGTTCGGCGCTGAGCAGCATCACCAGGAGCCGGCACCTCGGCTCCCCACACGGCCGGCTCTGCGAGTGGAAACCAACGTGGTTCGGCTGGGCTGCGGGGTTTCTGTCTGCTCCCCACGGCTTCCCAGCTCACGTCACGTCCCAGACCACGAACCATCACCCGGCGTCCGCACCGCGGTTTGAGCCGCCGGCCGAGTCCGGCTTCACGCAGCAACCCCTGCCATCCTGTCAGCGCGCCGATGTTAGCGGGCCCCCTGCAATTCGTTCACCAAAAGAGCTCAACAGTAACAACTGGAGACGGTTTGAACAATATTAGGCTTTGTCCCCATCAGGCGGCTCAACTGCTCAACCGCAGCTGCTGATGGCAAAGACCGAGAGCGAAAAGTGTAACACAACGTGTAAAGAAAAACCCACCCACCCCTCTCATTTAAATGGTCACGGTTGAAAACCCTTGTAGCTGCTATTTTAGTTCAAAACAAGGATTCTCTTTGTGTCGTTTTAAAAGACCGGATTGCAGCAAGGACGGGGCAAAACACAAATTCAGCATCGCAATCCTGTGGTTCTTCAACGTGACACGAGGTTTGATGGAAGAAACATATAAATAACACATTTCCAAGTGGTTTTGAGCTGAGATTTCAGAAGGTAGCACTTTCTGCCCAGAAAAAAATTGCACAAAATATCCATCATCTCATGCCTGCCTGAGCTGAAGAATAACATGTAAAAAAGCAGAGAAAACACGAATACTAAGCTGGCATTTAAGTGGCACTGGGATCAATGTCTGTGTTCTCAAGAGAGTCCCGTGTGAGCACAAGGGTTAAGAAAATGTTTTGAAGATAAAAAAGAAAATTACATAAAGGCAGGACAATCTAAGCAGGGTGGCAAAAAAACCTGAAACAAAAATGTCATTTTTGTCCATAGCAGCAGAAAGCATCAGGTCCTGCTCACGCTGCCCTCGGGGTTCAGCCCCACAGCCCTGTGGCCTTTCGGGAGAGGGGATGTCCCACATTCAGCCTGCACAGTTGGTTCTTGCACTTGTGAACTTGAGGATCCAATTACAGGATGAAACCCAGCTTTGAACTTCTTGTGGTATTCTCCAGCTGGGGCCTCCGCAAACCGCACTGATGCTTTCTGAAACTGAGTACTTTCTGATGGAGACAAATATAATCCCTGATTTACAGCTGGGCACGATGAGCAACAAGTGCAGAGTGGGTTGTTATTTGGGGTTTTTTGTTTGGTTTGTCTGTTTGGGTTTTTTTGTTAGTTTGTTTTGGTTTGTTGGTTTTTTTACAAAGAGTGACCTGGAGTCTGATTTAAATAAATGGGATGGAGCTCCCAGATGTACATACTGCAGGTGTCACTTAGGTCTAGTCCTTCCTCCTCCATCTTCTCCTCTGGTATTAGTTACTACTGGTATCTCTGTTAGATGTCTAATTCCTCCTTTGGAGGAAAAGGCTTGCATGCCACCTTTTTAATTTCTTAGCAAAAGATGCCTGCATGATTTAAGTGCCATGTACATGGACAATAACGAATGCAAGTGCAGAAGTTTTGCAAGCATTGTTCCAGTTTTCTACTCAGAATAAAGAATTTAATCTGAAAAATCACCTTTTTTTTTTTTGCTTCCCTTCAGTTCTAATAGCCAAAGAGAAACCTGATTCACATGTAACTGTCGCTACTTTCTGCAAACTTCTTCTAAGTCGGAGACACCCTCAGATCCCTAAGAACCAACCTCAGCTTCGGCGTCGGGTTTTATCTCTGGGAAGGCGCACGGGAGCAACCGCTTCTCGTGGCTCTCCTCGGTCCTGCCTCTGGACGTTCCCTTTGTGCCAGCCCCTGCCTCCTGCCATGAATTACAGTAATGCAACTCCTCTTGCACTGGCACAAGCTACTTCAGCGTAATTACCCCACTGTGAATTCCTCGACAAGCCCTTTCCCTGGCTCGGTGTTTCACAATCTGTGGGAAGCATCTCCCTGGAGGGGCACAGCTTGGAGGGAGGATATTGTTTCCATTCACAGCACTGGAACATGCTAATTATGCTGGGAGGAAAAGGGAGGGGGTGAGGGGGGTGGCAGCTTTCACTTGAGAGGGACGGGCTGGGCAAATAGTTTGTGAAACGCCAACTTAACCCCATCTTGTAGGGGATTGTCTCCAGCTCTTTTCCCCCTTCCTAGTTACTGTAATGAGGGGCTGACTTTCCAGATTAGCTCTGGCTATTTAAATGCTAATTTAATTAACAAAACAACTTTGGAGGGGGGAGGCATTACTTGTCCCTCCCATTCATTTATCGAGTTTCTGAATGCAACACTATTTCAATCAGGTTGAGGAGCCACAGTTATAGCTGTACCCACCTGGTTGTAACAGGGATTAAAGAAGTGATGTGGAGGAGACAAAATCAGGTTCTTGTCTAATTTTTTTATAAGCGATGAAATATGATTGACTATTTAGAAGTAACCAAGTCAGAAGGAATTTATGTGTCCCACAGAACTGCAGTATCTGGGTGTGTGTATCAGCAGACTGCAATGAAATAAGTTGTCTTTGGCTTTTATCTAGATGAAGGTAGGAATGGTTTAGATGTCAGATAATCTAGGTATCTCAGGGCAAGGCAGAAAACGTGACAGACCTTCAGATGTCTTCTTCCAAATCATAACAAGCAACAAATCAAGCATATTTAAAATACGTATTTTTCACTTGTTAGACCGTGTATCAAAAGAGATGCATCAATTATGAATTTGCTGGAGACCTAGTTTATGTCCCTAAATCATTCAGGCATTGGAAAACTAAATCAGAGGATATTATCAGTGTTTAGTTAGTTGTGTGCAAACTTGGGTCACTGGGGTCCACTTTTGCTAGAAGCTGAGTACCAACTGGGACAGACCCAGTCAGAGACTGGGAGGCATTTAGGGCCTTCAGCAGCTTTTTAGCTTCTTCAGTGATCAGGTCCTCAGCACAAAAGTATGTGGTGAAACATTTAGAAAATAAGAGATGTTGCTGTTGTGCATTTTCCATTATATTTTTGTTTTGTCCAGTCCCTAGGATTACGATTTTTATTCTGATATGCTAATTTTGTCTTCAGGTTTATCTTACTTCTTCAGTTTGGAGATACGAATACATAAATGTAGTAGAAATTTGTAGGTACTTATAGGCAGAAACAGAAGACAAGTTTGTTTTAAATTTCTTTCAATTAAAATCGAGAAAGAAAACACCAAGGAAAATAGGTATTAAGAACAGGTAAAGAAAAATGGATAAATCAAATAAATTTCTTCAAATTGGTTCTGTCAAAATTCTGCTTCTTATAATTGTTGTTGGTTGTTTTTCCAAGGAAACTTCTCTTGCAACACTTTACACAAATTTGCAGGTTTGGGAGACTCACATGAATTTTAGTAAAGCACTTTCTGTGCTCTATTATTTTATTAGGAACTTCGTAAAATTGAAGGATTTTTTTGTTTCTAGGATCATTCATAACTGTGAATTTTACTGAACCAGGGGTGAACTTTTTAAAGGTGTTTGAGTGTGGCCTCCTGCCTTCATTGTGGAGAGTATTCCTGGGCATTTGCAAGAACTCCTGAAGTCTTCTTGCAATATTAGACTTTCAGAGAGTAAAGCCTGAAACAAACTTTTTGTAGACATACCCCACTTTTTAAAAGTTATCCCAAAGTTCAAAGTCCTGGTCATAAATTTCATGGTGTTATAAGCCAGAACACTCTTTACTATATTGCTCAGAGGGAATCTTGAGTTGATAGCCAGGCTCTGATCACACCATAAACTTGTTTATGGCAGTGAAATGTCTTCTAGCTACTCTTGAGTTGGGATGCTTCTGTACAGTGGGTTTTCAACACAATATCTCCAGCAGCAGTGCAGGGCCAGGTAATATTAACAATTTATGTGCCTGGTAGGCTGAACCTCCTGATAAGAATTTTCTCATTTTATCGACTAGAATTTTTTATTATTCTTATCAGCTCTTCAGCTTGCTGATGCAGTGTGTTTCAAGGCAACTGGTTTTACCAGTCATGTCACATTTTAGTTGAACAGGTATTTCCTCAGAGAAAGATTTAACTTTGGAATTCATTTGTATGGAAACAAAAAAAAAAAAAAAAGTTTTTTCTGTCTTTGGACTAAATGGAACCTCTCCTAGAGAACTTGAAAAATACAAAACCACCAGGAGAGTGTGTTTAGCAGTTGCAAGGCAAGCTTGTAGTCCTAGAAAATAAAATAAAAAAAATAAAATAAAATAAAATAAATAGTCCCAGCATGGTGGCAAGCACTGACACTCTGAAAAATGATTGTTTAGAGAGTTGTGTAATGTTTGCAGTATTTATCTCCAGGTATTTCTGAGCTACATGGTTGGTGAGAGCTGAAATGCCTTGATATCAAATATGTTACAGCTTCATCTGCTGAATCATGTTTTCTTCTGCAGAGGAGACACTTGCCAAAGCAATTTTCAAAAAAACTTTATTTTTCTTTTCTGCCCATCCATACCTTCTCTCTTCTTCACCTTCCCTCTCTCCAGAAGCTGTACACACCTTCACGGCATGTCCTGGTGGTCCACATCCTGCCAGACACTGGCCAAGCTCCTAATCCAAACCCAGATCTAAATTTTCCAGCTGCATTTACACTAATAATAATGATTAAATAGTGTAATGTGTTTTGCCTGTGTTTAGCAAATGGCACCGCAGGCTAAAATATCAGCTTCAGATACCCTCAGATTTAATGAGCTGGTGATTTGATACTGAAACCTGAAAAAGTGTGATAAATGGGGACGCTGCTGTCACCGCTGGGAGCTGCAGAATTGATTGGTGAAACAGGATTTGAACAGCGACCAAAAAATTCCTCTCTGACTCCATAGCCAAGAGTGACACCCGGTGGCTAAGGACCAAAATAAGATCAGGTCTAATTTTAATGTTCCCATTCTCTGTCCTTATTTACCGATTTTCTCTTGCTGCTTTTAAAGAAGGGGCTGGGGACACAAGGGAACACTTGCTCCCCCCATGGCGTGAGCACCCATCGCCTGGTGGCACCGATTCCCCTGGACCAGATCCTTTGGGGTAAAACTCGGAGAGCAAAGAGATGCTGGCAACCCTCCCGTGGCTCCTGAAGCAGAGGCACAGATGAGGTCCTGGCACCCTGAATTCAGGCAGAGAATTTTCACTAAACCTGCCACAAGCCTTAGGTGGCCCTTCCCAAGGCTTGTCTTGGCTTAGGGCTTCCACTCATTAGGGCACAAGTTGGGATATTTTTAAACCCCGTTTCAGATAAAATGGCAGCAAACTCATGAGCAGAGGTTATCAGAGAGAGGTATTTACTGTGGGGCTGGTTTTGCTTTTGTGCCTATTACGTATTGCTGATCATGCACTAAAGAATATGTGGCAAAAATAATGAACCACCATTTTTGACTATTAGTGTGAATGAAACCCTAACAATACCTTCAGCTGAGCAATTTTGATCGACATTAACAACAGTTACCTACCTTAAGGAAAGTTTTAAGATATAAGGCAATAATCTTTGGTGAAGGGCTAAAGATTCACTTTATTTAGACCTACTAAAACTGAAAATGGAAATGCTCAGGAGCTTACATTGCTCACTGGGCTGTGGCTTTAATAAATTGTCAAGTGTTGGCAGCGTACTGCTAAAAGCTGGTGTCATGGGCCTCCTCTGGAGATGTGCCCATCGTATAAACAAACCAGTTTGGTTCCTCAATAAAAAGTCCCCGTGGAATTTCTGTGTGGGTGAGCCTTGATGTTAGAGGTTCCCTAAGTACCTATCCCTGTCTCAATGTGTTAGGTAAAGGGAGCTCAGCCTTGGGTCTGACATTTTGGTTCAGCTCACTGGTGAAGGGAAGCCCAGCTCTGATTCTTGGACCTGGCTGCTGACTCTGCTCCCAGACCTCTGCTTCACTGGCACTGGTGCTACCTGGCTTTTGGAGCTTACTGATGCTGTTTCTAATTGAAAATGTGGAGCAAGGGAGAATTGTTGGAGAGACAGTTCAATGTACCCTGGTCCCTCAGTCATGGATGGCTATGAAACTAAGAAAATACAAAACTTTTTCTCTTAAAATTTGGGAACATCTCTCCTGAATGAGAATAACTGGGATACGGAGGAACATTGTCTTTGTGCCAATACATTTTTAGAGTTTTCAAAAAGGCAAGGAACCATGCTACGACAAGCACCACCACAGAGCCAAGGAGCAGTGTGTAGCTGCCAGGAGGACCAAGTCACTTCTTCCACCACCCCTCAGCTCTAAAGTCCATCTTTTTTCAGAGACATCTCTCTTGCACAGAGTTGCACTTGCACGGCATGTGGCCTTTTGCTTGCCCAGAGGAGAGGTTGTCTCTTAAGAAGCTCTTCCATAGTCAAACACTTCACAGCTACAAACGTTGCTTCTAATATTTAGCAAATACAGGATCAAAAAATTGCCTCTGGGGAAAGAGGCTCCAGAACTAAAATGTCCCCCAGCTTCTTCTGTGACAAGCTGCCTTGTGGCTTTTTCTTCTTAAACAGTCCCTTCTCCACCTCCATCTATCTCTCTCTTCCCTTCACGAAGTGTTGTTACTGCTGAAAAAGAGGCCAAATACGTGTTTTCAGAATCTTTACTTCAGAAATACACAGCCTTAAGGTCATGCAGAAATCTCTGCTCAGACTTAATATAGAACCTTGATTCTTTGAGTCTTTCTGTTGGTTTCTCTCCCTTGTGAAATTAAAATAATGAAAAGACAAACAAAAGCATCAAAATGTAAAGCATCAGGAAGAATCAGGGAGTTAACAAGTCCTAAGGCTGACCGAGATGCTCTATGGTCGTTGTATTTGGGGACTCCCATGGAACCATGTGCTCAGGGCTTTGCCAGATACAGCAGCCCTGCACTGCCTCAAATTATTTGAGAGATCTCATTTAACATCAAACATTTCACTGAACATGTTCCGAGTGCTAAGTCACTACTAGGCTAAGGTCAAATAATGAATTGTCAATAAAAAAATGAGGGAAAGCCATCTAAGAGGTTAGAGGGAACTTCTTGCACTGACTGCCATGGGAGCTCTTCTATCTTCAGATTTGCACAATCCTTTCTCAACAGGTTTTTGACTGCTCTGCTGTGCGGGAAGGGACCATCCCTTACTCTCCCCCTCCATCAGTCATCTGAGCTCATGGGTGGTGCTGTACACACACTTGAGGGCAGTACTTGGATTGTAATAGACACCTGCAAGTTGAATATTCACATGAATTAGCTTAAGAAATTACCCTGCACAAGGAGAACCCTTTTATTAACTTGAAGCTGAACCAGAAATACTGGAGTGGTTGGTTCTAGACATGCCAGGGCACATCTGGATTTATTCCATATCTGAATTTGCCTTCAATGTTATATCCTACAGCCAGGAGAGACCACTGAGGTCTCTGACCCCTCTACTCTACATAAACCATGAATTTACACACTGACTCTTTACCTAAATCTTTTATGCTTTCCATAATTAGAGCTGCTGGTGCTTTATCTCCAGATTGAGCCAGTTCTGTTTTTTCTTCCAGGCTGTAGATCATTCTACCCTCATGATCTAAATGGCATTTTAAATAGGTGAGTTTGCTTCCCACTCCACGCTTTTTGCTACAAGGATGCTCTGAAATTTGTGAAGGCTTGGGTAGGAACTGTAGAGCACCTTCCTCACTTATTTCAGTTCCTAAAAATTTGGCATCCAATCAACATTAGTTCTCTACGATGTATTTGTGGTTGGGAGAGAGAAGGAAGACAATTTTCCTTTCCTAAACTTGGTGTCAAAGATACGTGGGGTAAATCGCACTTCTGGTGGTGATGGTCTCTCTCCAGGGGGAGGGTTGAGCTGGCTAGGGGAGACTTAAAGGACTTAAAAAGCAAAGAGAAATGATTCCCACTCCTAACAACCTGGTGCCTCTTTTCCATTTGTAGGTTGCAGATCTGCAATGTTCTCCATTGCTGTCTTCCCAAGTGGAGCTGCTTCTCCCCTTCCCTGCAAACATCAATACGATTATCCAAGAGGTGTGTGACTGTGAATAGGCTGGACCTTCTTCTCAGTGATGCTCCACGCATTGCCAGGTGTATTGCACAGGAAGTGTCAGTACTTAGCACTTCATAAAATTATCCTGAGCCTTCTTTTTCATGCACCGATGTTCTCAGGCAGAAGGGGGAGCCCATACATTATATTTTGTGTGCAATCATCTCCAGGTAGTGACACAAAGCCATCAGATCCGTAGGTTTTTTTGAATGTGAGAGCTTCTGCTTAGCTCATGTTACAGACACATACAACTAGGAGAAGGCAGGCTTGTAGAACCCAGATTACTGTTATCTGTTTCTTTGCAACAATAAGAAATCAAGGAAGATTTGAATTCTAAACAACATTATCATGTGTCATCACACTAGTTCAAATGCTAGAAAACAGAATTTAATTAAGAACACATTAAACAAACAAAAACACAGAAGGAAAACAAATCCTTTAGAAACAGAGTAAGTCATAGCTGCATGACATTTGTTTTTGTTAATTTATTTGTATACCCACTGGGAAACAAAATAAATCATCTGTACTGTGCTGCTCTGGCTAGCTGTATAGAACCAGTGTGTCAGGTGTTTCTTGAGGATGGGCACAGATTTAAAACTGTTAAACAAGTTTTGGGCTTTTGTGGGGTATTTCTGTCAGGATGAGCAGACTTTTTTATCACTGCCCCAACCTCCTTCAGACCCTTTCTCAGCAAAGAAACTCCCAGGCATGCCGTTGTCATGTCCTTCCATCACAACTCCTTCACTCTGTAGTCAACGTTTTGGTCCATGCATGTCCATCCAGGGAAAACCCTAAGTCCAATTTAGCTCTGTTGTTCATCCCCTGGGACAGGCTTCTTGTTAAATTTCCTCCAAGAAAGGGTTTGACTGCTCTTTCTGATAAGTTTGGAAACAAATAGATTATTTTGATTTAGGGCTTTAGCACCATCTGTGCTGTCCTTTAGTGGCATTGCCCACCCACTGACTGCCATTAATACTTTTGAGAATGACACAAGCCCTCAGATCACCTCTGCTCTGGAGACAGGCTGAGAGAGTTGAGGCTGTTCAGTCTGGAGAAGAGAAGGTTCCAGGGAGACCTTAGAGCACCTTCCAGGACCTGGAGGGGCTCCAGGAAAGCAGGACTTTTGACAAGGGCATGGATTGATGGGGTGAGGGGGAAAGGTTTAAAGATGCAAGAGGAGAGATTGAGATGAGATCTAAGGAAGAAATTCTTTGCTGTGAGGGTGGTGAGACACTGGCCCAGGTTGCCCAGAGCAGCTGTGGCTGCCCCATCCCTGGCAGTGTTGAAGGGCAGGTTGGATGGGGCTTGGAGCAACCTGGTCTGGTGGGAGGTGCCCCTGCCCATCGCAGGGGGTTGGGACTAGATGATCTTTAAGCTTCCTTCTGACCCAAACCATTCTATGCTTTGATCATTGTGTTCAAGGAACTGGCAAATGAACATATAATATGTGTTAAGCTCACCTGGACTGCAAGTGCTTGCACAATCTGTTTGATATTTCTGCATTTCCATGAGCTCTGAAGGAGATGAACTTCATTACCAGCTTCATCTTGTGCAGCCTTTCAGTCTCATACTGTGCCCAGGTCGCTTCTGCCCTTGTCAATAGCAACATCAGAGATTTTTTAAGAGTGATTAAGTGGTCCCTGTCAGGAAGGAGCCTGAGTTATCTTTCCTTCCTGACATCCTCTCAAGAAGGTCAGAAAGACGGAACCAACAGAGAACCATCAGGCTCATGCCCATGGGTGGCTCTGAACACACTGTACAGCTCAGAGTGCTCTGGGTGATCGCTCTGCCCCTTCAATGGCTAAGACAGGCAGGGGATCACAGTGGACAAAATCCCCAGAGGATCAGAAAGTTGCAGGGAAATATCCAAGCAAGAATCTTATCTTTTCCAGGGGGAAAAATGATGCTGCTGAAATGGGTGTTGAGCAAAAATATTGCCACCAAACCCCCCCCAAATTATAGGTCAATTTATGCTGTTTTCATAGTTTCAATTTAAATGAGGACATGCAAGTTGTACTGAAGAAATGCAATGACAATGTAGCTATGGAAGGAGTGAAACTTGTAAAAGATACCAGTTTTATGTCAGGAGTTGGTTCATGGTGAAGGTTTCAAGATTGTGGATTTAATCTACAAATTTGGAGGGTTAAAGTGGTCTCAGGTTATAGTTGGAGCTGGGAATAGAAATCTGAACTAAAGGCTAGTAGGAGAACCCTTAAAAATAGAAGGAGTAAGAGTTTGGAGAATGCATAATATAATCTGCCCAAGAACACAAGTTGAATTCTTATTACATATGACTTGGGTGCTGGGGTATAAATTAACTTTTATTTGAAACTGCAGTGTGAGCTCTGCCAAGAAAAACCTCATCCTCTTGATCAGGAACAGGTTTCAGGCTACATTCTTCCTAGTGTTGGTGTTTCTGCACCTGATGTACAGATAAACTCAAAAAGATAAACTGCAAATTGTTTCAGGAAATGCTGTGTCTGTTCAGAGGCTGAAAATCTGTCAGAGTCTGTTGTGCTGATACAGATAATACACAGAGGAGCTGTAATTCAGGGAGACAGAAAGCAAAAAATATAAATAAAAAGCAGCCCTACATGTGAGTATAAAAACAGCAAAGGAAAGACAAAGTTTTGAAAAGAAAAGTGCCACAAATAAAAATTTAGGAAAGAAAACTTTGGCATAGAAGAGCTCCACTGAACATCAGGACTTGGGTCCTGAAAGGTCTGCTGGTTCATGGTTTGATGGAAAGGAAAACAAATTGTCCCATAACAATTAAAGCAACTGAGAAATTAAAATGCACAGGGACATTATACTACAGCCTAAAATCTTCCCCATCCAAACCCTGTAAGTTTAGATTTATGTGAGGAAGAAAAGAACAGTTTCCCACACCATTCCTAAACAACGGCACAGGATGATCAAGTCTGTGTGAGATTTAAATAACATAATACTTAATTACTTAAAATGTTGCTCTCTAAACCTTACCCTTGTAGCTATTTTAATGCCAATAAACATAATACTAGGAAAAAATAAATTATATTCGCCAAAATAATTTGGTGGCCGGAAGGTGAAGTAGAGAAAAATAGTCTAATGACAGCAGCCAGCAGAGCAGGGTATCAGATGATTGATTGACAGTCAATCTGCAAAACATTGAGTAGGTAAGTGATGGAGAGTAGGGTTTTACTGTGCTATTCAAGAGCTTCCTCCTTCTTCCAGGTTAAATTTAAAAAACTGGCACAGAAAAGGACAAAAGAGCAGATCTTTGTGATGTAAAGGTAAATATGTTTAAGAAAACTTTTGGTCTGAAGTGACATAATTGATTTGCTTATGCTGTTGGAAAATGCATGTTAGTTCTGGATTAGAAACATGGGTGGTGGGGATTCACATAAGCATTATGAAAAAAAAAATAATTAAAAAGTAGACTGTGAGAGAGCTGTGTGGTTTAAAGCCTTTTCAGCCTTAAATTGTATGCATGTATGATGTTAAAATGTAGGTTAAAAGGGCAGTAGCCCATAGAGAAGTTGCTCCACACTCCCATGAGGTAGTTACCAGACAAGAGTAGATCTCTGCATCCCAAGAATGACTGTCCTGTGGGATGCTGGAGGTTCATCTAGCCCAGTATCCTGTATCCATGCATGGTGGTAAGTGGTGTCCAGGGAAGAGCAGAAGAACAGGATGCCTTTATGTGATCCGCTTTCCCAGTCTGGAGATGTGATTCCCATCTGCAGACTTCAGTGAGTA
>NW_009953979.1:2354791-2366313 GCF_000747805.2 Chaetura pelagica
AGGGAAAGTGAGAGACATTTTCTACATGGGGGTAAAAAACTGGGGGATTTTCAGTAGTCAAGCAAAATTCTAAAAACCCAGGCTGTGGAGGACCTTGGGGAGCAGGCAACACTCATGGCTGAGCATTTAGTAGTACATGGAGAAAGTCCTGTTTTCTCCTGCCTGTGTCCTAAAAGCAGTTGCAAGAGGAGGTTGCAGCAGCAGAGCTAAAGACTAACTTTAGGAAATCCAGATTTGTGTTGGCAAAACTGTAACCTAGCCCAAGAAAGTTATACAGACCTGTTTTTAAGAGCACCTGTAAGTGCCTTCCAACCCAAACTAGTCTGTGACTCTTATTCTATGCAGTGCCACATCAGTGTCATCAGCTTTTTGGAAGCAAGGTCTCAGATGCTCTGGGGGAAGCTGGTGTTTGGCCCCAAAAATAACAGGCAGCAGCACCTCCATTCTCCCTGACCCCTTGGTTAGGCAACACTATCTCTATGCTCCTGTCTTGCCTCTAAGTGCTAAGAAGTTGCTAAGCAACCTCAATCCATCTGGCAACCAGCAGCATCACCACCACAAGGCTACCATGGTGTGGACACTGGAGTCCCATGTTGTCCTGCAGCAGCTATTTGTGCTGGTTTGGTTTGAGTTTTTTGGCAGTGGGGGAGGGGCCCCACGGGTGGCTCCTGTAAGAAGCTGAGAAGCTCTCCTGCTCTAAAACCAGTCAAGGAGCCAATAGATGCACCTCTGTGATTGACATACAAAAGAACTGATAAAAGACCTGAGCAGAGCAAGCAGGAAAAAGGGCTGAGCTGGAGAGGTAGAGCAGTGCTGGTGTGAAGAGCCCACAATTGGTGAGGAAGAAGGGGAAGAAGGTGCTCAAGCAGAAGTTTCCCAGCAACCTATGGCAAGATGGCAGCTGTCCCCCTGCATTCATGGAGGAACGTGGTGGAACATTCCCTGAAGGTGCTGGGAGGGGTGAACTTAGATTTGCTGTTCGTGAACTTGGAAGTGCAGCCATGGAGGACCCCGTGCCAGGGGTCGTGACTATTCCCGAAGCACCCGTGACTCTCTGGAAAACCCACACTGGAGCAGCTCCAGACCTCGTGGGAAGGACTTAGGAAGGAGAGGTTTGTGGAGGACTCTCTCCTATGGGAAGAGCCCTTTGGGAAAGCACGAGAGGAGAGAAAGGAATCCTTCTTTATGACGAAGGAGCGGCAGGAACCACCAGCCTGTGAACTGACTCTAAACCCCATCCCCACCCCCCTGGGCTGCTGGGGGGCAGGAGGGAGAGAAACTGGGAACAAAGTAATTTGGGCCTGAGAAGAAGGGAGGGGAGGGGGTAACTTATGTAAGCCCTGCTCTGTGTGTGTCTGTGTCCTGTGTGTGTTTGATTAGTGTGAAATTAAATATTTTTTTTTTCCCCCCCAGTTGAGTCTCTTTTGCCCGGGACATTAATTGGTGAAGAACCCTCCTTGTCCTTTGTCTCAATCCATGAGCTTCTAGCTGCCGGCCTTTGTCCTCCCCATCCCAGTGTGTGTGTGTGGGGGAGCTGAGTGAGTGGCCATGTGTCTGGTTCCTTCTTGTTGGGTTAGGCCCAAACCACCACACTATTGCAGCTAGGAAAGTCCCATTCTTCTTCCTTCCTAGCCAAGAACAGCCTCAGTCCTGCCCACAACTTTGCACAACAGATGCAGACCAACAGATTTAAAAATGGACTGATATGGTCTTTATGTTGAGCACCTTTGCTTTGGTTCATAGGGGATCATTTGGGCATGGTGTGGGTTTTCAGCATCATGAGCAATGCGGGATGTTTATAGGTCCAGCTCCCTGCTGGCAGCCAGGGGTTGGATGATGCGGGGCCAGGGTGGGTGCTGGAGAGGGGAGCACCTTGCTCAGTTCCCTACAAGTCTCCAGCATGGGCTATCCTTGTAGGTGGATGGACCTCACCTGAGTTAGCTAAGATGTTAGGTGTATCCATTCAGGCTTTTCATTTTTAGCATCCTAACCATGCAGCTGACCTGGCAAGGCTTCGTTGCTGAGGCTTTTTAGAAAGTAAAAAGCTTGACTACAAGGATATAGTAATGGGTATTTGTGACATCTTTCTTTAAAACTAGCAAACTGTTGCTGTGTTTCTCTGCTTTGAAACACTTTGCTCGTGTTTTTGCCTCCTTCCAGCAGTGCAGCTTCCCAGGGTGGTTAGAGGGGGGTTCACTTTCTGCAAAACCATGCATGGGATATTCAACAAATTGCTCAGGGGCAGCGTGATGGTGAACCATACAGGCCTTTCAGTGTGGTTTCCTTTGTGCATCGCTCGCATCGGTCCAGCTTGGCACAGCTCCTGCCTTCCTTCAAGCAGGGTTTCGAGCTGCTCCTTCCTCCCACAGGCTGCAGGAGCTGGCAGGTCCCCCTCCCGGGCCGAGGGGGCTGCGGCGCGGGCTGAGCTCCCCTCCAGCGGCTGCCGCACCGCAGTGGCGAGAGATGCTCGGCACATCTCGGCCCGTAGCTGCTCAGGAATGGGCAGCAGTGCCAAAATCAGATCATCTGCCAGAGGTGCGTGGTTCCTGTGGGATGGGAAGCCAGATCCATAGCACATGTTCCGCTTGTGCCCTGCACTGCATGGAGTTCAGCCACGCTGATGCGATTCCTGCTGGTCCCTGATTTAGATTGGCTTTTTGCAATGCAGGATTTGTCCTCCTGAACCCACGGAGAGGGGTGTGAGAGGGAAGAGCTGTGTCAGGCTTCCTGTCTGGGTTTTGCCATGTGTCTGGTCAAGGATGCTTCTCCTTCTTGTGAGTTTTGTCCTGCTAACTGTTTGGATTCACCCAGACCAGGCACACCAGGGTAAAAGCTGGCTTTATTTTAAATCTCATTACAGTTCCTCTGTGTTTCATCATCCTGCAGACATTCCATTTGCTGCAGCATCATTCCTTGCAGCAGGAGAATTTGCAGTGAAAGCCTCCACAGCTGGTGGGAAGGGAAAAGTGATGCCATCCAGAAGGCAGGAACCCCATCAACATCTCCACTTCACTATTACCGCTGAGCTCAGCCAACGTAGCTGTATGTACAACCATTCTTGGGGTTAAACTATCAAAGGTTATTGCAGGAGTGCAAGATGGCATCTCCTCCAGGCACACATCTGACACTACCTGATGTGAATACATCTGCCAGGGGGTGCTGGTGCTTGAGATGTCCCTGAGAGGTGTGTGTGGTATTGCTCAACTCAGAGAGTCATAGATTCAGATCACTCCAAGGAGAAACAGATTTGAAAACCCAGGATGACTATTTAAATGTAAACAACGCAAAACCTTCTGTTGATGCCTTGAACAAAACCCATCCAGATTGAATGGAGCAATCAGTCTTGGTTTCTATCCACAAACCCTCTCTCCCAGTGATGCTGATAAATGCCAAGAATGATTTCTAACTACTTTTTGTAGTTGTCTTTTATGATCATGGATCTTACTCAGATTATTTCTGTTCCAGTCTCAGTCTCAGGACTGTTTCTCTGGCTAATTAAAGAACAACCGTTTGTAACTACTGACCACATTTTTTCAGCAGTCATCAAGTTATTTTGCATTTCACTCAGCTTGACTATTAAAATAAACTGGACAATTTCCCAGTTATTGCTGATTCTCAGGCACTGGCGCAAAGCTGTGCTCAAGTGTCTGTTGCTGCAGGGAACACATAGATTTAAAAAATAAAAAAATTCACTCCCTGTTGTTTCTTCTGAGAGATTTCTCTGTTTGGCATAAAGTAAAAAAATCAGATTCAAAATGAGCCCAACTTTTGTGCTCTGGCTACCTCAGCCTTACACAGAGCAGGTAGGGCAAAGCCCATGTGCCAGTTCTCCTAAAGCTACATCTGTGCTCTTGATTATTAACCAATAAACTAACCAGTCCCAGGATGAGGTTATTAAGCTGTCTCCCCTCCTAACAGGGTAGCTGCATCCAAACTGTCTATTGGAGCAGCCCCATGCCAGTGCTGCCTCTGTCACTACATGGGAACTACTTTTTACTACCCATAGGAAAAGGATTTTCTTTTGATTTCCCTTCTGCTGCTACTTGTGGATACTCTGTTGAGGATCCTCCTCTTTTCCTGCTGTGGCAGTGACTGGAAACTTAAAAAAAAAACCCCAAAACAAGACAGAGAAATAGAGATTATCCCTTGATTCCAGGAGCTGGGGCTTTGAGTTTGCACACATGGCATGACCCTGTCCCTGCAGGGCCTTTGAAGATGTCTCTGTTTGAGAGTGCAGGGGAACACTTCAGGATAACAGGAATGGGAGCCATGATTTCTTTCTGGCTCTACCAGTATTTCCTTATGTGCTGGTGCATCCTACATGATATATGTGATGGTGCACTTTATAGCAGGTGCTATAATACCTGCTCCAGGCTGGTGTGAGCTGAGGTTTAGGGTGGTTGAGATGTGATACAAAACATTAACATAAAAAATTCAGATTAACTCTGAAAACCTCTGTCCTAACACTGAAATGTGTTGATTACAGCACATTTGTTGCTTTCTCATGCACACAGAGGAACCCTGCTGCCTTCCTTCAGGCTCCCCATTCCTGAGGATGCTGGTACCATCCAACGTTGGCTGCATCAACAGGCGAGTTATTTCCCTACGCTGTGGACAGGTATTTATAGGCAGCAGATATAGGCAGTAATTAGGCCACAGGATAATTTCAACTTGCACTGGGACTGCTGAGTGCTGCTGGAGAGGAGCAGGAGATCTTTGCCTGAAGGGCACCGAAACCCCTTGCAGGTGTATTGCTCCTTGGATGGAGCAATATGCCAGATCAGTGTGTCTGGTGACAATCCTTACCTGCTTGCCCCTCTTGAAGGTGACTGGGGGCATATAAGGGGTAGAGAATAGCTCCTTTAAAACTATGTGAGATATTTCCATAGATAAGGGCTGCTGGTCCCTGGGAAGCAGCCCAAGACTTTAATGGTCTAATTGCTGTTTCCTGTATGTTCCCCTTTCTGTTGTTCATCACAGATGACAATTGTGGTTTTGTGTCTGTGTGGCTGGGCTGGATCTCCCCAGAATCTTGGCTCCTTGTGCAATTACTGCTCCTGGATATCTCTGCCAGACTGAGCACATCCTTGAAGTTTCCACATAATGTGCATCACCCCTATGGGCCTTATTTTCTATTGGGAACTCCTACAAGATGATGTTGATCCCTTTTTTACCCTGAGGCATGAGCAAGGAACAGAGTGCAGGTTGGGGCATCCTTGCAATAACCCATAAAACATAATAGGTAAGACACAAGTATAATGGGAGGGACACAAAGCATGGCAAAAACTAGGGGAGGACTTGAAAACAAGCACATTTGGGGTACCCTGGTACTCACTGGTGGTGCCACAGAGCTGCATTAGTGTAAAGCAGGGCACAATTAGACCTTTTAAGACTCTTGTGTGCTAGCAGATAAGTACACCATTTGCTCCATCCTGATATTGATCCTGAAAGAAAACTATGCCTCCCTCCACTTCCAGTTCCATTATCTCCAACCCCAAATGCCCAGAAGTCACAGGCAGAAACCCCCCGGATCACAACATTGGTTCAAAGTTCTTGACTGTATTTTTAGTACTTCTTCTAATTAGCTTTAAATTCGCCTTCTGGTTTTTTTAGGTGCTAGAGTAAAGTTAGCTCACCCCTCAAACCTTTTTAATATTGAGTTTTTTTAAAAAATCAGTTGCCTCCAGGGCCTTGGTCTTTAAGAAAAACAATGTATATGTATGTATATGTATTGCTACATATATTTATACCTTCGTAAAATGAGGTGCATGATAAAATTACACGAGCTGGCGACACAACTGCCCTGTCACAAGAGTCTCTTTGAAAGGGTGACAAACGACCTACACCCAATGTGCCATGCTTTGTCTTCCCAGGATTGAGATGAGAGGGCAAACATTGGCTCAGCTAAATTGAGCCCTGTCAACCTTAATCCTTCTCATTTCACACATGCACCCCCTCCCTTGCCCTGAAACACTTGGATACCTCCCTGAATTTGGACTGGGCTATGGCCAAGGACTAGATATTTGCTTTAAATCACAGAGGTCTTCTCTGCCATCCTTCAAAAGTTGATCCTGGGCTTAAGCCAAGCCAGGATGAGTTTTATCAGTATTAGTAGGGAGAACCTGACAAAAAATCCAATAAATCTTTCAAAGCTTAAAAAAAAAAAATAATAAAAAATTTAAAAAAGAGTTTTTTTTTTCCCCTTGGGCATTTTAACAAAGTGAGTTGCCCCAGGATTGAGTCAGTACCCACTGCACATGCTGGGGAACAATTTCTTCCCCAAAAGGTTTGTCAGGCTCCGTAACAGGCTGCCCAGGGATGTTGCTGAATCAATATCCCTCAAGGTGTTTAAAACCTGTGTAAATGTGGTGTTGAATGACATGGTTTAGCACCAGACTCAGTAGAGTTATGTTAATGGTTCGACTTTATGGTCTTACAGGTCTTTCCAACCAGAATGATTCTGTGATTCTGTAACTCCTTGCCCATGGATGGGTGCTGGTTTGGACTATGCTGCAAGCCAGCTCTCATTATCTAGGTATTTTCAATACTGTGCAAATGACAAGAAAGCCAGAGAAGGGATTAAAAATTTAATTTTAGGGGCATTTCAGATGTAACCTTTTTTTTTTTTTCCATTGGATACAAGTGATGTCTATGGCACATGGAGCCTTTGGTATTTTAATTCTAATTTTGAGGTTAGCAAGACTCATGGACCAGAATAGGTTGGAATGGGACATTTGGATGTCACTTGGTCTAGCCCCAGGAGCTTTGCTTGTCCTTAGGTGCTTTTTAAAGTAATTTTGTATTTTTTTCCAAGAATGGTGAGAAATACTAGATTCTAACCCAACCCCTTGTCCCAAGACAGGATCAAGTATTTTCTGATGTCATTTCTGACACACATTTTTCTAACATGATATTGAACCAGAGAGCCCACCCCAGCTGCAGGCAATCCATCCCCACACTGATCTATCTTCATCAGAGCAAAATTTCCTGGTAGGAGGATAAGAAAAAACTCACAGTCTCAACTGAACCAAAAAACGTTTATTTTGTTGACTGTGTTGGCAACGGAATCCTGGTTTTGTCTGGGCTATTGAGATTGTTAACTCTGTGCTAATGAGTGCAGTGTTAAGAGGATGCTGCACTGAGGTGTGTGTACAGAGACAGGATGAAGTGAATTCAGGTCCCTTGTAGGTATAGAGATAATTGCTGCTCTATGGCCCCTGCCCACTATGTATCTCATCCCATCCCATCGCCCCATGTTAAGCAACTCAGGGTTTTTGCCTTCTCTCCAGGAAAATCTGACCAGTTAAACTCCTTGCCGTGCAGCAGAACTCCAAGTAGTGGGGAAAGGAGATGAAAATGCAATATAACAGGCCACTATATAGTGCTATCTATAAATATTTTACCAGGAGAAGTACGCGACTGGTATTTTGAACAAATCCCCAGCCACAGTTTTAATAAAGTGCCTTTAGCATGCCACTCTGCTGTGTTTAAATCTAATTCCAGTTGTCAGTCAAATCGCTGTATGTTATTAACCTATGGGCATAATTGCCTATTCCAAATCTGCAGCTCTGAGAGGCTTTATGTATAATTGTAATAAATGAAATAACTTTTATGATTCCAGCTCACAGTTGAACACATTGACATTGAAAATTACACATGCATAGGCATTACTTTTGTCTTTTCCTATATAAGATATTATCAGGACTACTACAACTGCAGCAGGAGATGTGTGTTAGCAGGGAACTGACTGAGCTTTGCATGAGCTTGTCTCTACAGCTCAAGCCTCATGGAAACACTTCAGCCCATCTTGATTTCAAATAAAAAGTCTCCATCCAAGTAAGCAAACATCTAATGGGATGAGGGGTGATGGTTTTAAAATAAAAGAGGGGAGATTGAGACTAGATATAAGGAAGAAATTTTTACACTGAGAGTGGTGAGACACTGGCCCAGGTTGCCCAGAGAGGTGATAGGTGCCTCATCCCTGGAAAGATTCAAGGAGAGGTTGGACAGGGCTCAGAGCAACCTGATTTAGTTGAAGATGTCCCTGCTCGCTGCAGGGGGGTTGGACTAGATGACCTTTAAAGGTCCTTTCTGTCTAAACCATTCTATGATTCTATGATTCATAAAATTGCCACTGTGTGTGTCAGCGACAAGGAAATCCTCATAAACTGCCATGGCCAAAGTGATGTGTATCATTTTAAGCACTGATTGTTGCTGACTCTCCATCCTCAGCCCTCGGCCTCCTCCCTCTCTCCCACCATGTTATATTTTGTGATTCTAGGAGGAAGTGGTGCCAAAAGGGAGATTGGTTTGTGGGTTTATTTTTTATTTGTCACCAATGGGGCAAGGTGAACATGAAACGTGAAGTGCAAAGTTGGAGTTATCCAGCCTTTTTGTGCTGCTGAAAAACCCAGCACATGTGGGAGGGCAGTGAAAGATCACTGACCACCAAAGGATGCAGGTGCTGAAAAGCATAATCTCAACCCTCTCTTGTGTGTCACCAGACTTTAAAGAGGTTGTGGACTCTAATCTGTGCTGGGAGCACCTTGCTTGGTAGTGCTGGGTCCATTGGCTTCTGTCACTGGCCAAAACATTTTCATGTTCATAGATTGAGGCTGTGGAACATCTCTCTCCATTATAACCACCTGAAAGGCACATGGAGAGTCTTCACTGGCCTGCTGGACTGTTTCCCAGGTGGACAGAGAGACAAACATCTCCAGAGGGCGATTTGTCTTGGAGATGAGGGGTGGCTGTCCATCAGTAATGGACATTCACATGATGTGATGCATAGGCATGAGAGGACCTTTGGGCATCTGAGATTTGGTAGGATGAATCCCACCTCTGCAACTCCTCTACCTCCCTAACCTAAAAGCTGATGAAAAGAGGATGGGATACTTGGAAAACACGGAGAACTAGACCCTGCTTAAAATACTTACAAGGGATAGAAGGAGCATCCTCTACTGAGCCTCCAGCCTGTCCCCAGCTCCCTAATTACCCATGGGAGAGAGACAGCAAGAAGGGGATAAATCCTCTAGCCAGGCTGCTCAGAGCTTGCCTTGAATTTGGGAAGAGGTTGTACTGCTGGTCACTTTCAGTGAGCAACCACTGGGGCCTTTTATACTCACTGTTTCCAAGAGAGGCCCTTCTCCCTTGAATACCGTGTCCTCACTGCAGGGCAGGAAAGATCCAGGCTCCTGCTAACATGGCTTCTAATGCTAGAACAGGTTCATGTCCTAAAATCACAATGTTTCCATTGAATTATATAATGGACATTTTAGGGACCAGGGGTTCTGGGGCCAGTACAGGTGTGTTTATGTATCACAATGTATAGGTTCATGTGAGTGGGTGATACCACTCCAATCTTCCCTGGTATTGGTAGCAATTAAAGAAGTGTGATTATGCTGGGTATCATGCCACCACTAAACTTTTGGGTGAGGGTGCTCTGTGCCTCTTGAGCTCCTCTTACCAAACTCTTGCCCTCCAACCCATCTGATCTTGTTGAGGAGGTCAGGATCTGTCCTTTCAACTGCAGCACAATAGGACCCATGGGAATCCCTCTTCGTGACTCACCCCCTGGCATACAGGACTGCTCACTTCAGAGCAGCCCCATTCCCACCTTGGGACTCAGCCCTGGCTCCCTGTCCCCTGTGTGTGGTGTTTTTTGGCTCTGATCCTTGACTGCAGAGCAAAGCATGTAGAAAACACTGTAAGTACAGGGATACAAACTTTTAACTTGGGGATAAAGATTTTAGCAGGACCTATAATGATAGGACAAGGGGTGTTTGGTTTTAAAATAAAAGATGGGAGATTCAGTCTAGGTAGAAGAAATTGTTTACACTGAGGGTGGTGAGACACTGGTAGATGTTGCCCGGAGAGGTGGTAGAAGCCCTGCCCCTGGGAACATTCAAGGAGAGGTTGGACAGGGCTCTGAGCAACCTGATCTAGTTGCAGATGTCCCTGCTCTCTGCAGGAGGCTTGGACTAGATGGTCTTTAAAGGCCCCTTCCCACCCAAACCACTCTGTGATTCTATGATACCATAGTAGCATCACCATCCTGTAATGGCAGCAGGACTTGGGGCCATACACATGCAACTGTGCAAGTGCCATGGGAATGGTGTTCTGCATCACCACCATTCATGTTGCAAAGGCTGTATCCACCTTCCAGCTCCAGGGAGGCAGGAGATGTGAGACTCTTCTCCTCCTGGCCTCTGTGCTGTGCAAAGCTCATCAGCTTCACTCCTTCGCTTGCTCATCACCCACAGGCTTGGAGCAAACCCAGTCACACCGCGCATCTCAGCATTGTTAATCTGTTGGGATCCCAAAGACAGCAGCTCCTGGCTGGAATTAATCTAATTACTGGTCCAATTCTGAGAGTTTTAGATGATGGGAAAAATATATTTTGGTGCTGCTTTGAGATGTCTTAATGGGAGAAATGGGATGGTCCCAGTGTGTAGAAGCATCAATAAAATGCTGTCCCTGCTCTTCACGGCTCCACGTTTGGTTTCCCTATTTGACCCCTCAGTTTTCAGCAGTGATGTAACTGAAATCCCTGTTTGTGGTCTCACTGGCAGTCTAAATTTAGAGCGTTTCAGATGATTTGTGACTCTGTTGCTGGGAGGAGGTAAGGGAGGGGGAGGTCGGGGCATGACATGTCAGCTCTGTGTCATTGAGGCTTATTTGGGCTTTGAGGACGGTGGAGAGGTGTGCAAGGATGATGGTGCTGTCCAGGAAAAGCAGAGAAGAAAAAGAAAGAAAAAAAAAAAAAAGGGACTCTTGGTCCTTTTTATAGCCTAAGCAATTTAATCGCACTCGTTACTAAGTCAAGACATTAAGAAAGGATTTTCCCCTCAAATCTGATTAGATTTCCCAATAAAATGCTGACGCTAGGAGATCTGCTGGTTTGAGATTCAAGGAGATGCGTGGCATAAAAATCAACTGAAAAAAGAACCTGCGTGCTGCAGGGATGTGGAGGAAAAGACCGTTCTGCACAGAGACCATCATCGTTCATGGGCGTTGGGTGAATAACAGAGCTGGACGGGGCTTGGACTCAACGGAGAGCTGGGAAATAGGGGAAATAGAGGAATTTCCCACATCTTGCTTTCTGATTCCCCATAGGAGCCTAAGCATCTCGAAGCAAACTAGCACTGCAGTCACGAGTGAATTGGTCAGGGGGTGGGCGGGGAGAAGAAAAAATGGCATAAAACCACGGGTGGAAGGATCTACACATCCCGCTCCTCCACTCCATCCATCCCTTTCCTCTCCCCTCATTGTGGGTACTTGAAGGTCCCTCTCCTGGGCCTTGCCGGCCCCTTCCAGCGCACGACCTTGAGGCCAGACGCCTGAAGGTTATTTGGGGGCATCGCTGTGTTAATCAAACGTTTGCACAAGCTGCTTAATTCCCCCCTATAATCCAACAGGGGATGGGGCCTGGCAGGTTTCTAGCCGTTATGTTTACGTCGGACTGCGGAGGGAGGATGGAGAGGATGGGGGGGGGGGGGGGGGGAGGGGAGCGGGTTGGGGTA
>NW_009953979.1:2366333-2368208 GCF_000747805.2 Chaetura pelagica
GTGCCAACTCCTCCTCCATCCCTCAGCAAAAAAATCATACGCATCTGTCCACCCCCCTGCGCTATTTCCCTACCCAAAGTGTCCACCCAGAAGAGGAGGGGCTGTGCTGCAGCTCATCTCAAGGGGGCAAAGGTCTTTGAGAAACCCCCGGCTTGATTTATTCAGGGCATAGCAATAATTCTTAGGATTAATATTAATAAGAGCCTCCTGCCCCCTCCTCTCCATCCCCCCTGAGCTGAGCCCAAGGGAGGCAGCCGGGCCCCGGCAGGGTACCAAACCTCCTGCCTTCGACTCCGAGGTGATGGTGTCTCTTCATCCCAGCTGTTTCACAAGCAATAAATGGGTTGTTTATTTCTTTGGGGTTATTTAGATCCTGCTTCTCTCTCCCATGCCGCGGGTCCTTAATGGAAAAGCCGCTTTGCTGGCTCTCTGGGTGAGGGCTGCTCATCTGCTGGGGCCGGCGATGCTGCAGAGGGATGCTTGGCGCATAGTGTGGAGGGGCTGGGATCTGCCTACGGGGATGGAGGTGATCCCAAATAGAAGGCACCCAGAATCTCTCCCTTTCCCCCTTTTATTCATTAAACAGGAGCCCTCTGGTAGTTCAGAATCTCCTGGAGGTCCAGGATGTGAAGGCACCCGCCCAGGGTTGAGCAGGCAATGGGTGGGCTGCCAAATCAAAAGGTTGAGGGTTTTATTTTAGGGTGGGTGTTAATATTCAGCCCCCTCCTGGTGCTGATTGTGGGTCCTTTCGGGGGGGGACCTCCCTGCTCCACTGGAAGACATGGGCAAGAAATCTCTGTGAACAAAGGAGAGGATGCAGGAGCCCGCAGCAAAAGAGCTTTATTGGCACAGCATGACCTGACAGGCTCCTTACGGCATCCGCACCAGCTGGGATGCAAGCTCAGGGGGGGCTGCCCCCAAAATACCTGCAGCACCCCGGGATGAAGGTGCAAAGATGTGTCCCAGGGCCCCCAAACCGCTGTCAGTGCTCCCACTGGCACCATCCCAGAGGCGAGGGTCTGTGCAAGGGCTGCAAAAAGAGAGGGACACCCGCACAACTGTCAGCAAAGGGTCCCCAGCCTCGGGCACAGTCCTACAGCTGTTCTGCTGGGTGGGGGACCATCCCCTCCAGTAAGGCCCTTCCTTGCCCGGTGCAAAGCACCTGCTGGGAGCACTGGGCTGACCACGGGGATGTGGGGCAGGTTGGCCTCCAGCTGCAAAGAGAAGGGAGGAAGGGATGGGAGAAGGGCAGGGAGGTGAAGGGCCCCAGCGGGGAGTGGAGCAGGGGGGTGGTGATGGGCTCCCAGACACCTTTCTAGCTAAAAAAGGTGGAGAAAAAGAATTAAATAAAAATAAAAGAGTGGGGGGGAGAGAAAGGGAAAAATAAAAAAGCGAGGTGGTGCCAGAGCAGGCAGGAGGTGCAGGCAGCTCTGCGGGGGCACCTGCTCTGCGTTAGGCCGCAGGGTTGCAGCATCCCTCGGTCACCCTCTCCTCCCGCTGCCTCCAGCTTCCAGTTTCTTGAATTTTATTTTATTTTCTGAATAATTCAGGTGCTGTTTCCCCCCTCTCTCCCTCCTTTCCCCTTCCCCACCCCTCCCCTCGGCTCCTCGCACACACACGCCTCTCGCCGGGCTGTGTTAGGGGTATAATGAGGCAGCCCATTTGTAGGAAGGATGTATGGCCGGGGCAGCTGCCGGGGGGGCAGCTGGGGAGGGGGGACAGCATTACCATACAAAGGGAACAAATGACATGTTTATCCCTCCAAGAGATTTACGCCCGGCCTCGCCCTGCAGACACAGCGTTCCCCCCCTTCTTCTCCCCGGCACTTTTGATTTAAATTATAAGGATTAAAGGAGGCGGGGGGGTGGGGGGGTG
>NW_009953979.1:2371181-2393127 GCF_000747805.2 Chaetura pelagica
GGGGGGGGGTGGGGAATAATAAAAACAACCCAAACCAACAAAACACCACAACAAAACAAACGCCGACAAATCCACCCCGTCTCTCAAGGTGAATCTGAAGGAGAAGAGGGTGGGTTTTGTTTATGGTCAGGTCCTGATGTGTACCGGTGGTACACACGCTGCGGTGATCTCTGCATCTGTGTCCAGGGATGTCTGTATATTCCCAGCACCACTGGACCTTCCTGAGCACCCTGTTAGACCCGGTGCCCTTGTCAGGGTGCTGCGCAGGGCATCCCAGGCTCAACCCCTGGCTGGAGCAGGCTCAGAAGGCAGGAAATCCTTTATTACTCACCGGGTGATTTCGCATCAAGGGCATGTGCCCGCTCCTGGGATCTTTGCACCCGCCGCGGCTACCGCGCCGTTGAGATCACTTCAGCTCCGCAGCGCATCACACGTATATTCCTTCCCATCCCGTGAAGACAAATACAACCTTTTTTTTTTTCTTTTTTTCTTTCTTTTCCTGCCCCCCAGGCGAGGCCTAGAAGTCAATGAGAAAAAAACTGTATGGAAGCGGGAGCGTGCGGTTCCTGCCCCAAGCACAGGCTCTGTGTGTGTGTGTGTGTTCAGAGATGGGCAGAAGCATCCGGCTCTGAAGAAGCACAAGAGCCCTGTGAGCAATGGGCCCCCCCTGACGTGCTCAAAATCTTTGTGCCGAGCCGGCTGAAAGCCCTGGCCTTTCTTCTTAGTGCTGTTTAACAGTAGTACCATTTTGTTTCCATTAGGGTAATGACATTTCATCTAATGCACCAAATCAGAGGAGTTTTCAAGGAAATACTGGAAATAAGATGTCAAAAACTGTCCAGGAGGTTCACCAGCCCAGGCATGAAATCTCTTTGCCTGCCCTTTATCATGCCACCCTCCAAAAATAAAAAATCACGCAATATTATTTGCTTAAAATAAAAGCAAAGCCTATTTATCCTGAATAAGCAACTTCTCATCTACCCCCTTCAAACTGTTTGCAATTCAAATAGGAAATTGCACAGCCCAGATTTTAAAGGTCTTGCTGACAGAAGCCAACAGCCAGAGCATCCCTCCGAGACCCCCCACGCTTCAAACTGCAGCTAGAGCCACGGGCTGGGTGAGCAGCAGCCCCTGCCCAGCCCGGTGGGGACCACGCCGGCAGCCTGCACAGGGACCGGGCCGTGGCCTCACCTTATTTATCTCCTCCATGATTTTCTGTCTCCCAGATTTATAGAGACCGGGGCTATTTTACTTGAAAAATAAATATTTATTTGTTTCACAGGAGGCAATCTGGTTTATTATTATTAGTAATAAGTATTTGTGCTTTATCCCTCTGTAAGACCTTCCTTTGGAGAATCCTGAAGAGTTTTGGGAATCTGCAGGCTCACCGATTCCTGGTGGCAATTTGAAGCAAGTAAATGCAATTCCCCCTTTGCATTGGTGGGGAAACTGAGGAACAAGGGTTCTGGGGACATTTTGCCTCCCACCCTGCACAGCTTTCAGTGGGATAGAGAGTATTTGTGCTTTATCCCTCTGTAAGACCTTCCTTTGGAGAATCCTGAAGAGTTTTGGGAATCTGCAGGCTCACCGATTCCTGGTGGCAATTTGAAGCAAGTAAATGCAATTCCCCCTTTGCATTGGTGGGGAAACTGAGGAACAAGGGTTCTGGGGACATTTTGCCTCCCACCCTGCACAGCTTTCAGTGGGATAGAGACGCTTACAGAGCCAAGCCACGGAGATGGAGCCACTGCTGAAAACCACAGGTGCAGCTGGAGATGCAAACCCAGGCCTGGGCTTGTGTTTGCCCTCTCAGCACTGGTCAAAGATGTCTTTGCAAAATGGACATGGGGATTTTCAGCTGGAATTTCTGCCCACTTACAAGGGGGCTGGATCCTGCATTATAAACCTGTGCTGGATTAGTGGTCAAAGGGTTTTTTCTAGTTCACACTCTTGCCCACTCCCCATCACGTTTACTGAGAGTATTTAAAGCCCACTCCAACACACTTGAAAAGACATTATGCTTCCCTTAAAAACATAAATCCTTGGACTTAACTGATGATCCATCCCCTCCCTCTGCACTATTAGCACATTAAGAAATTAAACGATAAAACTCCTAAAGATCCGATTGACCAGAATTGCTCTGCTCCATATGGCACGGCATATGTGTCCGGCCCTCCCGCACGCCCCGTTCGGGATTGCCTGGATGTGCATTCAGGCAGGCTGCGATGGGAAAAGGGTTTCAAGGCAAAAAGGGTTTGGAGTTACTATTTTTTTTTCCCCCAAGACACTTCACTTCTCTGCTCCACCTCCAGCACTGGAGGGAAAACTGTAGAGATGCTGCATGACCCTAAATAAGGATGCAGAGCTTTGCTTTGCTGGAGGAGGTCAGGTGAGGCTACTTAACACTTTGCAGGACGGCTTCTAAAAGAAGATGGCCTTAGAAAAACAATCCCAAACCCCAAGGCTACAATCCTGCAATCAGCTTAACAACTGCTGGAGCCAATGGCAGAGGTAACTCTGGGGGAATGGGTCCCTGTAGGTAGGTGCTGAGCACCTGTCCAGGGGAAAAGATTCCCTTTTCTGCCCTACTTGCTCCATGATAAATCACAATTCAATAAACAATAGGTTCTGGGCCTCATTGGGAGCTTTCTCTGAGTAACAATGGGTTTCTAAAGCCTTTGCAAGCTTTTTCACCACTTTGGTCAATTTTAAACCTCCTTTTATTTATATTTTTTTCCTGGGGCTCACCTGAATTTCTGGATGTTGGACAAAGATCACAACTGGAGCCAGGTTCAGTCCTTTGCCCAGCACTGTGAAAATGGACAGAAAGAGCCTGTACCAAAAAACTTTAAACATAGCCTAAACAAGCTTAGTGGGGATATACACGAAGGAAGGGATTAACCCCCCTCACTCCCCAACCAGGAGCCACAAATCCCATTAACTCCCCATCCCTGCGAGGGAAACTCTGCATCCACTGACCCCCAAAATAGGGAACCGCTGCATTTATTTAGTTTTTTACTTCACCTAAAAATCCCAGCCCATGGCAATGCCTGCTGCTGAAGCTCTGTACTGGGAATTGATGATGGTTTCTGTGGAAAATCATCGGCATCGCTGCGAAACAGCCTGACCTCACTGTGTTATTCCAGTGTGACGCCTGCGCCTGCCACTCACCTCCTAAATAGTTAATTCCTGGAGACTGCAAGAAGGTTAAATATGTATTGGGATCAGATGCAGTCACCTATAGTTCTCATTTCTGCAAGGATTTCTTGGGGCTACGTAGAGAATCGGGAGCAAAATTCAGGAAGAGGAGAATGAAAAATCTCTCTCTGCTTGAAAATCCCGGCTTGCTCCCAAGTTGTAATTTGCTTTAAACCAGGCAAATTACTCACCGAGGTGATAGGTAGGAATTGCATAAAATATAGTGGAAGGGATGGTGGGGGGGGAAAAAAAGCTGTTTGAGACAATGGCAGAAGAAAAACTCTGTTATCTATGGTAACAGTCTGGAGACTGACTTCTACAGCATATAAATAGAGCAGGAGAAGCGTTCTCCATGTAGAAACTCCAATGGTGCAGTGAGAGTTTATTTTATCCTCCTTGTCAGGTTCAGCTTAATACAAAAATTCCCTGTCAAGGCAGCAGCTCCTGCTCAGCAATGGGTGACATTGCACCCATTTCCACAGGAAACAGGCCCAAAATTTCTCTTCTGGACACCGTGCCAGCTGCAGGCATTGGATGTGAACTCGGTGGTCACCCCCTTCCCCACATAGATATTTCATCTAAATTAACCCCCCCAGAATTCCCCTGAGCAGCCCTCTGAGCCCCAAAATATTACTGCTTTGTTTACTACCGGGTTTTGTGGCGGATGAAAGCTGACGGCCCAGAACCTTATTCCAAGTACTTATTCCTTTCCATGGTTTTAATAGCATTATTTCATCTACTGGCTGTAGAGGGAAAAAAACCCAACAATCAACAACCCACCCCAAATCTCTTGTACTCTGTGATTTATTTCTGAATTTTCCTTGAGGGGGGGGTGTGTGTGTGTGTGTGTAAATAATCTAAAGGTCTCCAAGCCAAGGGTTTATGCATCATATTTAATAAAATTACATCAGAGTAACCAGAGGAAAAAAAAAAAGGAAAGATGTAGTGCCAGACTGGAGCCTTGTTAAGCATTTTGAGTAATGTGACACGTATTTAGAGAATAAAATATGGAGGGTAGTAGTGAGATTTCTGGGCTGGTCTCAGGAATATCCTGGGCTATTTGTGTTTGGGAGCTGCAAACCCCACCGTGTCATTTGTCCCCTTTGCATTTTGTGCCTCCTTCATTTTACGAGTACTTAGAAAGCAGAATAAAACCAAAAAACTCGCCTCTCCTTGCTGAAATTTGCTATTTCATTTCCAAGCTGCTCTGCTCCAGCAGCCACGGCCTTGAAATCCCGCAGCATCACTTTGGCGGTGACATCTCCCAGCATATACATTATCTTGGCTCCTTTTGTTCTATAGGTCAGCCTGAGAGCCCCAAATCAGGTAAAAGCACTTTCCCAGTCCCTGTTGTGCTGTATGCCACCAGATAAATCTCTGCCTAGTGTGTATTTCCTATACGCAGATTCAACTGGCATCAAGCAGCAGATGGTTCAGGTAGCAGATTTAAAAGCTGTCCTCGCCCACCCCTTGTCCTGACCTACATCTCCAGACGAGTGCCAGGCATACCTTTGCTTTCTCCTATGTTCATCATATAGCTACAGATTTTTTTTCCCCCTCCCCATCAGCTGTCAAAAGAAAAAAAAAAAAAAAAAGAAAAAAGAAAAAAAGGGAAGGGAACAGAGGGGGGGAAAAAAAAAAAGCAAGCAATACCTTCACGACTGATTATTTACACAAGTAAATTTTTTTTTAATGTATATACAGGCAGTATGAAATGATTTTTAATGAATTATCCGTGAGTGAAAACCGTTCTGTAAATCAGCAGGGCTGCAGGCAATTTTTACCATATGTCGGCTTGCATTTGTATCACAGAATTTGTTTTTGGGAGGACGAAATATCTGCTTTTCTTTCATTGCTTATGTGCTAGAAACGGGATCTACATAACTCAGTGCATTTAAGCAAGAATATTGTCTGTTTTTATTGGACTATTATTAATGCAAAGGCGAACGTATCCTATACTGCACTGCACACCCAGAGAGCCAGGCAGGCAGTAAGAGCTGCACGTTAGCAGGGAGAAGCCTAAATAATACTAAAAATCCCTTTCCCTCCCCCCATAAAGCTTCCTTTAAACCTTCCTCCAGGAGGTTTCTTTGAGTAAATCAGCAACTTGCACAGCAAACAAAAAAATTAAAAATCTGCAAAATATAAGCTGCACTCTGCACACATTCCTCCCTTCCCCCTCTGTAAAATAGCATCTGAATTCCTAATGGCAATAAGGATGAATTACTTAACGTATGGAGGGGGTGCTTGGGCTAAAAACACACTCTGTAATAACGCTAAGCTTTATTATCACTGTATTTACCCATAGAAGTGTAAAGCTTGTCATGCACAACAGAAGCCAGAGCCCTAAATGAGAAATTGCCACCATAATACCCTGCAAAACGCAGGTTAGAACTTCTGACTGATGCAGGTTAGAAAGAAATTGCTCTCCTAAATTCAGGTAGATGAAAAGTAGCTGGGGCAGGGAGAAAAACAAAAAAAAACCCACCACAACAAAACAAACAAAGCAAAATTGCTATGGAGATCTCTTATTCCTGCTTTATTCCTGAACTCCAGGGATTTTATTCCTGAGCTGGTAATGCTGAGGAACTGTTTCAATGATCTTTAAAAAACATTGCCGCAGTAAAAAACCAAAAGCCAGATTCTCCATCGTTTTGCCAGGGCTAAAATAGGTAGAGGAGGGGGCCGGTGGGGGGGGGCACTTCACCCAGGTTGTGTTGATGCTGGGAGGGATGAGAAGGCCTCTGGTGACCGTGGTCCTCGCTCTGCCGCTCCATACCCCGAACAAAGAGAGGTCGCCCCTATTTGTATACGGGTCCTGTATATCGAGCGATTTGCTGCTGACTTCAATGGGAACAGGATGCTTTCCACTGGCCCATGGGAATATTTCTGGCAACGCCGCCTCAGGCAGGGGGAAGGGAGAAAGGTGGAAAAAATATATAAATGTATATATAATTATTTTTTTTTTGAGAAAGGAGAATAAAAAAATAAAATAAATGACATTAAATTAAAAATCCCAATTCTTTCTCCTCTGTCCCTGCTTCCATCCCCTTCTCTCTCCGTGGTGAGGATGCAGCCAGGAGACAGAAGACAACAATTATATAATAACGCAATGCTTAGATGAAAAAATGTCATAACCATTTGTCACCCAATGCCCCGTGTACCGAGATGAAGCAAACAGTATGAGACTGACAGGGCTGATGAAAAACAGCACTTCAGCTAATTTTTTTTTCCCTGCTAAACTCCGTTGTGCGCTATGCAAATATGATTGCAAAAGTGGGACATTATCAACACTTTAACGCTAGTTAACTTTCGGAGATGATACTCAGAGCAATCAACACCAACTCAGCCTACAGTAACTTCAAGAACAGAACTGTTTCCCTGCTCCCGTGGCGCTGACGTTCAGTCCCAGCTCCGTGTAATGCCGGGTGATGGATTGCGCGGCACCCGCCAACAAATTAAAAATACATCCCTTCACATCACTTGTGGCAGTAGCGAAGAGGAACTGGTTTTAAACCGGAATAACAATAATAGCAATTATATACCAATATGGCCTGAATCATCTCGCCCTGAGAGATGGTTATTGATTATTAATAGGATAATACTTGCACAAACCAGACGTAGACCGTATCCCTCACCCTGCTGGCTCCTGCGCCACAGCACAGCAGGAACCGACCCACTCCCAACGAGCCCATGGCCTGGCAGCAAATTTATAAAGTTCTTCAACAGCCCGGTTTGTTTGTTTATTTGTTTCCTGTTTGTTGTTATTTTTTTCCTGCCTTTTTTTTTCTCTCTAAGGATCCAATTCCTAAAGCCACATGATCATGTAAGATGCTTTCCTTTCCTTTATTTTTATTTTCTTTTTTTCTTTTTTATTTTTCTTTTTTTCTCCTGAAAATAAATTTCTCTTTATCCATCAGAGCTCTACGTTGTGAACCCTAGAGGTCATCCTCCCAAAGAAAGGATATTAACCCATAATTTTTTATTTTTAAAAGCTTTAAAAGGTGGGCAGAAAAATGATGTATGAAAAGATGAACTGATTCACAGGCAAGGACAGGGCGCTCATCACCCTCATTAGCATTCACACCACTCCCTGTGGCAACGGGGAATAATAATAATACCTTAATACCTCCCAGCAGGGCTCAAAGGACCTGGAAAAATAGGATTTAAGGTGCAAGCTGGGGGGGGCCCAAAAAACCCCAACCTGGTGCTGCAGTTGAACCCGTGGAGAAAAGTTGAAGCTGAATTTTAAGCTGCGGTGTTATTGATTGGGATATTAACAAACCCTGAGCGCGGGGAGTGGCGGGAGGTGGGATGGCAGCCAGATGCCACTGCCGGGCCAGGCCCGCAAGGGTGCTGGCTCAGATAGGGCCAAACACATTCCCAGTCCTAGGTCTACCCAGGGCTTCTTCAAAAACTTTAATTAAGACTCACATCCTGAGTAAAGTGTGGAGAATTAGCTCTATTTTGCATGTGCAGAATTGAGGCGTGGGGAGAGAAGCACTTTAATGAGGGTGGCCCGGGGAGCCCACCAAGAACTGAGCCCCACCTTCATGGTCTGAGCCCTCCTCTTTGGCTGTGCCTTGTCTGGTCTTCTGCTTAATCAAACCACCAGTGATCCTGTCTAGTTCATTAATGAAATGCAACAGTTCATAGCAAGTATTACGGATTGGAGGACCAAACATTACCTTTTCCAAAATTCAGGAGAAATACTAACGTATGCAGTTGCTGCAGGGACCAGAGATAGATAAGCAGAGCACTAGGCTAGTGTGGGAGGTCTGGCCAAGGAAATACTTATATCCAAGGAAAAGTATTCTTGTCTTGAGGGCTGGTTGGCTGCAGAGATGCAGCCAAGTGTTGAGTTTTGCCCCTTCTGAGGACTAGAGCAGGCATTTTATGGATGAAAGAACAAGAAGAACCTTACTGGATTTGGTGGATCAGCTCTGAGCGTACACCAGCCCTGTGGAGCATGGACCAGGTTTGCTGTTGACAGTATCACGCCACAAAGCAGAGAGATCCCTAGCCAGATCCTTCTGCATGGCTTAATTTATTTAAAAGCAACAAAATGTGCTTCAATGATAGAGGGAAAGAACAAAGCTTACACATCACCCAGGTCTCCCTGCTCACAGTGGGGTGGGATTCATCTCTCCCAACTTCACCACTTTTGTTGCCCAGTGCCAAGGCCTGTTCTGAGGTGTCTCCTAAGCCAGCAGCAATTTGAGGGCATCAAGGAAAGGCTGAGACTGCACATGCACCCAAAGACATGACCTCATGGCCAAGGAAAGAGGCTCAGGCGCACGTTTATTAATTAGGGTTTATTTATTTTAAAGGTCAGGTTGGAAGGGGCTTGGAGCAACCTGGTCTAGTGGGAGATGTCCCTGTCCATGGCAGGGGGTTGGGACTAGATGATCTTTAAGGTTCCCCCCCAGTCCAAAGCATTCTATCATTAGTAAATGCATTAGTAGATGCTTAATTCTACAATTTATCCCAAAGGGTCTGCATCTCTGCCCTGCTCTTGGCCAGAGTGAATGAGAGGTTAGACACAGAGAGGTCCAGCTTTTTTGGGTTGGGGATGGGGCATTTTGGCTCATTACCTGTGCTGCCTCAGCAGCTCACCTTGATGCTTTATTCTGTTTCAGATCCTTATGTTATACTGGAAGGGCATCACCAAGCCGATCACTGGAGTCAGGGTCTTGCAACCCTCAAGGTACCCTCATAGAATCATAGAATCTTAGCGGTTGGAAGGGACCTTGAAAGATCATCTAGTCCAACCCCCCCTGCCAGAGCAGGGCCACCTAGAGTAGCTCTTTCCAGCTTTCCCCATGTCCAGGACTCTCCACACTTCCAAAAGGATGGCTGACCTTGGGAAGTCACCAGAAACCACTTCACCGTGGCAGAAAGCCTTGTGAAGCCATGGCTGCTCTGGAAGGGAGCTGAGGTCAGCCAGCATGTTGCTGTTCAACAAGAGAGCTCTCCTGGTTTTCACCCAATGCAACAGCACTTCACTACTGAATTTCTGAAGCTGTAACAAGTCCAGTCCTAGTCCCCGACTGCCTCTCACGGCCATCAGCAAGTCTTGGAGTGAGAGTATAAATGAATTTGTTCTGCCTTCCTGAGTGCAAGGAAACTATCTCAACAGAGAGGATGAAATATTTCTCGTGGCTTTCTGTAAATGAAGGGAGAGAAAGTGGAGCAGAGGGCAACTACTCCAAGCACTCCACCTGGCCATTCGTAGCCTACGAGAGCTTTGTGGGACTGCTAGGAGAAGGCTTTTCTGCAATGGATGAACCCACTCCTTTATCATTCCTGCCCAGATTCCCTTTTCTGCTCTTCCAATCCTTGTTTTGCAATAAATAGCAACCAGGTCTGTGAAGGGTACGCAGGACAACCCTCCCCAGGACCTCTTGCTTTGCTCTCCATCATGCCCCTGAAAGCTATGTCTCTCTCTGCAATGGATTTTTGTGTTGCCAGCAGCAACAGGATGCAGAGGACCACCATCACAAACCTCAAATATCATGAGTTGTGTTACTGGGGTTGCTTTGGACTGAATTTTCAATAAAGCAGAAATTTGGGCACAGCGGAGCTGTCCTCCACCAAGCTGACATCCACTCTGAAGAACCTCTTTCAAAGTCCCTTTGTGCACTTGAAATGGAGGCCAAGAAAACATCCCAATCACTGTCACATCGTCTCAAATCACTGCTTTTTTTTTTTTTTTTTCCACTTTGAACAACTAGCATCAGCTCTTGTCCTATGTTTTATACATGGTCAGCAAGAGACAATCTCTTTCATAATAGGGCAGGAGCACATCCAATTAAATTGGCAAACAATATTACATTTTCCTATTACTTTGCGGAGAACATCCTTTCTGGTAAAGAGAAGCCCAGAGGTTATAGAAATTTTCAGGATTTCTTTTTCAGACTCTTACATGGCTGAATCTGTGATCTCAATTTGAATTAGCTGGTACCTGCTGTTTGGGCTGTTTGTTGTTAGATGTCACTGGCGACGGTGATACCAGAAAGGCTGTAACAAAATAGACTCAAAAGGATCTGAGGTCAAGGGCAATAAAGTTCAAACTATAATCTCTTCTTGCTTGGAGATATTTTTGCACATCTATATCCTGAAAAGGAAATTCAGAAGAAGAATGCCTTCAAATGCAGTCTGAATAAAGTCTCGGGGAAATAGGCTATATATTTTGTAATTAATTCGTTTAAGCAACTCAGGTGATATTGTTGATTTGCTGCTCCCTGGATTGTAATTTATTAGAAATTACTTCTGATGTTTACAGGATGCATAAAGAGTGGTTCAATGTAAATAAGGTGCTGTTGTGTTAAAGTATCCCTTCTGGTGAATTAAATAACTTTGTGAAAAGACTTCTTGCATATATTTATTCCACTTCCTCTTTCAATGTCATCTTGCCTTAGTTAACTGGAGGACAAAAAACCAGATCACATGTGAATATTTTCCCATTCTTGATGGACACTTCAATACAGTTTGGAAAACCCCAAATCACCCTGTGTGCTGTGCTGCTGTACTCACCCCCTTAATCTTATCACCTCGGGGACCCCGGCGCTGCTTTCTTTCTGGGGCGAGAAGCAGAAACTGTCCCTCCCCTCCCTCAGCTGCTGCACCAGCTCCAAAACGCTGAGCCCAGCAGCTGAAAAGCTGTGGCTATCGAATCGGGGGTGGGACCATGGCATGGAGCCTCTGCAGACAGAGCACACAATGTTACTCAGAAGTCACCTTTTCAGCAGAGCGATTTGCTACATACGGGGCTTGGTTTCAGTGTAGAAATAAATCTGAAAATCTATATACAGCCTTCTCCAATTGATCAGACAAATCTTGCATAGCCAAGGCGAATCAGGAGGAGTTGTAATGCATGGATTCCTTAAAGCATCTTAAAATTAATGTCAGGATCTCTCCCAGAGCTGTATTTTTTTTCCAGATTGCTTCTAGGGGGTTATGCAGACATAATTCAGCTGGATCGAACAGTCTAATCTGAGATTTACATGATTGGTAATGCCTGCTTCTCCCGTAATCAATTCTTGCAGTGCACGAAGGAGCTCTGAAACACCCAGCCTTGGTGTGAGGTACATCAATTCCTTCTAACAGGTTGATTCCTCCACCATTTATGTGTTGAGTGCAATTTTGCGTTACGCCCCTCACAGACAAACCCGACAGAGCAGGTCTGTTTATTTAACCGATTTCCCACCAAACTTTAAATACCAGCTTCTACTATCAGCCATGCCCCGCTGCTAATGCAGATCCACCTTGCAGGCTATCAGCCAGAAGGGCTTTTCTCTGTGTTTTCTTCTACTTTAGAAGTGCTTTTGCCATTTTCTGTATTTTCAGTGTTTCCCCCACCTTCACCTTGCAATTTCTCCTTTCAGAATCACAGACTGGTTTGGGTTGTAAGGGACCTTAAGCAGCATCTAGTCCCAACCCCCTGCCATGGGCAGAGACACCTTATACTAGACCAGGTTGCTCCAAGCCCCATCCAACCTGGCCTGGAACACTTCCAGGCATGGGGCTGACACAGCTTCTCTGGACAATATTGGCCACTGTCTCACCACCTTCACAGCAAAGAATTTCTTCCTAAGATCTCATCTCAGTCTTCCCTGTTGCAGCTTGAAACTGTTCCCCTTTGTCCCACCCGTCCCTTGGAAAAAGTCCCTCCCCAGCTTTCCTGTAGCCCCTTCAGGTACTCTTATTGTTTATTAAATCAGTGCTTTTATTTTAAGTATTTTTAAAATGATATTTTACTTTTATTATCTTAATAATAATTGAGTTATTATTATTAAATTAGTGCTTTTTTGTGGTTTGTAAATGATTTTTAGTGACACAGAAAGGCAAAGTGGTGCCATCTCAGCAGATAGGGAGATGCATTTGAACCATGCTGTCTCTCCAGATCCTCAACCTCTGTGTGCAGAGCTTCTTCTGCTAATGGACCCATGTTTAATGTCAAGCAGCAGCATCTTTTTTGCAGCTGAAGTGCTCAGAGAACCTCTTAGGTTTGGCTTTTCTGGATTCTCTGGTGGGACAGGAGGGAAGAAAGGAGAGAGGAGATTAGAGAGGGAAGGAGCTCGATAGCAGACACCGCCCTCTTGCTCTCTCCTTCCCCTAATGCCTGATAAATGCCATGACTAGGAGAAGGAAATCACAAATCTGCCCTGGTAAAACTGTTAATGCCTTGGAGTTAGACTGGGATCCTGCTGTCCCATGGCTGAACTGTGGCACCGTGGAGCATGGACCTGCAAATGAAGACTCCTCTGCTTCACTCTGTTGGTTCAGCAGAGGTGAATGGGACAGCAGGCAGCATGGGGAGTTTAGTATTTATAATCTGTTTTGACCAGTAATAAATCCAGACTATTTTTAATCTGCATGGCTCTTTAGGGAGAGACATCTCATGTCTATGAGACCTATGGAAAGCTCCTGGTGCCTGGAGGCAGCTGGAAGAGCTTTGCAGATGATGTCCACACTCAAAGGAGGTTTCCAGCCTTGGTTTTCCAGCAACTGGGAGAAGAACCATGATCTGTGGGGTGGGAGAGCACATGGTATTGAGTTATGGATATAGGATGCCTGGGCATGGCATGGGCCTGCCAGGGTGGGATCAGCTGCAAATGCACGAGATGTATTCACCTAAGTTTCCTCTAGTTTAGGTTATCTTGAAAAATGTTTTTGCTGTTGTTTCAGGAGGAAATTCTTCCGGCAGCAGTTCTCAACCACAGGTCAGTTCCTACACTCAAAGAAAGATTCAGATTACAGGAAAACACCATTGTGAGCCCAAATAAGTATAAAATCAAGTTTTTTAAGCAGAAAGTATTTTGCCAGCAAACAAACTGATTAAAATTTAGGTTCTGTTGAGAGACTAGAAGGAAAGTCTATAGCAAGAGAGGATGAAACCTGTCTTGTTTGGATTATGTGATTAGAAGTTTTACTATTTTCAGTATCACTAATCTGAAAGAGTAAGCAACGTCAGCAGAAAATTAGCCAATGTGGGAGGAAGAATTGGTATTTTGGGTTTTAATTCTGCATTGGAAATCAGTTGTTAGCTGAAAAACATGCAGGGAAATTTGAGCACTTGATGTTTTCCTTCTTCTGTTGCAGGCAGAGCTGGGAGATGTCAATGGCTTTTTGGAAGGGAATTTGTGTGGGACATGACAGCAGGTCCTTTCACACAAATCCTTCTTGACATCTTCAAATAAATGGTTTTTTAATATAATTGAAATTTTGAGGCCCTGAGAACTGTTAAGTATGTGAAAGAGAAGAGGCTGGTAAAGAGGAGACTACTTCATGTCTTTGAACAAGCCTCACCTAGATGAGACTTGTGCCTACACAGGTCTTTACAAGTGCCCATGCATTATTTGAAATGTAAATACAATTCCCTGACTGCTCAGACAGCAAATGGGAGGGTGAGAGCAGCCTCTGAGGTGCCCAATTTCAGGACTAAGGCAGCAGATGTGGGTGCAGGTCTCCTGGATTTCTGTCTCATCACATCCTATACAGCACACAGGAAAGGGTAGGAGATTTGGGATTTGGAGGTGGTTTCAAATGAGATGTCACCTTGTTTTCACCTCCTTATAACCCACATAGCAGCTCATGTGAATGAGCTGAAACTAGGCATCCTCCAGTTTTGGGAAACCTGATGCAAGGGGAACAGTCTAACTCAAAAATGCAATAATAGCTTAGGATGGGTTTTCAGATCTGTGATCAGTATCATATTTATATTTAATTCTTTCCTATCCCCGTAACAACTTAAAATGAGTATGCATTATCAAATCCTTCCCTTTTTTCCCCAGTGGTGCAGAGGTCTCTGAGGACAAACCCCTCAAGTGGATGTGTTGAACAAGGGCTGAAGGAAAGCCAGGGGATTTAGGCTTTATCTCGGAAATAGTATTTCAATGCATCACCCTGAATGAACCATTGCCAGAGCTACTGACGGGTCAGCGATTCCCTCAGCAAACCCCTAAGACAGGTGAAACACTGGGCAGGGCTTGGAGCATCATTCAGCTGAACTTTCAAAGTAGCAATCCCCATAATAGGATTAAATGGCTCCAACCAATAGAGGTGAAGGCTTGAAGAGATTACGCAGAGTGTGTGAGAGGGAGGATTAGCAGGAGATGCAACAAAAACGGAAGACACAAAAAGGAGAGCGCACTTAGCTCTAAGGGCAAGCGGTGCCACGCGCCGTGCACGCTTGGGTTAACCTCTCTGCCTCCACTCCAGACTGCCCGGACTCATCCTCTCCATCCATGAGAACGGTCCCTGCACTGTGCCTTGAGATGTCCCATCAATACTTGGACACCAGCTTGTGCCCTACACTAGTACTGACATCAAATCATAGAATCACAGAGTGGTTTGGGTTAGAAGGGACATGAAAGACCATCTAGTTCCAAACCCCCTGCCATGGACAGGGACAATTCCCACTAGAAGAGGTTGCTCCAAGCCTCATCCAACTTGGCCTTGAACACTTCCACGGAGGAGGCTGTACTTGAGCTGACAAGCTGTGAGCATGAAGGGAGCTGCTTCATTAGCTCCTTTGAGGAAATCCATGATCTTTCATGATCTGAACTGTGTCATCCTCCCAGGCAGCCTGCCTGGGGCAGCAGACAGCTTTAGGGGTTTGTTGAGGTCACATCTGAAAAGCCCCAGCGATCTTCATGAGTGATGGAGAAATGCTTCATGTGTTTTGGTAAACAGCTGCAAGGGGCCACTGCTGCAGTTTAAGATCACAGAATCACAGAATCATAGAATACTAGGCTGGAAGGGACTTCAAGGATCATCTGGTTGAACAAGATGTGTATCTAGTTTCAAACCTCACCTTGTCATGCAAACTGTGAGCAAGACTGAGTCGGCCAAAGTGCTGTCATTAAGATTACATTTATCACATAAATGTAAGATGAATGACCTGAGGCAAATTTCAATGGAAAAGGTTTATTTGGTAAAAAAACCCAATAACCCTATTCTTCAATGAAGAGATGGGGGAAAACCAGAAAGGGAAACTGCACATAACCCCTTCAATCCTATTTTTAACATTTTTTAAAAAAATATAAAATAGCCCTGAATACCCATTGAAAAAATTGTATAGAATGATATAATTTTTGTTTGCTACCTTTCAAAATGTCTTTGGAAATAAGCCTTTGAGCATTACTGACAAGGTCTGAAAATAAACTTAGCCAAAAAAAGCTTAAGTCAGACATGGGCCATGGCAGGATTTCTTTGTCAAGGCTCAAATTTTTCATTTTTTCAGGTAATAACATTTAGATTTCTATGCTGACCCATTAATGTATGTGAACTTCAGTTTGCTTCTGAATAGGAGCTGAGCATCACTGCAAGGAGCAGAGAATACCCTGCAATAGCAGCTACAACAACTCATATTCTTCCTAACAATATATTCCTCCAAGAGATAGGACGGGAAGAAATGTCCTCAAGTTGTGCCAGGGGTTGTTTAGATTGAATATTAGGAAAATTTTTTTCCCCCAAAGGGTTGTCAGGTCCTGGAACAGGTTGCCCAGGGCAGTGGTGGTGTCACCATTCTGGGAGGGATTTCAAAGCTGTGTAGATGTGGTACACGGGGACATGGTTTGGTGGTGGACTCAGCAGCGCTGCATTAATGGTTGGACTTGGTGATCTTAAAGGTCTTTTCCAAGCAAAATTATTCTATGATTTTAATGTATTTTTAACATCTCATGAAAAGTCACTTATTCAAACTGTTTTCTGCCAGCCCACTCCTCCCTCTTGAATCCAGTCAGGAGTCACAAGATGAGGTATCCTTACCTCAGGTAAGTGTGTAATGTCAATGAGTTGTGGGAGGTGAAGAAGAAGTACAGAGTCATACTCACATGAGGCGTTCTGTGGAGATGGGTGCTGGATCTGCTGCTCCTCAGAGCCTCAGCAACCCCATGGCTTTTGGGAATGAAAGCACCTCCTGAAGGGAAGAGCTCTATGGCTGAACATTAACATCCTGCATAAGGATGCATTCCAGAAATATCAATTTGAGGGAAAGGAAGAGGAGGCAATCCCAAGAGGAGAACATCAGCTTTTGGAAGCTCCTGATCTGCTGACTCCCACTTTTGGATGTACTGAACCTGTCTAATACAAGGAGCAGGGGGGTTTCTCCCTGCCTCAGAGGACATCATGGTTGTATACTCTATCCTGGGCCTGCTCATGGCAAGATAAAAAGAGTTTCTTTACCACATGGGTCTCTAGCTGCTGGGTTGGGCTGAGGAGCACTGACAGCCTCCATAGCTTGTGGCTGCGCTGCACTTCAGAGAGTGACATCCCCAAGCACTTGTCATCCATAGCTGTATTTTCCTTGCAGACTATTAGGGATAGTCTGTAAGAGCTTGATGATAGCAAAGGGCAGTCATGTTTTTACTGGCTCTCATTTACATTCCATTTACATTTAATTTAAGCATTGCTGCATGACCCATAAGCAAAGACCTCCAGTGGATTCTGCTTCTTGTTTTACCTGAGAACTGAGTTTTAGCCGGCGAGGTGTTGAGTGGCCCTGGATGACTGGTGGGTTTGCTGATTCTGGTGAAACCTTACCAGGCCAAGAGGCTCCCATTGCTGCTGACATGTGGGTGATTGCACATAGCCCTGCTGAGATGCTTATAGGTCCTGTTAAAGCCGGCTAGAGCATAATCTTCTTGGCAACTCTGGGCCTTGGGGCATGAGATGTCACGCAACCCTTTGCAACTCAAGGAGACGCATCTACAACTTGGCTAAAGAGGGATGCAGCTGGCGAGCCCTCGTGGTGTGCTGTGGGTTATTTCTGGAGGCAGAGACATGGAAAAATGCTGAGGACTCTTGTTCTGATCACGGCTGCTCGTTGAGTTCTGCTTTGCATCCACAAATGCTATCCCATATTCAGAGAGCACAGTGGTGTATTCCACTATGTCTGTCCTGCTTAAAACCCTCCAGAGACGGCTTATCCTACTCCATACTAGATGCAGGCTCCTCATCCACATCTTAAGTGTCTTGTTAACTGTTATCCTACAGAATTATTGGTGTAGCCACACAACATCAGAGCTTTTCCACTACTGAAGAGGTGTGGTGCAGCTGACGTGCCTAGGGGCCTCCCTTGAAATCAGAGTTTTGTATATTAATGCTTTATTACCCTTTCCAAATAACCCTGAAGCACTCCAGACTCACACAATGATCCATTTAAGTGGAGTGCAGAATGGTAGAAAAGATGACCTGAACGATGTTGTACAGAAGCTCCACAGCTGAGATGAGCTACATCCTAGATTTTTGGCTAACCCTGTACTAGTAACTTCACACCTAAACCCAGGACCATTGTGCCATCTCCATATTATCAGTCTCCAAAACCAGGCAGACACAACCCAACCGCCTTTTGGGTCTGGCACTTGCCTTGTTGTGCTGAGCAGGCCCATTATTGGCCACTCTAAGATCTACCAGTATAGAGCTGGGTTTGAGATCTCCATCTATGTCCTGAAAGTACTGTTCCTGATTCCCTGCACCATCCCCTACATCTGGGATTCCTTTCTCTCTTTCTGACTCACAGATCTCTTCAATGCACTATTCATATCTCTGCAGCCTCTATACATGGTTCTACTTCAGACACATCCCCAAATATCAATATAGCAAAAAAGAAGAAAAAAGGATCTGAGAAGGTACACATCTCTTCATGACTTTAAAACCTTTTTTAAAGAACTGCAGTTAGATATTTTTAGCATAGAATCAGTCTTTGGGGACCTACTCTTTGTATAAACTTGTGCTGGTACAATCAAACATCTGAAATAAATATAGATTTGAGGTAATCCTTGCCAGCTTAGTTTTATAAAACACTGAGTACTGCCCCCACCTGGAATGATTGTGTTTCTTTATTCCACCTTTGGGTGTGATGGAGGGTCTTACTGACCTTTATTATAGGGCTAAACACTATGTTCTCATCTTCATGATGCTCCTGTTATGAACCTTGAAGGTGTCTCTGACACTTCACTTTTCTCTCATGAGAAACACAGGCTACAAGATCTTCCTGAATAGTCTCTTCTTATAAATAAATAAATAAAATATTTTTTCAAAAACTTCACTTGAAACGTGGCAGGTAAAGTACTTCCACTTGTTTACTGAAGTGCATGTCATATTATTGGTACCAACATTAACATATAACTTACATATATAGTAAAAACCTCTCAACATGTATCAAGGTTTTCTCAGTGCTTTTCTTAACAGTTAAACAAGTCCTGGTGCATTTTCAAGTGGAAAAGCCTGATAGACCTAAATGTTCATGCCTGTGTTTCTCCACAAAGCTGCCTGTTTGAGTTCAGTGCCACTTCACTCCACTCCACTTTTCCATTGCCCACGGGCTCGCATGGCATGGGACATTTGTCTCCATCACCTTCTGCCTTCAGTAGATGCAAAATGAATGTAAAACCTGGCCATCATGTTCTTGGGGACCAGCATTCATCTCCCAGCAGGCTCCATCACAAAAGAGTGAATTTAATGGATGTTGGAGCCCAACGATCACTGACAGCATGACCCTGGCATGGTTTTGACCTGGGCCAAGTAGCACTGAGCTGAGGGGCTCTGAGAAACCTGGTCTAGTTGAAGATGTCCCTGCTCATTGTAGCAGGGTTGGACTAGATGGCCTTGAAAGGTCCCTTCCAACCCAAACGGTGATTTTACAAGGGCTTGTGGTGATAGGATGACAGTTAACTGTTTTAAGCCTAAGGAGGACAGACATGGATGAGATAACAGAATGAAATTCTTTGCTGTGAGGGTGGTGAGACACTAGCCCACATTGCTCAGCAAAGCTGTGGCTGCCCCATCCCTGGAAGTGTTCAACGGCAGGTAGGATGGGACTTGGGGCAACCTGGTCTAGTGTGATGTGTCCCTGCTCATGGCAGGGATGTTGGAAGCTTATGATCTTTAAGGTCCCTTCCAACCTTAACCACTTTATGATTCTATGATTTCGACAGAAATGGTTGCAGACAGATGTTTACTGAGCACTGCTCTGAGCTGATCTGGGCAGTGAGCCTGGCTACAGATGAGTCAGCACAGACAGAGGAGGTGACCATATCCCCCTTTGACCAGGGCTGCCATATCCCTTGGAAATGATCTTATCTCAGGAATACAGGCAAAGATCATCAAAGGGACAGAGACTAAATCCCTTTGTTTCTTCTCCAGACTCTTTTCCAACACCAGCTCCTATACATATTCTCAAACACTTTCCGCTTTCCCTCTCCCAGTCCTGGCAGAATATATATCATTAGCAATATGACAATCACGGGTCTGAAGTTGTCTTTTATTTTATCTTATTTAAACTACTGCTTGGCATTTCTATCTTGCTATTTTCACAATTTCTCTTGGTTTCCCCATGTACCGTCATAACCCAGCACACCAAGGTGCATAGACAAGAGTCACAAGAACAAGTATGTACATATGTACAGGCAGCCTATTCCAGCACCTTACTACCCTTATGGTTAAGAATTTCTTCCTGATGTCTAAGCTGAATCTCCCCTCTTTCAGTTTTAAACCATCACCCCTTGTCCAATCACTACCCTCTCTGGTGAAAAGCCCACAGAAATATCCACAAAACCACGAAACAGACATACAGACAAAGTGAAGTTATCTGGGCTAAGGTGCATGTTCCAAACCTGCACGGAGAGTTTGAAGCACAGGGAAAACCCACATGTTTAAGCTGCTTCTGCTTTTATTATGTAGCTGTGAGTGAAAAATACGTAAAACTGAAGGATTAAAAGGAACCACCACAGAACCAGATACATTCAATTCAAGTCTTATGAGAAGCATCTGAGGGAATTGGGGGTGTTCAGTCTGGAGGAAAGGAGGCTGAGGAGAGACCTTGCTCTCTGCAACTCCTTGGAAGGAGATTGGAGCGACGGGGGGTCCATCTCTTCTTCAAGGAACAAGCAACTGGACAAGAGGAAATGGTCTGGTGTTATGCCAGGGAAGGTTTAGATTAGATATTAGAAGAAACTTCTTCACTGAAAGCGGTATTAAATACTGGCACAGGCTGCCCAGGGCAGTGGTTGCATCACCACCCCTGGAGGTGTTTTAAAGCTGTGCAAATGTGGTGCTGAGGGACATGGTTTAAGCACTGGACTCAGCAGACTTGGGTTAATGGTTGGACTAGGTGATCTTAAAGGTCTGTTCCAACCAGAAAAAGTCAGAAATGCAAATGCCTTTTAAGAAGAAGCCATCTAAAATTATAAATGAATTAATGGCTATGATTATTATGGCTTAAATTTATTAATAATCACTGAAATTACAAAGTGAAAACCAAGAGCATCATTTAGGCAGTGACTACTCGTGAACTGCTGCTGGGGTATTGGACCCAGGCTTGGGGAAAGCACGGATTCAGGGTTTGAAAAAAATAAATTATTCTTTTGTGGGTGCAAACAGCATATTCACTCTAGACACTGACGTCAAGCCTGTACACCATGTGAAGATGCTCCTGGCCAGAGAGCTGTTGTGAAGTTCATGGAAGATGCCCAGACCCCTTGGAGAAAGTCAGCTGCGGTTCCCTGGCAGCTGCCTGCTCCTGCCAGTGGTCCTCAGTTGACATTATCTCCTGGCTTTGCCTCTGAACACTTCTCTGTCCTCTTTTGCTCCCTGTTGGAAGCCCTTTCCCTCTGGCAGATTGACAGTGTTACAGGGGGTGTCCCCAGCGGCCAGGCTGCCATCTGTCCCCCCTCCCACTGGCACAACCCAGAGGCACCACAGCTTTGGGATGGTTTTCCTGAGCACTCCCAGAGGTCAAATTTTCCCTCTAACAACTGCTGAGTGGAGTAAACATCTCTCTTGGTGGCACGTAAGCACCTGAAAACCATGCCCAACTATGGGATAGCCAAGCATCCTGCCTATTTAAGACACAGAGGATACAGTGATGCTTCCCTTTCGCTGTAGGGTTTGCTCCAATCTGTTATAAAAATAACTTATTCCAAGACCATCCAGTCCCAGGAGGGAGCGGAAGACTAAATCTCCCAGTTCCTCTTCTGGCTTCATCTTTTATCCATCCCTGTGGCTTTTCTATCCCCAGCCTGCTGCTAATCAGCATTCCTTGCAAAGAGCAGCTGCTAATTTGCCAGCAGTAGTTAGTGCATGCAGAGGGTGGGGAGGTGGTGGCGCGGTGGAGCGGCACCTTCCCAGCAGCTCCTGCCCAGGCTCCTGCCTCCAGCATCACCAAACCACCCAAGCTCAAAAGCATTCATGGCAGAAGCAGATTTGACCTGGTGTGCTGAGTTCCACCCATAAAAAGCTGCTTCATAGTATTTGCATTTCAGGGAGAAAAAAAAAAAGTATTGGTGTATATGTCTGTGTGTTTGTGTGTGCACGAGTGTGTGTATATATAAATACATATATATATTTTGCCCTCTAAAACAACTTACTTCCCTTTGGGAATAAAGGGGATCTTTAAAAATGCAAAAATTCCTTCCAGACAGTTTGTCATGTCTTACTAGAAGCAGCTGACCCTATTAGCAATTTAAATGATGTCTCCTATTAGCATAATTTTTAATGAAGTAGAGCACGTGTTTCACATTTGTGTTTCCGATGGGGGGGAGGAGGCACTTGGACACTCAATGAATGTAGTAGAAAATGGCTTTGAGAAGATAAGGAGTGATGGTGTAACCTTTTGGTGGTGACCTAAGCTGGTACCATGGAATTCAATGTGAATTGAGCAGGATGTGTGTGAATGGTCCTCTGCTAAGGCAGTCCACTTGGTGGTGGTGTGTGTCCACATGGCCATCACAAGGGACCCACC
>NW_009953979.1:2393145-2408444 GCF_000747805.2 Chaetura pelagica
TCAGCAGGACACCACGTAGATGCTCACATTCCCCTCTCTGGATTTGTTCAAGGCCAGGTTGCATGGGGCTTGGAGAAACCTGGTCTAGCAGAAAGTGTCCCTGCCCATGACAGGGGACTGGAACTAGATGGTCTTTAAGGTCCCTTCCCACCCAAACTATTCTATGATTCTATGATTCTATCAGGATTAACAGTGCATGCTCTTGACCTGCTCACATGATTTCTGAGTCTTGGCCAGGACTTTATTTTAGATAGTTCTCTGCAAGTGATTTTGCATTACAATAATTTTCTTGAAATTTGGTGTATAATTTGGTGGAAAACCTGCATTGATTAAAAAGGTCATAGCAATAAGCCTCCACCTCTGTTGGTCACTCTGCCAGATTTTTAGACAGAGGTAGACAAAAAGAAGGAAAGACACACGGAGGGGGTGTGTGTGTACGTGTACGTCTGCTTCTAGAGCAGCAGTTGTGAGTTGTTGGATGCACATCCTGAAGGTCCGTGTGTTATTTTTGCAAGGGCTATGGGAGATGAATAGATGAGCAAAGTCATCTCCATCATGTGTCCATCTTCCTGTGCGTGAAATCACAAAAAGGGTCCAGTGGCATATTTTTAGGGTTTAGAAAAGGTTGCAAATCACCCTCTGTCAGATCTGCAGAGAAAAACTGATTGTCATAGAATCAGAATGGTTTGGAAGGGAACTTAAAGATCAGTTAGCTCCATCCCCCTGCATGGGCAGAGACACCTTCCACTAGAAGGAAAATAAACATTTTCATTTATAATTTTTGGTTTTGTGCAAAAAAACTTGGGAATAGCAGGGATTTTTCCTTTCCTCCTGTCATTCTTAAAGCCTTTGGTAGCTTTTAAAAATGATCCAGAAGCTTTCTCAGGCTGTTGCCCCTCAAGCCAGGCTGTGACTGCAACCCTAAGTCCTCCCTGCCCACTGGGGAGTCCAAAGACAGTTGGCAAACCCAGAGTAACTGACAGCAATAAATGCTAAATAAAATCATTTGCCATCCCAGATCTGTTATTATTATTTCAAATCCTTATTTGCTTTACAGCACCCTTGTGGCAGTGTGCAGGAAGGGGATGCCAATGGCTTTTCAACTCGATCAAACATCAGAGACAGCAGGGATGGTCTGGCTTCTTATTTGCTAAAAACCTACATGATTTCTCTCGGATGAAACAGCAACTGAAATTCCTCATCTTTTTCTCTGCTCTTCTTCTGTTTATCCCACCTCTCCCTGCCTGCAATGCTGATGCTTTGCACTACGCCAGGTCCTCGCACACGAGCCATTTGCGACGTTAGAAGGGAAATTGTGCGTGGGTGTGAAATCTTGTGTGCACACATGTTCCACATTTTGTTTGCTTAAAAGCCCGTGCAAAGCTTGTTGTTGCTTTTCGTTTTTGGTTTTTTTGTATGTGTGTGTTTTTTGTTTTTTCTTAATGGGAAAATCCTCCTGGGAACTGAAGTTACATAGGCAATAACACACAACACAAACCAGTAACTGATCTCTTACAGGGAGGACAGAAATGCCCTTGTGCTGGGCCACCCTTTGGGAAAGCAGAAGGTCACTTGGACCAACCTTTCCCTCTCGCCAGCCTCCCCGGCTGCTGCGTGAATGGTCTGCCACGATACGGAAACATCCTCATTAGGATAATAGGCAGATTTCCAGGATCCACTTCTGATTCCCTCGTCCTGGAACAGTCCCAAATATCACAGATGTTTTGACGGCTCTCCCAGAGGGCGGCAGCAGCTCGTCCTCCACTCTCGGCATGTTGAGCCCTGGCATTGCTGCAAGCAGGGAGCTGCTGATGCCCTGATCCGTGCTGGGGACTGCAGCCACCCTGATGCTGCTGGTGAACCCTACACCTTCACTCCAGCAGAGTGAGGTGTCAAAGTTGGGTGGAGCCCAGATAGCTTTTTCAAAGGTGAGACAGTCTCCAGCCTGTGCATGTTGCAGTAGCTTCTGGGGAAATAAAATGTATCTTTTTAGGATATCCTGCAAGCAAGTTCTGCTTCTTCAAAGGGATCTTGCTTTTAAGAAAGACGTAGAAAAGTGAGATGAGAGGGATGGAGGCAGGTTGATGTTTCCTTTCCACAGGCCAGGAAATTATTAATAGAATCATAGAATAATTTGGGTTGGAATGGATGCTTGAAGGCCACCTAGTCCAATCCTGTGCAGTGAGCAGGGACATCTACAACTAGATCAGGTTGCTCAGAACTGCATCCCATCTGGCCTGAAATATTTCCAGGGATGGGGTTTGTGCCACCTCTCTGGGCAACTTAGGCCAGTGTTTCACCAGCCCTAGTGTAAAAAAAATATTTATTGTATCTAATGTAAATCTCCCCTCTTTCAGTTTAAAACCATCACCCTCAGTCCTATCACTACAGGCCCTGCTAAAAAGTCTGCCCCTATCTTTCTTACAGGCCCCCTTTAAGTACTGAAAGGTGCTCTAAGGTCTCCCAGGAACTTTCTCTTCTTCAGGCTGAACAACCCCAACTCTCTCAGTCTGTCTCCAGAGCAGAGCTGCTCCAGCCCTCAGATGATGTTGTCTGGACCCACTCCAACAAGTCCATGCCTTTCCTGTGCTGAGGACAAAGTGCTGAATTGCAGCAATGACAGTGTGAACACTAGGGGAAAAAAACAGTTTATAAACCTTTAGCATCAAGGTGGCCTTGAGCATCAAGGTGATCTTCTTCAGTTCACCCCAATGCCAAGCAAATGCAACTCTAATTAACATGCTGGGTCCCTCTGATGGCTAGAGGATGGAACAGTGACTTGAGAGAGAAGAAACCACATCTTGATTTGTTGGGTAACCTCAAGAAATTATTTCCCCTCTACCTTCCTTCCTGTCCTCCTCACCTGCCTCAGAAGAGGCTGTGAAGCTTACTTCACGGACGATTGCAAAGTGTTTGGGAAAGTTCAAGTGAAAGACACAATGGAGTTGTTATAGTTGCTGATGTTTTATTTTTCTCTGCCAGTCAATTAAGGGGGAAAACCTGACAATCAAAAGTTATGCATTGCACTATGTAACAGCCTCTTGTAAGGTATATCTTCCTTGGGAAGGAAACAAGTGCTGCCTGTTCAGGAGAAGACCAGATAATAAAGGAGAAATGTCTCTGCACCTTGCCAAACTGGCCCATCTTCCACCTGGTGTCCTCATTCATATCTGCTTGAAGCGATTGCAAAGTGGGTGTGAAGTGCTGTTCTGGCGGGGGAGCACTGCTGGCTGGCACAGCACCACATTAGTGCAGCCACGGTCAGACCCTGCACCAGGCCCCATGGGACTCCTCTGCATTTGTGAGTGAGCTCTGGTGGGACAAGGTGGGATATGAAGGGCTTTAACAGCCTGAAAAACCTGGTGATGGGGAAAGGGAGAAACGCAGCTTGTGCTGCTGTGGTGACATGGGACTTGCACGGGTCAAATCCTTAGCGGTAGAAAGAAGTTCAGAAATAATCTGGGACTGCTCAGCATTGCTGCACTTAGTTGATCTGTCCTGCTCACTCAATGAAATGCCTGCAGATTTTGTGGTGTGACAACAAATTCAAAGCTCAAAATGCGAGTAACAGATAACTACAAGAATAACCATCCCTAGTGCTGCAGGCCTCATATCCTTGCTGAGCATTTATTCAAAGCCCTTCACAAAGAGGAATCAAATAAAGTGCATTCAAATACACTGTGAATTAGGTTAGGGAGATGAGGGTTGCATCTCTAATGCTGTGCAGAGTGCTCCCAGGGGCATGATGTTTGTCCCTACTGGACCATCCATGGCTGGGGCAGCTACCGGAGTGATCCTGCTGATGTCCCTGGGGAGACATCATACTTAGTCCCCAGACTGTCCTCTCACCAACTCTCTTGGAGCTCCTGGACATGCAGCAAATCCTGAACTTATTGAGTGAGGAAGTGACTTAGAAAGTGCTGTGTGATACACCATGGATGTAAAAACAGTCATTGCTACCATAGGGCTAAAATACAGCTATTTCCCTACCACCTCCACAAAGGTTTTTCCTTTGAAAGAAAACCTGTGGTCAGTCATGGTTAGGCAGTATTAATGAACAACCATAAGATGGGATCCCACATTCTCATGAGGATGGTGAGATACTGTCACATGTTGCCCAGAAGTAGTTGTGGATGCTCCATCCCTGGAAGTGGTCAAGGTCAGGTTGGATGGGGTTTGGAGCAACCTTGTCCAGTAGTCAGATGTGGCAGAGACACATCTGCTTTGTGTCATCAGTATCTCAGTCCAGCAAACACTGGACTACTGGCTTGCTGCTTGTGCCAGGTGGCATGGCAGAGTCCCACCAATTCCAGTAAGCCACTGGGAACACAAGGCAGAGTCAGTGTCCTGCTTTGACACAAACTCCCAAAATGTCCAGGAGGATGTCCTATGAAATGATGGAGAAGTGTCTGTGGTGGTGGCAGTCACACTGTCCAACTGTGAGTTTTAGCTCCAGACCACAATGTTTTAGTAGGCCTCAACAATGGATGGGGTAATAATATAATGCCTTGCACCTGCTGGTCCTCCTATGTTCAGGCTTCTGTTGTCTCTCCTGGAGGGTCTAGCACAGAGAAAAGCCCTGACTTTACTCCCACTGAGCTGGGCTGGTTTATAATCCCTGTTAGATTATCTGTCTCCTTGCGTCACTTGCACAGACTCTCGGGGAAACAAGTGTTTTGAGACCTGAAGTGAATTTCATTTATTTTATTCTCCTCATTTTAACTGTGAGGTAGAGGTCAAGGGGAATTTTATACTGGATTTTAATTTTTCAAATTTATGAGTTATCAGATTTAAACTGACCCCTGTAATGCTGCCTGCTACATATTTCACAGAAAGGTGCAAGAAAAGGCACCTACCATTAGGTGAAGTTGAAGTTTCTTGCTTGTCAGTAAAGTTTTTGTAAACCACTTAATCAGAGAGGGAAAGGGACCTTTTGCAAGGGCATATAGTTACAGGAGGAGGGGAGATGGCTTCCAGCAGAAAGAAGGGAGTTCTACATGTGATCTTAGGAAGAAATACTTCGCAGTGAGGCTGGTGAGACAATGGCCAAGGTTGTCCAGAGAAGCTGTGGTTGGCCCATCCCTACAGGTCTTGAAGGCCTGGTTGGATGGGGCTTGAAGCAACCTACTCTAGCAATCTAGTGGGAGTTGTCCCTGCCCATGTCGCGGAGATAGGAACTAGATGTCCCTTTCAACCCAAACCATTCTGGTGTTACATGAATCAATCTTAGAGCTGAAAAGTTACTGCAGTGGAGGAGGCTTAATATCTTAATTGGTGAAGAAATTAAATAGTATTGGTACCAGTAAAAACAGACCTGCCAGCACCCCAGGGCAGTGTGTCCCAGCAGTCCATCAGGCTGCAAAATCAAGAGATTAAGCAGAAGAAAGGGTCATGGCCAACAAATGGCACCTAGCGCAAGGCTCCCGTGGCCAGTGCTGGGGCAGGAGGGTGGGATTAGGCCTGTTGCAGGGATCAGATGCTTATTTGGGAGGGAGGGATGCAGGGAGGGGTTTGTTCATGATCTAGTAGCTTTGATGACTGTTTTCTTCTCACTTTTTCTATTAAAAGCCAAGCATCCAGAATCCAGAATCTGTGCCTGTGTGGGATGGAGAGGGAACTCAGGCGGCACCAGGAAACGGCACCAATGGGCTGCCAAAGCATCACTGAGCCCTAAATCAGATCCACCAAGCCCTGAAGGTCACCAAGCCATCCCCAGGGCTGTAGCAGTCATGGGAGGGTGACCCCCCTGTCCCTTTCCCCAGAGGAAGCAGTAGAAGCTGGAAGTGTGGCAAGTGTGAGGCTGCGCCAGCCCTGCCCCCTCAGCTCCTCCCGTGCGGGAAAACTGGCAGCAAAACCCAGACTAATCCGGAACTGCGAAGTAAAAGCACAGGAGAGAGATCGGGATGTGACTGGAGGCTCATCCCTCACCAAGGGACAGGAGTGTGATGGCAGTTTAAAAGCCAGTGTAAGCACCACATCAAGCTTAGCCCCTCAGGTGAAGGCTCATGCCCAGACCCTTCATGAATTGGTGAGAGTGCGACTAAACCACAGAGGTAAAAGCACCGGGAGTGAGAAGGTGGGCACCCCACCCCCCTGCCCTCCTGAGCAGGAAGAGGGATCTCCTGGTGAGTGGCACCTGTCACCGTGAGAGGGGACAAGGTTGACGGCAGCAGTTTAAAGCTGAGTGAACTGCATTTCAAGCAGATTCTATTCTATTCTGTGATTCTATGTTCTTCCCACCTTGTGGGTATAGCATGGTACTGTACCTGCTCCCAACTATCCCACTGTGTCCCCATACACATCCCGCTGGAGCCCCAGAGATGGCTTCTTCCAGGCTGCCCCAGGGCTGGATCTAACAGTGGCTGTAAGGCCCAGTGTCAGCCTGCTGTAAGGTAGAGATAAGAATGTTGCGTGGCACTATATCAAAGGCCTCATGGAAGCCCAGGTAGATGACATCCAATAGATTTTCCCTTGTCCATTGGATGAGTCACTCCCTCATGGGCAGTCAGCTGGATTTGCCCTTGGTGAAGCCATGCTGGCTGGCACTGAAGGGGCTGCTGAGCCTTTGTCTTTCCATTTTCTAGCTTTGCAGGCACTAGTTGTGAAGCATTTATGTCTCTCGGTCACTATTACTTTACAAACTGCTACAAATGAGCTCTTCAAAGCAGAAACATTCTTCTCAGTAAACTACCTCGGCATTTTATTTGAATCAGGCTTAGTTCTCCTGCAAAGTGTGCAAATCTTGTTAATTCTTCACCATTGCTTCTGCACTATTGCTAATGCTACTGTTCCTAAAAATTGTTCAAGTTCCCTTTTGCCTGAAATTGCTTGGTTTCACTCACTATTGTAATACCATAAGCAGATTTGCTGCACACTGTATCTACAACAATATTTCTAAGCAGACATTATCCAGGTGGTTTTTTTCAGTGTGCCAAGCTAACAGCTATTGTTGCATTTTGCACTTCTTGTAATACCAGGGAATGTGAAATACTCTCATTTTTGTTTTTAATCTATTGCTGCCTATTCTAGCTTTCTGCAATAGTTTCACAGGTTTTCAGTGTTTCAGTCACTATTTGTTTCACTCACCAGATTTTCTACAGAATAGCACATTCACACTCTCTACAACTACCTGGAAGGAGGTTGTAGTGAGGTGGGTGCTGGCCTCTTCTCCCAATTTACAAGTGATGGAACAGGAGGAAATGGTTTCAAGTTGTGCCAGGGGAGGTTTAGATTTGATATCAGGAAAAATTTATTCCCCAAAAGCGTTGTCAGGCCCTGGTCCAGGCTGCTCAGGGCAGTGGTGGAGTCCCCATCCCTGGAGGTATTTCTAAGTAGTGTAGATGTGGTGCTGAGGGACATGGTTTAGTGGTGGGCTTGGCAGTGCTGTGTTAACGGTTGGACTTGGTGATCTTAAAGGTCTTTTCCAAGCAAAACAATTCTATGATTCTGTGATTTACATCAATAGAATCACTATGACCAGAACTGTCAAATGAGCTCAACAAATTCAGATGTTCCTTTGCACACAACTTATATTTGATATATCCCTGCCTGGTTTGAAAATGTGACCCAACACGAGGAGCTCAATACTTGCTCCATGATCCTCCCCTGTAGGAGTTTTTGTTAGATAGTTTGGGTTTTACATAAATTTCTATAATTTCCATCAACATTAAGTCCCAATGGTGAGAAGTCATGAAATGAATCCCCAGGATTGTAGGATTACTTTAGTTAAAGAGAGTTCTAGTTTGAATGGTAAACATTTTTTTTAACTCACCTCCTGGTTTTTGTAGATGCTCCATTTCCTCCCCCCCAACAATATCTCTGCAACTCCAGGAGATAAAAGCTTGCATGAAAAATGGAAATTGGTTTTCTCATAGAAGGAGATACTTGGTAGATCCTGAGGGGCATTGCAGGATTATCTTTTAAATTGTGAGATTTGCAATGAAATAATGAGCAGTACTGACCTCACATTTCTACCTGGGCAGGACAGTGTGTTTATTTTATTTCCTAAGGTAAACAGTAAAATATTTCAAAAAGAAAATAAATGTAATGTATTCATAATTGCTAATGTGATTGAGAATGTACATTTAAGAAATGTAATGGCATAAACCTGAAGAAATCTAATTCTGAAAGGAAGCTGTCTAAATTTAGAGTGATGTAGTGCTAATTAATCCATTTAGCATTCCATGCTGGTTTCAGCCCCAGGAATGACTAAACAGAGGACTGCCCCTGGCTTAGGAGGGGCAAAGAAAATGTAAGAGGTTGGATTTTTTATTTTTTCCTGTCAAGTCAAAACAGATAATCTCTGATCACCTCAGTGACAAAGGTATTTTTTCCAGGTTGATTTGCACTACTTGGGTTTGGATGGAAATGCTTTCTAGCAAAGTGAGGGCTAAACTTGTTGGTTTTCATTTAAGTAAAAGCTGTCTCTACTTCAGTGAGGGTTTTATTTGCATCAGACCAGCAAGACAGAGCCCTGAAATAATCAGTGATACAGACATGTAGATATACTATATAGCGGTGAGTACATATCTATATGTACACGTATGTATAATCCAAGGACTAGATTCTAGGGTAGATCTACTAGGCTACATTTAGATGAGATACTAGGAAGCAATTCTTGACTGTGAAGGCAGTGACACCAGCACAGGTTGCCCAGAGAAGCTGTGGGTGCCTCTTCCCTGCAAGTGTTCAACACCAGGTTGGATGGGGCTTGGAGCAACCTGGTCTGTGATTTTATGACTAACCTAAGTCTGCTAGAGTCAAGCCATGCCAAATATTTCCATCAGTGCAATGAGCTTGGGATGAAGATCTCCAGTTACCTGCTCAAAACCTTCTTGTGATCCCTACATTGCTTACAGAGAGTATCACATCAAGGGTTCAAGGGTGGGATGAGATTTTCCCTCCAAAAAAGAGGGGCCACTGCTCCAGTCCAGGCACAGAAGGTTTACTGAGTTTTGGGTTCCCAGAGGAGAGAGGTGGTAGATTCACATGATGGTGGCATGGGGAGGATGGGATCTGGCAAGGTGTCTGCAGCATAGTAGCCTCAGGGAGAGACTCCAAGTCAGTGCTGTCTTCATTCAAGAACAGGCAAAGAATTAGAGTTTTTACGGGTTCCACTCTCAGGCCTTATTCCCATTAAAAAAAAATAAAAAATAAAAAAAAAACCAAGGAGGAGGAGTCATTGGGACCACGGGACATGAACAGAGACAAACAAAATCTATGAAAAATCCTGGTCTTTGAATCATGACAGCTTCCATATAAACAAGACAGCAGGGAGATATGAGTTGAAATCAGTGGACATCAGTGAATTCTTCTCAACTGAATGACACCAGGTCTGAGCCTTCTTAATTTTCTGGATGGCTGTAGAAAATTTTTGTTATTACTTATTTTTAGCTTGTGCTTCCTTTCCCCTTCTCTCTAGGAGAAGCTGTATAATTGCTTTGAAACCTACTTAAGGTCTGAACCAAGAAGTTAATGCAATGTTGAAATCTCATCCAGCTTACACATATCCAGCTTTGTTCTCCATGAAGGATGCAATGAAAATGCAGAGTATTTGACAGCTGTGACCAATATCTCTGCTCTCTGGGCCCTGCTGCTCTGGGACCAGATCTAAAAGACACTCCAGACTTCTTTATATTTATCATTGCTATTAAGAAGGAAGGAGTTAAAGGCATAAGATTGGAGACTAATGCATCCTGTGAGTGTCTTGGCATAGAGAGCAGGGACCATGGAGACTTCAGAAACAGAACTGTCACCTGAATTAAAAGGATTTGGTGTCAAGGGATGTTACATTGAGATATTGGGGACAAGGACATTTATTTCTCTGTGTTGGTCAGACATGTAAGACTGTGGGGCCCTCATTCAGGTACACAGAAGGAGGTGGTGAACACCGATTGGGCTATGCTTGAACTGCCCCTGCAATTGTATGGGAGATGCCACACCATGAAATGGGTGTGGCTACACCACTTTTTTTGGTGTAGGCAAACACCTCCCATTAAAATATCCAATAAGAAGTCCCTTGACTGGGACCACACGGACAGGGAAGTCCCCTGGGCTTGCAATGCTGGGATGGTCCCTTGGCCATGGCCCTCCTAGCCTCTAAAGAGAAAAAGGCTTCTAAATCCAGAATATAATACAAATATATATGCATATATATTTATATATACAGAGAGATCCATACCGCTCTGCCTATTTGTATAAATAAGGTATTTTTTTCATATTAAACCCTTACATCATACCAAGCTTGGCCTTCAGGTGCTACAAAGTGATGTGCCAAGGTTGGCCAAGCTCTGCCAGTTTCCTGCAGCTCAGGAACTGGCGGCTGTGGATGTGAAGTCACTGGGGAAAGGGAGCAGCAACCAATGCAGTTTCACTTGCACAGATGCACTGGAATTACGTCATTACTTTCTGCAAGCTAAAAGTATTTTGAGTGTTTAATTGCCAGTGCTACATAACAATCTGGAGTAATTATATAATTAGGAAGAAATTGCAGCTCCCATTAGGTACTTAGAACAAGTCAAATTTAGGTTTGATTTTTTAAAAAGGTGGGAAGTTGTGCACATGTGGCTTTTTGCATAATGATGTGACCTCGAAGTAGTGAGGGAGTTATGTTTGGGTTTTTTTCCTTTCCCTAAATGAACATTTCAGTATTCATTTAAAAAATAGTTGGAGCAAGACTTGGTTGAGAAGATTGAGAAATCCAGTGAAATTAGTGTTTAAAAAGTTCATTAGAATTAAATGTTTCTTTACCAGGTGTGTAATATTTGATTTCAGTATAACTTTGAATGGAAAAAGAATTGGACCAGCTCCAGGGACAAAGTCTTGCTAGGGAGGAGATGGGAGAAGAAACCAGATCTAACACTCAGGGCATCATTCTTCCCCTCTATGGGAGATGCCCTCTGACACAACAGTGTTATCTGGTACTTTATAATCAGGATTGGAAAAAAGGGCTATCGCATCCATGCCATATTGCTGATCCTGTTGTTCAAGTGATCAACATTGCATTCATTAAAGCCATTGGAGTTTTGCCATATCTTTCAGCCAAAATTTCCTCCCTGAGTGAGCTCCCAGCTCTCCCAACGATAAACAATTTTATTGAAGAAACAATGTGAGTCGTTTGTATGTGCAGGCAGAGGGAAAAAAATGCCTGTGCATTTTCCGCCCAGATGTGTAAAATGAAGATCCTGCCTAACTAACCTCTTTTAAAGTCTTGAGCTGGGCCCAGGAGATATAATTGATTTGGATTTTTTAAAAGCCAGTGCCAATTTCATCAGAAAAACGTCTTGTGCAGCTAAAACCCACCGGGAGCCAGCATGAAATAATGGAATGGTTAAGTAACTTATTACAGACAGCAAGGAGAATTTGTTGCAGAAACTGTCGGCATGTCATTTTGGTGCCAGGTCAGAGAAATCAGTTATAAAATTGATTTCTTTTGGTGGTGATGCAAAAAACAAAGGTGCCAGACAAAGGGAGATGGGGCAAATATATTATTCCTGTTGCAACACTAAGCCTCTGAGTGGGAAGAGAGTGGTAAAACAATAGGAGACGGAAAAAATGAGCTGAATATGGAGACTGAAATTATCCTGCAAAGTTTGGAAGCTTTGATGTCACGTGGAAAAGTAATTTAATAGCCAGGCAGACAGAGAGCTGTGTCTCAGCCTAATGCAGGGCTGAGCAAACCTCATTGATTTCCATGGAAGGCAGCAGCGGTTGGGGACAGATCCTGCACTGGGGCCACAAAAGTATGGAACACTTTGGCACAGTGATGGGGAGGAAAGCAGTTTTCAGAGCCATTCAGGTGGCATCAAACCCTTCGACCCACCAACAAACTCCCTTGTGTTCAGTGTGCAATGGGGAAACGTCTGACTGGGGCTGAGGGCACCAGGGATGGGAGCTGCCACTGCTCCAGGCACCCACTGCTGCAAGGAAATATTCCAGCTGCCTCCTAAGCAGACAAAAAAGCAGGAGGAAAGGGCAATAAATCATCAACAAGGACAAGGAATTTGATGGTGTAGATGGTAAAGTGGGGAATGGGTTTTGGAGATAACCGGTGTCACGCTGTAGCAGATGTAAATCCCTACAGTCAGGTCTACACCGCAAGGATCCAGCCCTTTGTTCCCCACAGACTCTAGGATTAGTGGAAATGAAAAGGATAAAGAACAGACCTCATGAAGCTGCGATTCACCCGTGCATTAATGTATGCGCATAAAAGGAACGGCCACCCGGGCCAGGCTGCAGAGAGAAAAGATGCTAAGGTCATTCAGGAGCAGATGTCACCTTAGCAGAAAACAAAGCAGTAAAATGAACAAGCCTCAATGGACCAAACGCCTTTTCAGGCAGGCTCCAGAATTCGTGTTCCAGTAACAGAAATAAATGTAGAGGGAAAATGTGTCTGTTTGTTTCTTTCTTTCGCAGCAATATAATCGCAGACCCGCGTCTGTTCAGGAGCTACTTGAAATAAAGCTAGAACAACGCTTATCTCTTATCAGCACTCGGGATTTGCAGTAATGAAAAGATTTGCATAACAAATGCTTCTTCTCCTTGTTCTGGTTGGGATGGAAGTATTAATTTCCCTTACCTTTCTCCCATATTATTTAAAAATGTATCCACCTTCGAGTTAAAAAAATACAAAATCTTTTTAACTGCTGCCTAAGCCCTTCTGCATGCTGACTTTCTCCTGCTGCAGTTTAGGGATTGAAATGAATACATTTCTGCATTCATTTATACAGGGTCCTTATGGCTTTTATGTACTTTCAGACAAAATAAAGACAAAAGGCCTCATTCATGCCTTGCGTGGCTTGGTTTTACACCCCTGTCACTCTGCAGGCTTCCACAGCCCTATTTAGAGCGAGGGAGGTGAGAGAAGGATCTGCCCCACGTAGTCAATTAATTATGAAGTCAATCAGGAGGTAAATATATGCATTAGCATCGGCAAGGGCCAGAGGGGATCTCTTCTGCTGTATCACAACGTCTTTATGCACATCAGCCTGCTCTGCCCTTTGATCATTTATGCTCACAGCCGTGCCCCCTCCTGCGCACTCGTGTTAGATCTCCCAAGCTTTGTGTCTCAGCTGGGCACTGAGGGGAAATGCTCAGTGCTGCTCTGAAGGCTGGAGGTTTGGATGGACCTCCATAGGCTCTCCCGGCTGGCACTCAATCTCCCCTTGCACCAAAGTGAAAAGAAGTAGGCTCAGCACATTCCCAGCAGGTATCTGACTCATCTCCTGAACTGAACGAAGGCTTTCAGAGACATTCCCCAGGCCACACACCAACACAAAAAAGTGGGAGAGCAATCACCTACAGCTAGGACCTGTATGAAATGTGATGGGAGTCATGTCAGATCTGCGAAGACCCCTTTTCAAGCCAAAACTGCTTCTGTTGAAGAGCTCCTGGTCACACTGATGCATTTTTCTTTTATTCAAGACCTTCTTGGGAAAGGTCTTCTTCCCCTGTATGTGGAACAGCTTTCCTAATATCTAGCCTAAATCTTCCTCCCCCAGATAAAGCCTACTTCTTCCAGTCTTTCTCCTGGAGAAAACCCCACATTTACTTCAGAGGAGGTTTCCACAATTGCATGCTTTTCTGGTGTCCTGTCATCGTATTTTCTCTTTGGTAGCAAAAAACCCCCAACAAATTGAGGTTTTTTTCTGTTTCCCCTTGTCTTTACTCCTAAAGCAGCAGAAAGCACATGAGACAGAAGGAGTCATCAGCCCTGTCTGGTTGGGGTAGTTTTGGTTGAGGGTTTGAGTTTCACCCATCCATGCCTTTTTGCATGGAGGCATCACAGGAGTGAGGTGTCTTACTCAGACATGGGGATGACAACTCCTCCTTTGGGACCGTGACATGAATCCCCCATCCTGGCTTGCATGGAAACACTGTGCTTACTCTCTCATTTTTGTCTCCTCCACTAAAACCTTCTGGGGCAGTAGAAGTGTTTTTTTTCTTTGTAAATAATTCCTTGCATAATTTTTATTTTTATTTTTTAAATATAACAAAGAAATATCAGACATAATCTGTCCACAGGGGACTGGAAAATTGCAGAGTGGTATTTCCAGTGTGACCTTCTGCATATAAACTAAACTTCAAGCTGGTCTTCTCCTCTGCTTTGAAAAGACAAAGTGCAGAGATAAGGGTTAGATCAGATCCTTTCAGTCCCAGTTGCACGTGCTTAGATGGGACAACATAGCCCATGAAGTAGCAAACTCTCTATAAGACAGAGAAGAGGATTATTGGTTTAGTTGTTATTCTTGTGTTTCTTCAGTAAGATGATTTACAAAATAATTTAAAGCAGGCAAATGAAAGGCTGAGACCTGCACTGAGGGAATAAGCAAGTTTCCTTGCAAACTTCTGAGTTCATCTTGCTTCTCATCTTTTGCTTGTGCTTGGTGGCAAGGTCATTAGTCAATTAAAGGTGTTTTAATGTCTGATTTTGAACTAGTGTCACCTCCCATTCTCTGTAAACTGGTCTTGGGAAAAAAAAAAGATGGCAAATCTGGGTAAAATGGCAATTCTGGCAATATTTGGCTCCTATTCCAGTTCATGAAAGCTGAATTACACTTGTAACTTACTGAATAATTGTATTTTTGCTACCAAATAGGGACAACTGTGGATTTGTCGGCCAAGTGCCTGGATTTATAGCCAAGGGTTGTCAAGTTGCTACAGGAATTTTGAGCCATTTCTCTCTTCAGGTGACTTGGGAAGAACTTAATGAATTGTCTCTATAAGATTTATTAGAATTTGTAGCATGAATATTGTTTCCCAAAATAATCAGACTCCATTCTGACACACCCACAAAATCCAAGATAAAGTCCCATTTCATGTCAGCCAGAAGTCAGTGTATTACCCATGCAGACATTAATATGGTAAAGCAACTATTTCTGCCGAAGAGAGGAAATTAAAAATATTACCATTCTTTCCAGTTCATTGTGCTGGAACAGTCCATATTAATGATATCCATAGGTCAAAAAGGAAGATGGGGATGCTTCCTCATTCATGGACATTATGTAGAAAATTTAACAGGCCTTTTATTTATTTCTTTTTCTTTATTTAGGACATTCATGCATGCTATCCCTTATTTCAGGGCACTGTGCTTTTTAATTAGGACATGGGCTTTGGAATAAGCGCATTAAAGAAGAATTGCGAAGGAAATAAAACCTGAGGACATTAAACTAAAATAACAAGGAATTAAAAATGCATATGATTTTCATGATTTCCCTCCCGCCCCAGGAATAATTTTGAGATTGTTGGGTCATCAACAACACTTTTAAAAACTTCAAATAGAAAAAACTTTATTCTTTCCC
>NW_009953979.1:2408649-2433999 GCF_000747805.2 Chaetura pelagica
AGAGGGGGAGATGAATCTCTGCAATGTAACAAATAATTCTCAGGTCTTAATATTACATATTTATGTAAAGTCTAATTTAGTTCAGGAGCCAGCCGCTGTTATGCCATTACAATGTCCACCATGGACTTCCACATTGCTAACTACTAGGGAAAAGGAAGGCAGGTACTTCATTTGCTTTCTGGCTGTTTGGTCATACCAGAAATGATGCCTGTCTTCTGCAATTTCTCCTCTTGATGGTGAAATGCTGAACAAGAAATCAGGAATGAAAAGGGTAAGCACGAGAAGTTAATGCCATAGGATTTGGCTTTTGCTTCTCACTCACAGGGGAGGAATTACAGTGACAGGTGAGTTGATTTGGGTTTCCTACCCAGGGATGGGTGACAAGTGCAGAGAAAGTAAGGATACTCTAAGAATATTCTTGAGGAGGTCGAGTACCAGCCTCTCCACCTTGAGTGGATAACAAGTATGTTTGTGTTTCACGACATGAGGAAAATGTAGGTGTAAATTGGGTGCCTGTATTAGGTAGACCCTGCTTTTAACTTATACACAGGGATTCATAATTTGTTACTTGGATTAGAACTCATCGGTTTCAGCAGAAAAAGCAGAAGCCTCCATGCAGTGAGTTTGGTCTCTCTGGTTACACTTGTGATTACTTACTTGGCAGAAGGATGCAGAAAGGCTTTAGACTGTGGGCAAAGGGCACAAATGGTAGAGCTGGTTGCAGTTGTGCAGTCTCTGTCCTTGGACATTTTCAAGATCCAACTGGATAAGCAACCTGGTCAAAACCCATGGGTGACATTGCTATGTGGAAGAGGTTGGACCAGAGACCTCCTAAAGGCCCTTCCAACCCAAATTCTCCTGCAGTCTAGTAAGACAACATCTTTTTGCTATTTTTCCTTTTTCTGGCTCAAACTCCTCACCCTCAGAACTGTTCCCACCTTTAAACTGTTCCATTACTAGTTTAAAGATCCGGGACATCCCTCCTCAATCCCTACTTCAGCCAGGTCTTCCACAAGACTCTCCATGTCTTTAATCTCCATCTGCAGAACAGAAGCATTGCTCTGTCTGCAAAAGGCAGCTGTGAGATTAAATTTGTTAGAGATCAATGGGTCCTAAATGCGGTGGTAATAAGGGCCGTGAGACAGACAAAATACAGGGTGGGAAAAATCTGACAAGATTTTGATATCTGGTCTAGTTGCCTGGATACTCTCTCCTGGCACAGAAAACACATGCGCCACTGCCACCGTCACATGGTGTGAGCTCAGAAGTTGATTCACTTTGAGTCAGGATGAATAAACAGAAAATAAAACGTCTACTGTGATTATTTCAGGGCCAGCACATTAGCAGTTATAAATTGCTAGAGACCTTTATCTTTCACACCTAGGTGTACCTTGGCTGATGCAGAGGAACAAAATTGTCTTCTTGCCACAAGCCTTGGGTTCGGAGCAGCCTATGGTTGCAATGTGTTAGGAGCATGATTTTGGAGTGTGTTAGACAGTCAAGATCTGCAGCCTACTTCCATCTGGTCACATTAATCTTGTGGCTTTGCCAGCAACTATGTGGAGAGGAAGATGATGTGCCTCCCACTGTCCTTGTGTGGGAGAAGTAGTGCTCCTGCCAAGCTGTTTGCATAGGACAACAAATTCAAGTCCTGTCCCCTCCAGGAAATACATAGGAGCTTTGGAGGGGTCTGCTGAATCGTCACATTGCTTCTCAAAACCACAGTGTCGGGGCAACTCCTTGTAAACCTGGTAAGAGCCTAGTGCATTTCCTCTTCTGGGCCACATCAAAGAAAAGTAACTTCCCTCTGCTGAGGAAGAAGACAATATGCAACTGTCATTCTTAAAAAGCTTAATAAGCTCCCAAAACATAAGGATTGGAAGTCCAGAAAATACGGGGAGGTCATTTAAGAGCATAATTATATTTCATCATCAAAAAAAATAAATGTCAGTCTAACTTTTAAGACCAGTCCTCTTATGGCAGGAAACAGGACAACACATAGTCTAGAGCACCACCATCATGGAAGTTCACTGCCAGCTGTGAAGTCAGTGAATACCTGCTTGATCCGAGGAGAGGCACCAACACACCATGTCCCACAAAGCTGTCATTGTGGTTTTATCTCCAGCTGTGTTTAGTTTAAAGTCAGAAAAGCCTTGCAAAAACTGTGTTACTGGCCCCACATTTTTCTTCTGGCAGTCTGGTACTATGGGCACTTCTCTGTGAAGAAATTAACTTCTTCACCAACTTTTTTTTTTCTCACTTGTTGTTGTTATGGTTTAAGTGACCCTGGTACAGTGTTGGACGCCTCTAAGAGGAACTAGAAAGGGGGTCCATTGGACCCTGAAAGACCCAGGAGGGTTGGAACAAGGAGGGGTCAGTGTTCCCCCTACTTCCCACCATACTCTATAAAAGCCAGGAGAAGCTGAAGCTCAGCCCCTTGCTTCTTCCTGCAGCCTTCTTGCTGGAAGCTTCTCCTGCTTGGAGATTCACCAGGTCGCCATGTGCTCTCCAGAATCTGACTCCATCGTGTGCTGTGAGGGGCTGTGGACCCCTCTCCTGAAGGGACTCGCTGCAAGGGACTCTTACCCACCTATTCCTGCCATCATTGAGATAGGTTTTGTATATATCTGTATATAAGTTTATGTATCTGTTCTTTCCTCCATGTGTTCCTTTTTCTCTGTTATTGTAAATTTGTTCCAGTTTAAATTTCCAGCCCTTAAGTCTGTCTCTTCCTTATTCCCCTTTATCCTCCTTGGGAGGGCGGAGGGGAGATAATAGGAGCAATTCTGCCCTCCGGTTTGTGGAGAGTCCTCCACGAACCTCTCCTTCATGAGTCCTTCCCTTGAGGTCAGGAGCTGCTCCAGCCTGGGCTTCCCACAGAGTCAGGGCTGCTTCGGGAACAGCCACTTTCCATGCTGCAAGGTCCTCCATGGCTGCAGTTCCAAGTCCATGGACTGCATATTCAAGTTCACCCCTCCTGGCACCTTCCAGGAATGTTCCACCATGCTTATCCATGAATACAGCGGGACAGCTGCCATCTCCCCGTGGGCGGTAGGGGAACTATTACTCTGGCACCTTCTTCCCCTTCTTCCTCACAAACCTCAGAATTTTCACCCCGGCACTGCTTTCACGTCTCTAGCACAGCCCCTCTCTGCTGCTTGCTCTCTGCTCAGGTCTTATATCAGTTCTTACATATGCTAATCGCGGGGACCCGTCTGTTGTCTTCCTAATGACCCAGCCTTGGCCAGCTGAGCTGGGGAAGCTTTTAGTAGCTTCTTACAGGAGCCACTCCTGGGGCCCCTCCCCTGCTACCAAATCCATGCCAGAAAAAACCAGCACATTCGTTCAGCTAGGGTTTCTCGGTGCAAATTTTTATTCCCTTCAACTTGGCTCTGTTTTTAAAGCTTTGGCTTGGAGGTTTAAAGTTATGACCCTCTCGCTTGTGATGACTGTACAAGAGGGGTCAACAACAGGAATCTGTAACAAAATCCGTTTATTTATTACAGAGATCCTTTCAGAAGACTTTGTGCAAATGGCACTATTGCACATGACTTCAAAGTTTAGGATCCCACAACGATCTGCTGATTAATCTTCAGCAGAGCAACTCGTAGGCACGAGTACCCACAAATATGATGCTGTAGGAAGGATTTTAAACTCCCAGTGACCAATTTAATAAGCATTAAGGGCTGTACCCAAAGTGCCAGCTGCCAGTCTGTGGGTGCTGCAGCCATAGTTGATGCTGAGATGCTTGTGCTTGACTGTTCAGCATTACCATTGCAAATGTTCTGCTGTTTCACAACATTAGCTTAGCAACAAATGAGCAGGGAAAAACATTTATTCTGTAGCACATTTGAAAAGACATTTCATATGCGTTTAGCAAACTGCCCAGTGCAAAAGCCACATGTAAGAGGTATTTGCTGGGTAGGAGTTCCTCTGAAAATGTAGAGGGGATTTGCGTTGGGCCAAAATATGGCAGAAGTTGGAGTGAACCCTTCTGCTTGCTCCGTGGAGTCCTCTCTTCGCTGGGAGACTTGTCTTTTGTAGATGGACAGACGGATGGATGGATGGGAGGGAGGAAGAAAGGAAAACTCATGTCAAAACCCAGATTTCAGCCTCTGAAGTTAAACTCTCATTTGCACTAATTTTCCTTAGTACATGTTGGTAATTGTTTAAGCAAAAAAAAATCATGAGGCAACTCCCAGTAAGTTTACTCTCTAAACCAGGAAAAGATACTAATCTTTAAGAGTCCAGGTTATCACAAACAGAGATAGCAATTAATTTTCTGAAGACTACATGATAGTGAAGTGTAAGGGACCCAAGTCAGTCCTGGCAGTTGGTCATGCTGGATGATGTGCTGATAGTATTAAAAGGCAAATTGCCATCAGTTTGTCTCCCGGATGACAGAGCACTACAGCAGAAGCAAGTAACCTCTGGTAGAAAGTGGAGAGGAACTGGGGCATCGTAACATTTGGACAAAAATATTCTTGCACTGCTACTGCTAGTTATAGCCTCTACCCAGGTAACAGTTCAGCTGTAAGAATAGAACCAGCGAATCACAGAATGCTTTGGGTTGGAAAGTACCTTAAAAATTACACAGTTCCCACTCCTCTGCCATGAGCAGGGACACCTCCCACTAGACCAGGTTGTTCCAAGCCCCATCCAACCTGGCTTTGCATGACACCCAGGTCTGCAGGGGTCAGTGCTGCTTTATACCTGGGTCTGTGTCTGTGAGTCCTGCATGGACCCATCTGTCCTGTCCCCCCCTGCCAAAAGGCCTGCTTCGTCTGGGGAAGCGGACAGGGGAGTCACCCTCCCATGACTGCCACAGCCCTGGGGATGGCTTGGTGACCTTCAGGGCTTGGTGGATCTGATTTAGGGCTCAGTGGTGCTTTTGCAACCCATTGTTGCCATTTCCTGGTGCCCCCTGAATTCCCTCCCTATCCCACACAGGCACAGATTCTGGATGCTTGGCTTTAATAGAAAAAATGAGAAGAAAACAGTCATCAAAGCTACTAGATCATGAACAAACCCCTCCCTGCATCCCTCCCTCCCAAATAAACATTTGATCCCTGCAACAGACCTAATCCCACCCTCCTGCCCCAGCACTGGCCACGGGAGCCTTGCGCTAGGTGCCATTTGTTGGCCATGACCCTTTCTTCTGCTTAATCTCTTGATTTTGCAGCCTGATGGACTGCTGGGACACACTGCCCTGGGGTGCTGGCAGGTCTGTCGCCACATCCTGCTGTGGATCCTTTGGCTTCTTTCTGACAGTGTTGTGGTGCTGCATGCTCAGGATGGGTTTGGAGGTCCTAGGGACACTGTAGTCAGTGGAGAGCATCTCCTTGGGCAGCAGGAGCGAGCTGATCTTGGGATGGGGGATGGTGCCACTAGTGCCAGCAAGGTTCTTGGGCATGGGAAGGCTGCTGGCATCACTGTGACTTATCTCCACAGGCCCCAGGGAGAAATCCAAGTGCCTCATAGCCTGTTGTGGCAGATGCTTCTCTGAGGACACAACGTGACTGGCTGGAATCCCCATGGGGTCCCTGATGGTTTGGACATGGCAGGCAGCAGCTGGCAGTGGATCTGTAGTTCTTTGGTGGATGTAGATCTGGCTGCTTCTGTTTGAGTGTCATCTAGAATGGAGTGTTGGAACTCCCACATTTTGCCCAACAAGGAGGATCAAGAAGACCTGGATATTGGGTCAAATGCAGAAGCTCTTGTTCAGTTATATCTCACCTTACTTAAGGTCTTAACGACATGTTATGGGTAGGATTATCTCCTTCTAAAAGACACTGTGGAAGTAAGTAATAGAGTACAGCTAGGAACTTAATAATATTTGTCAATAGACAGTGCCAGAAATGAATGCTGCTTTTTGAGTAAATACAATGTCCTTGGACTTCTGTAAGGCATTCAGATTAGCACCATATAATACTAAAATGTCAATGAAATCTCCTTTTAATGGATTCAGTACAGGAAGACCTCATAAAACAGTCCACAGTGGAGAATCACTGTCAAAAGGAAGGATTTTTACTAAAGTTTCACGTAGATCAAAACAAAGTGTGACACTGTTCCACATTTTTATTAGCCACTGAGAAATAAATCACAATATAAAAGCACTGCTGATGAATGGCCCAGGTATCCCTTGGAATTCCTGCAGAAGGATAAATCAGAAGATGGAAGGGACAATTGTTTTCGTTGTGCCCTAATCCAAAATTAAATGTGTTAGGAACAAAAAAACGCACAAGATAAACCTGCAAAAAGGTGAAATTGCTCATAGAAAGCAGTGGCTCCAGAGAGGTGTTGGTGGTTTAATTGATGGTGAGTGAACAGGGGCTGTCATGGGATATATTGCAGTGCTAAGTTGCAGATATGATGCTTGGAGGGCATCTCACGAGGGAGGTGTGAAGGGATCAGCTTCTCCCTCTGGACAATTGGGAGTACTAGAGATTTTCCTTGCCGTGGTCACGTTTCTGCTCCATTGTAGTGCTCAGTTTTGAGTGCAAGTGATAACAATGACCTTTTTTTTATACTACTTAAAAGGCATAAGGCAGATTGATTGCAAACTTGGGGTTTATGAGGTTTCCAGGAAATTAATGTTTTTTAAAACAATACACAGCTTGTTAATGATCTTGGGGTATGTTTTCAATGCAAAGGCATTTCTCCATGGCATATCCCAGTTGTCCCAGTGCAGCGTTCTCATGCCACAAGTCAGTCCCCCCAGGTTTCCAGCATTCAGCTCTCTCCACTGATACTAGGATTCAGGAACTCTTCCAGCTGAATAAGGTGTCAAAAGTCTCTCCCTGAGCTGGCCTTCACTTGCAACATCTTGAAGAGGATTAAGAAATGGAGACAGTGGATTTTGGACCGTGTCCAGAGAAGGACAAAGGAGCTGGGGGAGGGTCTGGAGCAAAGTCTGACAAGGAGCAGCTGAGGGAACTGGAGGTGTTTAGCCTGGAGAAAAGGAGGCTGAGGGAAGACCTTCTTACTCTCTGTAACTGCCTGAAAGGAGCTTGGAGCCTGGGGGGGTTGGTCTCTTCTCCAAGGAACAAGTGATAGAACAAGAGGAAAAGGCCTCAAGTTGTGCCAGGGAAGGTTTAGATTGGACATTGGGAACAATTTCTTTCCCAGAAGGGTTGTCAGGCACTGGAACAGGCTGCCCAGGGAGGTGGTTGAATCACAGAATCCCCATCCCTTGAAGTGTTTAAAAGCTGTGTATATGTGGTGGTGAGGAACATGGTTTAGCACCAGATTCAGAGTTATGTTAATGGTTGGACTTCATGGTCTTAAAGGTCCTTTCCAAACAAAATGGTTCCATGATTCTGTGATTGTGGAAACAGGACAGAACTAGAGAAGTCTTCTGTAGGCAGGAAAATGAGGCAGAGAGGCAGTAAAAGGAAGACTCACAAAGGGATATGGGTTGACCTTGTGGGTCAAATGGTTACATCAGATGTGCTGTTCCTAAATCGGGTTCATCAGAGTCCCAACCAGGTTGCTGTATAACCTAGGAGGTAGCTGATGTTTAGAGATGCTCAAGTTAGTAATATTTGTGTTCCCAAGCATGTGAGTGACTACCAGTGTGTTACACAGTGCCAGTGGATGCCACTGGGCACTGAACCTGTCATGAATCATATTTCAGGTTTCCTCCATCAATTTTATTTAGAGGTTCAATTTGGTAGGAAAGTTCATTGAGCCTGGACCAGCACAAAACAGAGCAATGGAGGCTGTTTTTTCTTCATCAATTATGGGAATGGGGATCTCAGGCAGGATGCTGGATATCAGGGTTGTATGCCTTCCTTTTTCTGAAGAGCTTGAATCTCCATCTCTCTGCAAAGCTTTGAGGCTGTGATCCCGGCATGGGGTGTAGTTGTGTTATCTCCTTTGAGTGGATGCTTTCCAGCATTACTTGGCATTTAAATATGAATTACACCAGAGCAAATAAGAGAAAAACACGACCCTTTAGCCTGACTCTGTGTGAGGGAGGCTCAGGTTATGTCTATAGCAATGGGCTGTAAGGTTGCAAGGGCAGTGTTAAATTGTTATTATGTTCCTTGGCATAGTTTTGGTCTGCACCAACTAACATTGAACCAAATAATCCCCAGGAATAGCAGAGGGTATAGCATGGACCAGGGGTCGTGACCAGTGAGTGGTATGAACATGGCCACCTTTGTTTAGGGACAGTGAGCTTAGCTGTACCACTTGGCCTCAGGGCAAGGAGCCGCAGTCTTGCCTTTGGTAAACACTGTTTAGTTTGTTGGTGTGAATGAAAGTGAGGGATTAATTTATGGAGCAAGGTCTGGGTCACAGGTCTTTCCCAGCAGCTCAATGAACATATGGCACATTAGAGACCCATCTCAACAGCTTCAGCAGGAGGTAAAAGCATCCCCTCCCTGAGAGGAGTCTACAGTGGAGTCAGAGAAAAAGAAATGCAGGGACAAGCCTGCTCTGGGTGGGAAAGGTCTTGCTTGTCCATCTCACATCCTGTGACTGTTCTGATGTATGGATGCAATGTAACAGCATTTACTTGCAGACTTTGAAAAGGAAACCCCCTTTTTTTCAAGTACCCAAAGTAGGTGCAGAACTGTGAAACCTGTAATGTTAAGGTCCTTATACATTCTGTGTGGTAACAAGAGCCATAATTGAATCATAGAATCATATAATTGTTTTGCTTGGAAAGGATCTTTAAGGTCATTGAGTGCAACTGTTACCCCAGCACTGCCATAGCCACCACTAAACCATGTCCCTCAGCACCACAGCTACATGGCTTTGAAATCCCTCCAGGCATGGGGACTCCACTACTGTCCTGGGCAACCTGTGCCAGGGCCTGACCACCCACCCTTCTGGGGAAGGAATTGTTCCAAATATTAAATCTAAACCTCTCTTGCTACAACTTGAGGCCGTTTCCTCTTGTCCTATCACTTGTTCTTGGAAGAAGAGATCAACCCCCCCAGGCTCCAACTTCCTTTTAGGCAGTTGCAGAGAGTGAGAAGGTCTCCCCTCAGCCTCCTTTTCTCCAGGCTAAACACCTCCAGTTCCCTCAGGCACTTCTCATCAGACTTTTGCTCCAGACCCTTCCCCAGCTCCGTTGCCCTTCTCTTTATGATGCCCTGGGCAAGGCTGCAGAGGCTGGTGCTGCCCATCCCACCTCTGCCCTATTGGAGGAATATAAATCCTTGTGGTTCTCAGAAGACACTGCATGTTAAGGTCCTGAGACAGCCCTTGCACACGCCTTATGGTAGTGACACATGCCAAGCCTCCTTTGAAAATTTAGTCAGAAGTCTGTGGTCAAACAAAGTTGTGGTCTGGCAAGGAACTGAGTTCAGTGTCTTGTGTTCCAGCCATGTTTCAAATCTCTTTTGTGATACAGCTGCATATACAAGTACATACAGATGTGAGCATATGTGTATGTATACAAATAATTCTGCATATTTTTACATGACTGTAAGCTCTATGTAAACTAATTTTCACCCCCTAAAATTGTTGATACTTCAAAATAATGTCACATTAAAGAGTAAATAGGGAACCATGTCTTTTTCAATATTATTATAGCATAAAACTTGAGGGTGCAGCAACTTGCTATGGCTTCACCAAGCTCATGCTCACCTTGTGACAGAGGTGAAGAAATGGAGCCCAGCACCTTATGAGAATCATGTATGATGCCCCATGATAAATGCACCCACAACACCCTGCTTTTTCAAGTCTTGCACTTGCTGTTTTGTATCTCATATATAGGCCTAGTCTTTCTGGCCAACCTTATCAAGGGTCAGAACCTTGTTTGCCACTTGAAACTTATTTTTCTGTCTCTTTCTTACATCAGCAAGTGGATCTTAGATGTTCTCTCTGCCAGTCATTGTGCCTTTTGGCAGCTTTATATTTGGCTTGATTGTACTATCTTGTGAACGTGACTGTCTTGAAACAGAATAGCATTGATGCACAGACTGTCATTCAGAGACAAGGCAATCTTGTTCTTCTTTTAATCATGTGGGCTTTCCCCTTTCCAATTCTTGGTGACTTTCCTCCTACAGGAAATGAGTAGATCTGGCTCTGACTGTTATAACATTTTACCAGATGTGTTCTCTTTTGTCGCTGATTTCTCTTCAAAAGTGACTGCCTGGGTTGCTTTTCCTGTGTTAATGCTGGTGAGAGAAAATAGATTTTAATTTCTCCTTCAGCAGTTTGTGACAGACCCTAAAACCTGTATGCATTGTACAGTTAACCACTGTAGTATGTATTTTTACTGTTTCAGGCACTAATTAATTTTATTTATCCTCTCAATGTCTCTTGGCTTTGCAAGAGAAAAATAATGTGTGCTTGTCCCCATCTCATCAATGCGGTTGTTTAAACAGGGAGAACTGGTACTCAAACAAGAAAGCACTGGAGAGGCATTGCAAAGCCATCAAACACACACATGGTTCCAGCACTATCCTTGGGGGTTTCATCCCAGCATCTTCCCCCTTCATTGGTATCTCCATGGCACTAACTAGAAAGCCATCCCCAATGAGGACACGATGCATTAAATAATAATACTTTGCATGGCTTTATGGTTTTAGTAGCTCATCATCCTATGACTGCTGGTAAATGCACATATCAGAGCTGTAATCAAGGTCGAATTCTGCTTTTAATTATACCCTCTGCCACACGTTGAAATCAGCAGCATCACGTGGCCACGTCTGAATGCTCAAATGATAAAATGCGGAAAAATGCAAGTGAAAAGAATTTGGTAAAACTTTCTTTTTCTGATGGAGGTTTAGGAACTGAGTTTGGTTTTATGGAACTCTTGCTGAAGGCAAAATTTGATCTTTTTGCTCTCTTTTCTTGCTTTTTCTAATTAATTTTTAATCTTTTTTGTTCCACAGGACATGCTGGTTTAAAATAAAGACTGAATGTCAAAACTACTAAAAGCTAGCTTTGAAAACCAAGTAATAATTCATTTAAAATCAGCATCAAACCAATGCTTCTCCCTAGTGTTCTCCATAAACTCAAAAAATTAGGTGTTTCAAGAAGAGCAGTTAATTATACAGACATAATGTGGAGCAAGGCATTTATAAAATCCCCTAACGGTTGATCAAATGATCAGAGAATCACACAGCATTTGCAATTAAACATTGAAAGATTCACATTTCTGGTTTTGAGTTGCACTGCTGGTGGTTATCTTATTGTGGCATATAATGAAACAGTTGTAAAAGCACAGAAGCCCCCCTAGAAGACCTGGTGATGAAAAAACACACTGTCATCCTGGGATAATAAAAATCTGCACTGATTCTTCATCAGTATCAGCTGAACTAACTAATTCCTTTCTTCCACATTTCCCTAAGCTTCTCAATCAGTAAACCTGAATATTGTAAAACAACTTCTCAGCTTAATTAAAGATTAAAAAATAATCCAGTAATTATTTTTGCTAACAAGAAACTCTGCATAAAGACAAAAAGTAAGGGAGTTGCCCCACTTGAAAAGAAACTTTTTTGCAGGCTGAACTGTCTGTTTTCCTTAGCAAAACCCGTAGCCTAGTTAATATTGGAGAACTCATGTCCCTTTTTTTGTTTGTTTGGTAGAGGATCCCACATATTCTCTATGCTTGGTCTATGACTGACTCCCTGTTAATGTCAACTACATGACTAAGTGACGATGAAATTTTTAGGAAATCTGTGAGCTCTGGAAACTAACGACCTTCCTTATTTCTACAGGTTTGTGAAGAAGTTGAAAAGCTTTCACAATATCCCATGGAGATGTGCAATTTGTATTCAGAACAGTTTTCCGAAGTGACAGCAAGATTTTCCATCGGAGATTTCCTCAATTAACCCCAAGACATGCAAATTGGCATTTTTACTAATATTATCCAAGGTCTCAGGCTTGTGATGAGCAGAGCACCAGCTCTCATTAGCACACCTGTAAGAGCTCTGCAGCAAGAACGTGCAGCTCCCAGCTGCTGAATGTTTCCTAACTTTGTTTCCAAATCAGCAGCTTCACTGTCATGGGAGAGAGAAGATGAAACTCAAACCCCACCAGAGCCTTATGCTCGTCAACAATGTGCAGATGGACAATGCCACTGGGTTTTGGTGGCAGTCATCTCCAAAGACTTATTAGGAGTAGGGCTGAGGAAGATTTAACCCCCTAAAACATGAACATATAGCGTCTGGAGCAGAAGTCTGATGAGGAGCAGCTGAGGGAACTGGAGGTGTTCAGTCTGGAGAAAAGGAGGTTGAGGGGAGACCTTCTCACTCTCTACAACTGCCTGAAAGGAGGTTGGAGCCTGGGGGGATTGGTCTCTTCTCCCAAGGAACAAGTGATAGAACAAGAGGAAATGGCCTCAAGTTGTGCCAGGGGAGGTTTAGGTTGGATTTTGGGAACAATTTCTTCCCTGGAAGGGTGGTCAGGCTGCCCAGGGCAGTGGTGGAGCTCTCACCCCTGGAGAGATTTCAAAGTAGTGTAGATGTGGTGCTGAGGGCTATGCTTTAGTGGTGGCGTTGGCGGTGCTGGGTTGGTGGACTCTTTGTTTTAAGGGTCAGTAAATGAAGTGCATAAGCAGAGCTAGAAGCAGGACCTCCCACCCTCAATCAAAAGGGTAAAAGCCATGTTACGCTGGGTAAATATAATATAAAAAAAAAAATGCTCAGGATAAATTTTAAGAAAACTGAACAATTACTTCTTGGAGATGTAGTCAATAGAGAAGGATCTCCTGGTGCAGCCCAGATTTACTGTGGAGTTATCCAGGAGATGCTCTGTATGAGAACTCATAATGTACTGAGGTTCAGTATTGTTGTAGGAACAAGAAAGCCAAAAATATCACCAGCACAGCCTGGGACTTACAAAGAAGCCCTATGAAAAATGAGGCAACTTGTTAAAAGGAAATTAGTAAGAGCCACAACTGAGTGAAATGTTTGGAAGCAGCAGAGATATTGTTTAAAGACACTCTATTAGAGGCTTAGATAAAATATATAGAGTGTATCAAAAAAGGCTTTAAAAAGACCAGAAGAAAGCTACTGTAATTAAAGATCAGAGTGAAGGAGGCTATTACAAGTAAGAAGAGTTAATGTTCAAACAAGGAAAAATAGAGAACATACATTCTATTAAAAAGGTAGACTAAAAGATTTGAAGAACAACTTTTTAATATAATGAACAAAATCTCAATCCTTTTCCAAACATGACTGGATTAAGAAGCCTGCCAGGCAGTACAGAGGGCCAGCAGAGGACCAGGGTGTAAAAGGAGTGATATCAGGCTGTCACGTGTGCATCAGGTAATGTCAGAGGAACTCAAACCTAAACTGTTTGTACAGAGGAAATCACTAGTAATTATAACAGGGAGCAGAAATGTTAAGTGCACAAAGTTGGGGAAGAGTCCACATGGGTTTTGCAGTCATGGAATCATAGAATCCCAGGCTGGTTTGGGTTGGAAGAGACCTTAAAGATAATTGAGTTGCAACCCCCCTGCCATGGGCAGGGACACCTCCCACTAGACCAGGTTGCTCCAAACCCCACCCAACCTGGACTTGAATACTTCTAGGGACAGGGCATCCTCAACTTCTCTGGGCAGTCTTGGCCCAGTGTCTCATCACTCTCACAGGAAATAATTTTTTCCTAAAATCTCATATAAATCTAAAGTTTTGCTTAATAAAACTGCAAGAGCTCTTTGCCAGCACCAACAAGTATATTAATCCAGTTGTGTTGTGTACGTGACCTTTGAAAGGCCCCTTCCAAAGGCTGCAAAGAAAAGGAAGCTACCATGGGCATGAGATGGTATAAGAGATACACTGTTTGTCACTGATTAAAGGACAAGCAACAAAATGTTTTGCAAGAGAGTGGGATCGTTAACAGGATCCCAATGCTGGGAGCTGGACTGCTGAACAAATAGGGATGATACATTTGCTGGTGATACTAAATTATTTGAGGTTGTGCAAATGAAAACCAGCTGCAGAAACTTCCTAGCACTGAGAGACCAGATGATAAAATGGCAGCTGAGACTCAGTGTCTGTCATGGCAGATTAAAGCATGGGGGAAAAGCAACTCTAAATCTCTGACAGGTACTGGAGCCAAATGAGGTCAGTGGAGATGTGGTCTTAGAGCTATGGCAGATATGGCCACAAAAATGGCAGAAAACCCACTGCCCAGTAGGAAATGAAATAAAATTATTTGCCCCTCCAAGTGACAAGCTGAATTTTAGAAACTGATAGGAAGTGAGAAAGAATAAAACAACAGCCCCATCACTCCACATGTGTAAAATCAATCTGGGGAACTGCGTCCAGTTTCTAGACCCCCGAGTCAGCAAGAAAGACATTGACAAACTGAAACGAGTCCATTGGTACCATCAATGTGCTTAGGAAAATGGAGCATGTGAAATACGAAAAAAGGCTGAAGGCATTGGGTTTGTTCAGTGTGAAGAAGAAAAGACTGAGTGGAAATTTTAATGCCACCTTCTTCCTACTGTCTTAAAAGAAGGTGTTGAGAAAATGGAGTACAACTCTTTTTGGAAGTGGCTGAGAAAGGACAAGATTCAGATGCATACAAAATGCAAGAAGGGGTGTTCTGGCTAAATATATGGAAAAAATCTCCACATGAACCCTAAGCAAGTAGGGCTAAGCTGGCCCTACTTTGAATATAGGATTTAAGTGGAGACATTCAAAAGTCCCTTCCAACAAAACCACTCATACTTCTACGATTGCTTTGGATGTTTGTAGATTGTGACGGCCTGGCATCTTGAAAAATGTGGTTTGGGTCCTCTTTCTTAGGCCTCAGGAAGATGGAGGCTATGGAACAACATCAACACGAGAAGAGATTAGTTTGGCTGAAATGGACAGCTGAGCCTGGAGAAGAAGGGAAGGATGTCTGTAGATCAACAAGTGCTGTAAGGACAAGAGCAGAGAAAAAAAAGAAAAGTAAATCATATTTGCAGCCAAAATATACTGATGTTGTACTGCAATGGCAGTATGGCCCTGAGCCTGCAGTCTTTTCTTAGAATTCTCATTAGAAGAAAACCAAAAGATCATCCTCTTTGTTCAGGTCTCTTGCAACTCAAACCATTCTGTGATTCCTCAATGGTGTTCATACTGTCCTACCAAGGCTGGATGCATGCTCCAGTGAGCCTGGAGGGAGGCTGCAGAAGACCCAGACAAAAAAATGCATTTGCAAGGCCCTGCCTAGCAGTTGGTATAAAGGAAGCAGCTAGCTCAGTCCTTTCTCTGTCCTCAAATGTTGTTTGCACGTGCTAGCACATATCCTGCCTGCTGACGTGCTTCCGTAGGTGAAGGCAGGATTAGTAAAAGCATTCGAGACAGAAGCTTATGGTGGATGAAGAGAAAAGCTGCTGCCAGGGCCCCTTGTGGCCCTGAAACCTTCTCCCTTCCTTATCTCTCTTTGTAGCACTCTGCAGTGTCTGTATTTCTGAAGGCAGAGGGAGGAGGAGGAGAGAAATGGTGGGTTCTGTAGTGGTCATTACTCTCTCCAGTGGCAAGCAGTATCTGTCTTTGGGGAAAGGTGACTATGGCATGCTTTCCTGACATCATGTTAGATCTTGGAATGTTTAAAATAATAGGAAAAAATGCATTTCCCATTGACTTATTTGAGAACAGCTTGCAGAGTTCTGCAAGCAGATGGTATGATGTATATTAAATTATCACTTATGTTGGGGGGCTTATTTTAAGGATGGAAGTGTTGTCTCTTGGTAGTTGTGCCAGAACTGCTCATCACCAAACCAGGATTTTTGTATCCTTCCAGCTATCCTGGAGAATATTTGAAGAATCATCCCTTCCTAGAGACAGGTAAAAACTGTACCGTGTTTTGCTTCTTTTGCATCTTTTAATGAAAAGGGCAAGCAATTTTTAAAATCCCCTTTATAAAAAATGAGTCCAAATTGGCATTAGTTGAACTAAAGGCAAATGTCCCCCAGACATCATTGTAAATCTCCTCCACTTGGGTGAGGGTTCACATTGACAACATGAATAAGTAGTGCAAACATAACTGGTAAAGACCAAGAAGCCTAAAGTAAATGCTGAGTCATCAACAATATTTATAACCTCCCACACTCAGAATAGAAGATACGGAGGGACTGCAATTACAGAGATATGACAAATGTTCAATTTTTAATGGCTCCAGCTGTGGGACACTTCATCGCCCAAGAACATTGCTGCTGAAAGTCATAACCCTTTTAATCCATGGATATTGGTTGTAAGTTACGCTCTGTCCACTTTTTCTGCAAAAAACTCTGGCTATTGGCTACTTAAAAAGTTATGTCCAGTTTTGCAGCTATCCATGTCCCATTTTTCCCTGTTCTACTTCTCACCATAATCTGGTTTTATAACCAACTGGCCTTCTTCTATGTTGCTCTTACACTCATTTTGATGCCTGACACCATGCAACTGTCAAAACACAGTGTCCTGTGGATGGTTGGTAGTTTAATCTCCTTCTCACCACAGTTTCTAAACTAGCCCAGTAATTCTACCTCATCATATGAAAAACTATATTCAATAAACAGCACCTGCACTGGGCTCATTATGGCTTTGGGATATTCTGTCTCATTTGGAATGTGAATTCCTGGGGGGCTGAAGAGGTGACAAAGTCTGGCTTGTTTCCCCAGGACTAAAATATCTAGATATCAACAGAATTTCAATACTTAAGTATCTTTAATGATCTGGACCTGTGCCTTCCTGTACATACTGCACAACAATATACTGGGTAGCAATTTCAAAGAATGGAATAAAAAGTCAGTACATCACATGGATGATACGGAAGATAATTTTATAAGCAGTCAGATATATTTTGCATATGCTGTTAATTTATTTTATTCCAAACAGAATATCACCTGGCATTTAATTTCCCTCAAGGATCCAGATGCTGTCAGGAAATGTCCTGATATTTTAGTTTAAAACAAGAAGCATTTCAGGTGTTTCTTAATCCATTTTATTATGATTTCTCCAATGAAACTATCTTAAATATACAACATTTCCATTTACATCAGCACCTGAGTGCATTTTGCCAAGCAATGACAGGCTGTGCTGTGTATCTATTCCCAGAAGAGCTTTCTGTGTTGCAATTTAATAATCACTGTTATTGCTGGATGCCAGAAAAAAATAAGGTATCTGTGGTCAAAGCCCTAAAAATTCCTCATCACCTTTAATGAAATACCACTTTTATTTTATATGCACACGCTTTTCCTATGCACACAGATGAGGAAAGAGCTCACGTTTCATGAAGATTATCTCTGAGCACGCTCATTGCCTGCTGTGCAGGAACTGCCTGCTGCAGTAGAGGACGAAGCCCACGAGAGGGCTCAGGGAAGCAGCCTGCATCCCTTGCTCCAGTCTGAATCCCTGGTCCAGCCAGCATCACTGGTCCAGCCTCTATCCCTGCCCAAGCCTGCATCCCTGACTCAGCCTGCATCCCTTGACCAGCAGCCCTGGGATGACACCAGGCAGGGCAAAGCAGGGCCCAGAGGGAAAGCTCCTCTGTTTCATTATATTGACCGTCCTCCTTAAAACAGGTTAGATAGGGCAAGCAAATTAACAAGCAGTCCAAAGAACATCAGCTTTTTTTACTGTGGATCACAGAATCCCAGAATCCCAGATTGGTTTGAGTTGGAAGGGACCTTAAAGATCATGTAGTTCCAACCACCCTGCATGGGCAGGGACACCTCCCACTAAACCAGGTTGCTCCAAGCCCCATCCAACCTGGCCTTGACAAATGTTATGAATGTTGCTGGATGGTACTGTACGACAGCACTTACAGCTTATGAAGCTTCTTTCAGTTTTATGGCATCAGCACAGCAGGCTCTGCTGAGCACCACATGAGCACATTTATAAAAAGCTTATTACAGCATATAGCACAGGAGTTGTTTTTTGAGCCCTGCATGGGAAACCAGCACTATTAAACACGATTATTTCCTTTAGTGGGGCAGCGTAAACAACTCTGTCATTTGTTTTTATAAAGTCATCAGTGCCTCTGCATACAAACCAGCATGGACTGACAAAGCCAAGGAATCTACCAGGCACTGTGCAATGCATTTGAAAACACTGGCAGAGCATGTTCACGTTGCATAATTTTCCACCAAAGAACTTAATTGATTCCATTAGTTTGTTTTGTTTTGTTTTGTGTGTGTTTTTTTCTATTTTTAAAAAGGTTTTTATTTTTTATTTATTGCACAGTTTTGCTGTCAGATAAAAACAGAATCACAAAGAAACCCACAATATTTTGACCAAGTGTATACCTATGCATATAAGCAAAATAGGCTGCCAAAAATACATGAGGTGACATTTCATATTTTTCCACACTATCTAATCTATTACCAGTCATCCTGCTAGAAAAAAACATCCTTGCTTTATATACAGAAGTGATGTTTTCACAGATTTTGAAGATATTCTGATTTATCTGCAGAATTTATTGTAGGAGATAATAAAGAAAATCCACTTATATGCAATTTATTTGTATTTGTAAGGTAGACCAGTACCTCCAGCAGAGCAGTGAGCTGTGCAGTTGCCTTAGTGAAATGTTATCCCAAAGTATAAGGATAGTTTATATGTCATATTTTCTTATTTCTTCACTATTGGTAATTCAAATAAATAAATGTCTTTAATATAGTTTAGCCACTTGTATGGATTTATGTGAATGATTTAAGACTTGGAAGAACTTGAAAAAGATCAATATGAAATAAATATGAATTTGGGGTTCAAGAAGAAAAAAAGGTTTTTGTAAGGGAGGGAATAAATTTTGAGGACTCTGAGATCAGCAAGAAAAATGTAAGATACTCGTTAAGGTGGGGAAGTAAAGGATGTTGTGCTAAATAGGTGGTTTATTTTGGGATGGCTAGTCAATGTGTCATATGAGAAACATTTTCATGGGGTTGAAATTTGCTTTAAAATTCTGCAGTTTTTTCCTAGGTAAATAAAGAAAACAATTTCTGCCTGATTTCAGCTATCAATAAAATCAAGCTGTGAACCCTAAGCTACTCACCAGGGTATTTGGTGTGAGCAGAATGAAATAAACTTCTCTGGAGAACAGTCCATCCTATCTGCTCCATTCTCCAATTTTAAGATGGGATGAATTATGTTCTGAAGATACAGCTCTTCCCTTTTTTTTTGCTACAAAAGCATCTAGATACCCAGCCTGGATAGGACACCATACTTGTAAACAGCTAAAGCTAGGTGATACCAGTCCCACCCAAAACTATTTTTCTCTGCCCTCACCTGTGGTGATTTATTTCTATTCATAAAGTCCATCCTGCAAAACAGGACTTCAGGGTAATAAAAACACAGAAATCCCACTGTACAGAAAATATTTATTGAGGAATTTATTACCAAAGTTAGTTTTACCAAGAGGATGTTTGTGTCATGGTGTTTTCCACAGTGAAATCTGTCAGAATTTCAGTTTAGGCAGGAAACGATACTAACTACAATCTAACTGGATGTTTGCAGCACCAGCCACTGAATGTACCCAGTAATTTGCCCTCATAAATCAGAACTTGTCCTACAGAATATTTTGGACCACAGAAGGAAATGTTTATTTAAAAACCCCAGGGCTGAGCATCAGCTGCCCAGGAAATGTATGGAGCTGCGAGAAGCCACGCTATCAAAAGAGATACCTGCTGGTTCTTGGGCTACCAGCATTGTGTTAATTCAGTTCTAGGAGGTGTTTGCATCTCTGCACAACACCAACTCAGCTGTGACAGACAACCCTGCACAAAGCTGTTTGACAGTGAAGACCTTTGTGTCGGGGTAGGATTTGGCTCAAGATTCAAAGATACTTTAGGTATCTAGAGACCCACAGGGCATCTGAACTCTGAAAATAGGTAAGGGTTTTGTTTGGTAGTTGCTGGAAACAGGAGTGAATGAGCTCCTAAACTGGTGATCCAGCTGAACTGTTCTTCTCACACTGCTGGCAGGACTTTTGTCAGCTGCTCCCACGTGGGTGCTGAAAGCCCTTTGAAAGGCTCCAATATGACACAAAAGATGCCAAACTGGAGGAGCACCTTAAGTGCAGGTGAACCTCCTAGATATGACACAGGATGTTTGTGAGACCAGTGCTAACCTGTAAGAGCACTAAAAGGACAGGTGATGTGCCCCAGGGCATCACAAATGGTGCTACATACTTATTCACAGGCAGCAAAACCAAGCCTCTCATTGACCAGCTCTCCAAGGACTATCCTGAGAGCTTAAAACCTGATTTGCACAGGCTGATGAGCAAACACCCAAATAGCTTATGTGAACACATGGGGACTGGTTATAAAGATGCAACTTGAAGCTCCAGTGAAGGAGAGAACCAAGGGCTATACTCACCATAAGAATACTTGCAGATAGCTTGCTTGTCACATTAGCCCTTTCTTTCCTTAAAATAAACAAACAAACAAACAAATAATTAAAAATAAATAAGAAGACCAACCATGCCCTAGTTAGCATCAAAGAAGCATTACAAGGGAGGGGATTCTCCCTGTCTGTTCTGCTCTGGTAAGACCTCTCTGCAGTGCTGGGTCCAATTTCTGGAGTCACACAAGAAGGATGTGGAGCTGTTGGAGAGTCCAGAGGAGGCCACAAAGTTGATCCAAGGGCTAGAGCAGCTCTGCTGTGGAGACAGGCTGAGAGAGCTGTGGTTGTTCAGCCTGGAGAAGAGAAGGCTCCAGGGAGACCTTAGAGCCCCTTCCAGGACCTGAAGGGGCTACAGGAAAGTTGGGAAGGGACTTTTTACAAGGGTGGGGAATGACGGGACAAAGGGGAATAGTTTCATGCTAAAAGAGGGGATATTTAGACACTAGGAAGAAATTCCTTCATGTGAAGGTGGTGAGGCAGTGGCCCAGGCTGCCCCAGGGAGGTGGTATATGCCCCATCCCTGGAAGTGTTCAAGATCAGCTTGGATGGCTCTTGGAGCATCCTGGTCTGGTGGGAAGTGTCCCTGCCCGTGGCAATGGGTTGGAATTAGTTGATCTTTAAGGACCCTTCCAACCCAGACTAGTCTGGGATTCTGTGATTCTATGAACCTTGTAAAGAGGCCACTCATATCCTCTCCTTTCGCCTTCTCCCAGGCACGTACAGCAGACTCCGTTCTATGAAATTGCCCATTGTTTTTGAGATCCCTCTGCAAGTCCCAAATCACGGCATTAGTCTGAGGTACAGTGCTGATGGTTCTTCTACGTCAGTTCCATTTTTAGTTTAATTTATGTAGCTTAATCTGTATCTAAATGCTTATCTAGATCCCAAATGGAAGGCAGATGAATGGCTGAATAATCTTCCCACCTCTCTCTAGAAACTGTCTCACATAGGTTGCTTTACTGTATTAACATCCTCACTCCTTCTGGGGTAACAGATACAGCTGTTGGTACAGGAATTCAGGTCTCGTTTCCAAAAAGAATTGTGGCACTTGAAGTCTCCAGTTCCCTTGATTGAAAACCCTTGGAACCAGTTCATGTCTTTTTGCTGAAATTGGGGAAGCAGCAGGTTTGTTCTGATGAAAATATGTGTTTTTTTCAGCAATCTTGTTAACAGACCAGTCACAAAGAGTGATTGCAAAGCAATCATCATAAGGTCAGGTTGTTTACAGTGATGTCATGTCGACATCAGTCCTAAGCTCCATTATTTGACATTTTTATCAATTATGGAGAAGAACATGGACAATGATTTCCACTGCTACCAGCTGACCCAAAATATGCAGCTGTAGTGAGAAAGATGAGGGACTGGAACACGGGTTTCCTAGTAATCCAAGTGGTGCTAAGAAATGGCAGAGAACACAATTTTCTTTGTATCTGTCATAATCATCTAGTCATTGCTGAACATGGTAAAAAACTCCTGAAAAGCCCTTGGGAATCACAGCAGTGTGTACCTCTGGTCAGTCGAATGCTGCTCTTGGATAGATAAATGCAGAACCAAGCAGAAATGAGGAAACCACATTACATCAGCGCTTGCTTTGGTGTGACCAGTCCCAGAGTGCTGTATTCATTATTCACATCTTCATCAAAGTGGAAAAAAAAGTATCAAGAAATATGTAATTTGAAAACCTGGAGAGCGTAGAGAAGTGCAGTGACAATACTTAGAGAATTAGAAAACATCCTTCATTGTGATGAACTCCCAGAGTCCTGTTTATCTCATCTTGAGGGATGACCAGTTTCTACACCACTGAAGTCTGGATAACAAAAGGTGGATAAAAGAAACCTCTTCATTCTAGGAAAGATAAGCTAAGATGTAATGGGTGGGAGCTGAAGCTAATCTAAAAATAAGGTGCATATTTTTAACAGTAATCAAGCACTGAATAATCCACTAAAGCCCACGGAGGATCTTCTTTCACTGCATGTTTTCAGATAAGAGACTGCTTTTCCAGGAGCTGCACACTGCAGCACAAACCTGCCTTCCTAAGCAGTGTATCACCACTGAGGTGGTTGAACAGGGCTTTACTGGTTTCCAGCTACAGCAAATTTTGCTACATGGAAAAACGCATCTATCCTAAATCACAGATTAGCACATTTAACTCTGAAGGAAAGGATTATATACAGTAAATGTCAGGTCCTGGAAAACACTGTGTACATTTTGAGCAAGTTCCTAGGACCGGATGACTAGGAATTTGTGTAGAGCCCTGGCTGAAAGGACATGGGTAAGCCCACATACCTTTTATTCCTGCTCTCTCTCTCGTACTTCTCTTTCTCCTTCATGCTGGTTTCCTGAAGATTTTTAGCACATGCCATAAAATTGCTATGCTGGGAGCTGTCATTTTTACATGGGACTGTGAGCACTGTGCAGGTGCCTTAATCTAAGCTTTTTTTTCTGATAATACTTCTTAATTCCATCTATGTGCTGGTACATACAAAGTCTATGTTTTAAGTGTGAAGCACAGCATACTATAAATAAAAATATAATAATGTTCTGCTGCTCACTAGGACAGGCAAGGAAACTTATAAGTTAGAACCTGATTTTCAGACTCTCCCACCCAGACCTCAGCCTGTGGAATGAGAGAAGGGCATAGTCCACACTTTCCTGAAATGTAAGTGGGATTTATCTAATTTCAAAAGTGTTCTGTTTCCATGGAGCCAAGAAGCACTAAGCACTTTGGAAAATCAGCAGTTTTTATTTGTTAAGTGGCATGATGGCTTATTACTATTTAATACTCCACATCCAGTTAGGAAGCAGGAACATGGTGTGTGAAGTGCCATGCAAACACAGAATGAAAGGCTGTTTCCTGCCTGTAATAGCTGTAATCGAAATACATCAACAGCCCTGATATCTGTCACTGCTCTAACCACTGTTTTGGAGTCCCACTGCCAATCTTTCCATGCCCTGCTCTGCTGTTACCAGCCTCACAAATGAAGCAGCTGAATGCAATGGGTGACAAAGCAATTTTTCCCATAAGAATTAATGTACCGGCAGGGACAGCTATGATTTAAGAGATACAGACAATATAAATGCATGGGAACAGCACGTATGGCATGGGATCATCTGAATGGAGACAACGCTGGCTTTTCAGCAGCTGGCTTTTCAGAGCACATTAGGGCCCTGGAAGATCTTGGCCACTTCATCTGCAAGGCTGAACAGCCAAACATTAGTCTGTTCTTCTGCCCTTCACCTCTGACTGACCTTGATTCATGCAAGAGAGATGGCAATGAAAATGTAACTGTTCACAAAGAGGCAGGAAGGATGCTCAAGGTAAAAGATTCAGGCTGGGCATTCAGGTTTACAGGTAGATCCATTAAATTTTACAGGAAAATTACATTCAAAATATATTGTGACATGACACAGAATCACAGAACGTTATGGGTTGGAAGGAACCTCTGGAGATCATCAAGTCCAACCCCCTGACAGAGCAGGACCACCTAGGGCAGGTCACACATCCAGATGGGACCTGAAAGTCTCCAGAGGAGATTCCAGAACCTCTCTGGGCAGTCTGTTCCAGGTTCCAGTGCTCTGTAACCCTTACAGTAATGAACTTTTCCCTCATGTTGAAGTGGAACTTCCAATGCTCTCGTTTGCATCTGTTGGCCCTTGTGCTATGACAGTGTGACTGAAAAGAGGTTGGCCCCTCCTTCTTGACACCCACCCTTCAGGTATTTCTATGTATTAATAAGATCACCTTCTCTTTGTAGACTTAACAGCCCCAGGTCTCTCAGCTCTCTCCAGTTCCTTAATCATCCTTGGACTCTCTCTAGTAAATCCCTGTCCCTCTTGAGCTGGGAAGCCTAGAGCTGGACACAACATTCCAGATTTGGTCTCACCAGGGCAGAGTAGAGGGGGATGAGAACTTCCCTTAACTATCAAAATTTAATGAAAACTGAAAAACTGACTGCAGTCTTGGGACTACTTGTGCTCACAGAGAATGTTGTTCACCTTACAAACACAGAACAATGAACCTGAAAACAGAGATGGGACAGGTTGCCTCTCAGCTTCCTATCTGAATTTTTAAAGAAGGCCTGACTCCTAAAACATGGACTTCCTGCTTCTCTAGATTCTTGTAGGAGCATCTGGGAATTCTCAGTATTGCTGTAAATAAATATGAATTAAATTCTGTATCTCAGGAGTATAATTTCTGTGTAAAATCCAGTTTGAATATGAGCTGGATGGAACTGTATTCCTTTGTCATAGACCATTTTTGAGAGAATTATCTGACCTTCCTCTCACACACTAGGCATTAGTCTGTCATTTTATCATCTTCTCTCCTATTCAACCAACAATCCAACTTTCTCAAACCCCTCCAGATGAGTTATGCAATGAATTACTACCATGTCGTTCCTATACCTTGCTTCTTCTTACCTGAGCACCGTCTTTTCCCATACTCCACAGTTCTCAGAGCAAGACCCATGTCTAGTTCACAAACTCCCTTTGCAGGGTTTTGTACAAATTTCCCTTCTGTCTCATGACCACATGCATAGAGTGAGCTTCAATTATTTGAAAAACCCACCACCATTCTTCTGCCTTCTGTAAGGCCCTTACAAAGCTTCTACATTAGAAACCTGGCAGTGTTATACATTAAATATGTGCTGTATTCCCCTCAAGGTAATACAACTACATGGACTCACACCCTGCTTGTCGGTGCAGATACTGATCTCTGGAGTTTGATGCTCCTCACAGCACCTTCAGACAAAGAGTTCTCTGTCAGACTGGCACGTTGGTTAAACACATTGAGAAGTGCCGCCTGGGCCAACCACCAGGAAAGTCTGAGGGGGGAAAAAACAAGATTATTGTACAATAAAAACAGATCAACCACACGATGACTCTGTGCAGCACGTTTTGCTGAGTATCTTTGCACAACCCTTCCCTCCGCCACTGGGAACGAGGGTGGGTGGAGGTGATGGTGCGTGTCCCCCCCAGACCCCCCACGATGCCGTGTCAGGGCAGTTTGGTGTGTGTGTCCCCTCCAGAGCCCCCCACGACGCCGTGTCAGGGAAGTGTGTGTGTGTGT
>NW_009953979.1:2434811-2473843 GCF_000747805.2 Chaetura pelagica
TGCGAGAGTGTGAGGTGTCGGGGCACGGGGGTGGCAGCCTGGAGAGCGAATGCCCTGGGAACGGCCTTGTGTCGTCATGTACCTGCACGGTGATGTCGTAGGAACGGGATTTAATCCATATTGCTGGAGCAGCCAACAAGGGCATGCCTGCTTTAATCTTGGCCATCTGTGCCTTCCCTGTTTTAGATTTTAGGGCCGTAGTAGTCCTATTCAGGGTTTTAAACATATTTCCCTAGCTGCTGCTTTTTCTGTTAAATAGTGATACCCCAGACGTGGAGGGGCTGGAGCGTGTCCAGGGAAGGGCAACGGAGCTGGGGAAGGGTCTGGAGCACAAGTGTGATGAGGAGCAGCTGAGGGAAGTGGGGGTGTTCAGCCTGGAGAAAAGGAGGCTGAGGGGCTGTAGTTGCCCCCTACAACTGCCTGAAAGGAGGTTGGAGCAAGGAAGGATTGGTCTCCCAAGAAACAAGTGATGGGACGAGGAAATGGCCCCAAGTTGTGCCAGGGGATGTTTAATATTAGAAGAAACTTCTTCACTGAAAGGATTATTAAACACTGGCACAGGCTGCCCAGGGAGGTGGTTGAATCACCATCCCTGGAGGGATTTAAAAGCTGTGTAGATGTGGTGCTGAGGGACATGGTTTAGCTCTGGACTTGGCAGAGTTAGATTAATGGTTAGGTTTGATAATCTTAAAGGTCTTTTCCAACCAGAATGATTCTGTGATTCTGTGAAAATAATACCTCAGCATTGTGTAGACAGTCTAACCTTAATGTTTGCAAAGTGTTTTTAAGTTCTTACACAATAATTCTTTCAGTGATTCTCCAGTACTCTTTTGACTATATATTTGCTGACAGGTAAGCAACGTAGCCAGCTAGAATTAAGCAAGTTATTTTACCTTCTGTCAGCCCTCCTAGGAGCCTAAAACAGTGCAAGATGACTGTCATCACTATTAGGAATAACAGTGGCATATAGGTGCTCTAATATATATGGTCATTCTCCTATTGTACAAGGTGTTCATTTCCACGTATCTTTGCTGCAGGCACCTAAGGTCCCTAACAAAGACTGTGAATGTAAAGAATAAATATTTGAACACATAAAGTACATAAGTGCTGGTGGGAGAGCAGTAAATGGGTAATGGCATAAGCCTAGCAAGAGAGGTGTTCGAGACCATAATTAAGTCTCACATTGTATAGATATAAAATGCTGAAGGTAGCAAGAAGGTAATGGGGAAATCAAAAGACAGCAGGAAGATAATTTTGTCTGATGTGCAACAGGTGGACTCAAAGGAGCAGTGCAGAGATGGAGTTCATGTTGCTAGCGTAATGAACTCTGGAGATGACACCAAGAGTAGCTCAGTGCCTAGATTAAAGTGGCAGCTTCGTGTTGGTTGTGGATAAAAGCCTAGACAGAAGATCAGCTTGGCTAATTTTATGTTCTGTAACTGTGTAGATAGTGTAATTTTGTGCTGCTGTACAAAAACTGTCCTCATAGGGCCAAATATTATATTTTTTGACATTGTCACTCTAAGGCTGAACATAAGCTGAAAACCACTATGGAGCTCCAATGAATTGCAAAAGTTAAATTTTTTAACATGTAAACTACTTTCAGAAAAGAATGGCAATTTAACATTGCATAACGTTTACTTTTAGCATTTCTTTTGCTTAAATTCGTCTTAGGTTGCAGAATCAGAGGAGTGTTGGTTGCAAGGGTGCTCCGGTCCAGCCCCTGTGCCAATGCTGTTCTGTCTTCTAGTCAGAGTTCTTTCTCATGTCCAGCGTGAACAACTTAGGGCAGAGTTTGTGTCTATGGCCTGTTCCAGTACTGCCTGTTGCAGTACTGCCTGGTGCTGCTGAGTCATTTTGTCCACGCCCTAGTGAGGTGCTGTTAAGACTGCCCCTAGTTTACCCTTCACCAGCTGAAACACTGTCAGCTTCTGCATGCTCTGCAGGGTTGTGTGTTGTAGATTGCTGACCAACTTGACCATTGACCTTGCAGACCCTTGCCATTTTATTACTCTCTTTCTTCAACTGAGGTTGAAGGTACCACACGGGGTAAGAATTCCAGGTGAATTCTTACCAGGACAACATAGACAAGAGTGGTTTTTCCTTAATGTGCTGTCCACACTCCTTGTAATGCAGCCCAGTACACAGTTTGCTTCCTTTGCAACTAGAGCACAGTGTTATCTTGTAACTAACCTGGCATCCAGCTTAATCGTGAGTCCTTTTCAGCAGGTCTGACGTTGTCTTGCACTAGTGCAGAACTTGCACTTCTCCTTGTTAACCTTTATGAGGTTTCTGTTGGCACAGACCTGAAGTTTTTTCAAGGTCTCATTGGACTGAAGCTCTGCTGTTTGGCATGTCTGCTCTCACCCTTGTTTAGCGTTGCCCTCAAATTTGCTGAGTGTGTTTTCTGTCACATCATTCATGTTATTGTTTAAGATATTGAATGATATTGGCCCCAGAATCAGGCCTAGGGGTAATGTGCTACACACTAGACATCAAGATATTGATCACCACCTTTTGAGACTGGTGGCCCTGCCAATTTTTGACATGTCTAGTGCCTAGCAGTCTGTTCTTACAGCCAATATTTTCTCAGCTTCCAAATGCAAATGCTGTGTGAGATGGTGTCAGAAACCCTGCTAAAGTCAACATGCATTACCTCTACTGCTTTGCCCTCATCTGCATAGCCAATCATTTCATCGTAAAGGCAAACCAGCTGGTCAAGCATGATTTGCCTTTGGTAAATATGTTGACTATTCCTAATTACTTCTTGTTCTCTGTGTTTGGACGTGATTTCTAAGAGGACACTCTCGGATCACTACATGATCTTTCCTGGGACTGAGCTGAGTCTGAGTGTTCTATAGTTCCTCAATCCTCTTTTACTTTCCTTAAAAATCGCTGTTATTCTTATCTGTTTTTTGTCCCCATAGATCTCTGCCAGTCACCAGGATTTTTCTAGATATCTAGATTTGTCACAGTGTTCTGTAACTTGTGGTCACTCCAATAAGCTTCCTCTGCAGGTTTGGAAAAACTCTATGTGGCTCCTTGGATATTTAACTTCTTTAAGTAGCTCCAACCCCTTTCCCCCACATTGCTGCATTTCTGTTTGACTGTGCTAGTGCAGGCAGAGGTCTAGGAGCAGTCTGTTTTTTCTGAAGGCCATCTTCTGTATTCATCTATGCATCCATATTTTCTCTGACCTTCTTTTTACTCTTGTAATTTTTGTGGAATTGTTTCTTATTACTGTTTTTGTGCCTAGCTAGTTTTAGATCCAACTTTGACCTTTCTCATTTTGTGCTTAAATGCCTATGCAGTGCTTTAAAATGCTTTCTTTGTTGTTTGTTATTGTTTTTCCTTCTTGTATGCTCTCTCTTTGCATTTTAGTTCATTACAGATCTCTGTGTTTCTGATGAAGCTCCCGGCTTTTCTACGTGGTTTTGTTCCTTAGTTCTTTTAGAAAGTTTTTTCTGCAATTCAGTCCACCCTGAAAAGCACTTGCTCCGTTTGACAGTCTCTCAGGGGCCTTTACCTTGCAATTCGCTAAATAAGCCAGAGTCTGAGCTCTGAAAGTTCAAAATGCTAAATCAGCTGTTTAACTGACTGTCCTTTGGATCATGAGCATCATGTGGTCATTACAGCTCTTTGCCATCTGCTGCTGCAATGCCACTAGTTCTTCCCTGCTTCTGAGTGGCCAGTCAACAATCAACCATTCTCCCTGCTTCGCTGATCCCTCTGACATTTCTGGTATGAAACTGTCACCAGTGCTGATTTTTGAATTGTTTGCACAATTTGGCATTTCTCAGCAGATGTCTGGTAACTGAAATCTCCCAGAGGGACCAGAACCTTCTGTCTGGATGCTTCTGCTAGCTGTTTGTGGAAGACCTCATCCACTTACCTCCTTTTGGTCAGCTGCTCTGTAGCAGACCTCAGTCCACACCGTCTCCTGTGTTTGTCCTACAATCTTGTCTTGCAGACTCTCAGTAGATGTTACTTCAGTTTCACCCTGGAGCTCTGTGCTGTCAGCGAGTTAGTTTTCATAAGAGTGCAGCTCCTCATCCTGTTCTTGCATGCTAATCTTTCTACATGCCCTGTTCCCATCCATGACACTACTCAAGTTTTGTGTGCTGTGCCAGGTCTCTGATTCTGATCACATCATAGGTGTGTGACCAGACTTGAACATCTGAGTCTTCTTTGTGAGTCTTTAGTCTGCAGACAGTGGGGGGAAACATCTGCCAGCCCTTTCTTTTAAATGGTAGCCAGCACTGATCCTAATCCAGGGACCTGAGGTGTCCATCCTGTTCATCTTCAATGATACTGAGAGCCTTTATTTCTGAGGTGAAGAGTTGCAGAGCATTGATCTTCTTGTCTGTGTGGTCTCTTTGAAGATCCTGTTGATCTGCTCCCCATCCCTGATGTGATATAATGTACTCATTTCTTCTCACGGTGACTAGGTCTGCTAGAGCCACCTCTCAAAGGTGAGGCTGCTGCCACTGCTTCGATTTCTGTGGAGGACCACTGGGCTGTCCCCATGGCCTGAGACCACTCCCAGGAGTTCAGTCCAGGGGGTGGTGCTGAAGTATCCGAGGTGTTAGCACTGTCTGGGTCAGGGCATTTTGTCCTGCAAAGTGCTTTCTGCAGCTGAGGGTTTCCTTCTGTGAGTATCACTTCTGGGCTCTCTTTGTGCCTTCTGCACATTGTGCTAATTGCTTTGCACCTGCTTGTGTATCCTGGTCCCAGCATTCTCGAGTTCCTGGTGCTTTCTTGGTGTGACTTCAACCAAGATATATGTAAAGCAAAGTGAATTCTTTGTCAGCAGAAAGCACATTTTTTTTCAGTGATTTGTTAATTTTTGTTTGAATTACTTAAGGTCTTCCTTGAGTTTTGGATATCAGAAGTAGACACAGGATTTACTAGTAATAGTGTTCGCATCAACTGCCGTCTTGTTCCTACTTAATATTTTCTTGTATGTGTACCGAAGGGTAGCTAACATTTTGGGTTAAAGTGTTGCACTGGGAGCTCCTGCATACAGAAGAGCTTTTCAAGTCAGTGGTGTAGTGTCTGATTCTATTTTCAACTTTATAAATTAATGTGCATTTGCTTTGACTACTTGATTTAATCAGTTTCAAGTCTGTATATTTTACATTAAATTCAAACAACACTGAATTTTAGTTCTATATGGAATTAGTATTTCAACTTGACATACAGAACTCAAGAAGAAGTTGCACTGACTGTTTTTGCTGAGACATTTGAAGAATAATGTGGCTAGTGAGCATTAGGTACTTGAGATTTTGACAGGTTTCTAGTTTCACCCTCATTGTTTTATTATTATTGTCTTCAGATGTAGCAGGAATATTTCAGCACTAGTTGCCTTGATATTCTCTAATGGAATACATGGTCTTTGAGTGAAAGGGTAGCTCTGCCTAAATTCACATAAGATGGGATGTGGTGCTTGGGGAGATCTTATAAACTTGTATAAGTAACTAATGGGAAGGAGTAAAACAGATAAATGCTTCTCAGTGGTGGAATGGTGGAAACAGACAGACAGTCTTCTCATCGGTGCCCCATGGATGGACAAGAGGCAACAGGCACAAACTGAAATACAGGAAATTCTATTTCAATGTAAAAAGAAAACCTTTTTTCTCTGAGGTTGGTTGAACAGTGGAACAGGTTGCCCATAGAAGCTGTAGCTTCTCCATCCTTGAAGACAGTAAAAATCTGACAGGATACAGTCCTGAGCAGTCTACCCTGGCTGAGCTGAGTCTGATCAGAGCTGGTGGTCTAGGTTATCTCCAGAGGTTTCTTCCAACTTAGCTATACATGACTCTAAATCCACTGTAAATCCACTGCTGTAGCTGAGTAGCAGCACTGTCCATCTTTTCTAGGATACTCCCAGAGTTACAGAATTCCCTCAGGATCTTGATGATCCTCCTCTCTTGGGAGGTTGAAACATCATCCTAAGCAGATACATCAACATAACCTGCCAAAGCATACCTGGGACAATGGTACTTTAAGTGACTGGAGGAAGCTGGAGAAAACCCCTCAAGTCTGCTTTCTTTTTGGCCACCCTAATTTTGCATTTTTGACTGTAACAGTTGGACTTGTTGCAGAGTGGGACATGCTGTCAGTCTTGCAGGATACTTCGAGTCCAAGTGGTTAGAATATACTTGGGAAATGTGTTTCAGTTTTCCCTAGGCAGAATGAAGATATGTCAGTTTTTTCTAAAGTTCCTAGATAATGTACTGAAGTTTTACAACAGGCATCACTTGCTCTTCCTTCAGAGACACGTCTTCATATTAAATTTACACAGAACATAAACAGGTATTTAATGAGAACAGCTTTACTTTTCCTGTTCAGCCTGCTGCCTGCTGAAGTAATGTGCTTTTCACAAGGTATAGACAGATTGGATTCCACCCCAATTGACTGTATATGCAAGAAGAATTGTACACCTTATATTCTTACAGGGAATTTATTTCACAAGAGATTTCTGAATTAGATTATTTTAATAGAATCATAGAATGAACACTTCCAGAGATGAGGCATCCACAACTTCTCTGGGAAACCTGGGCCAGAGTCTCACCGCCCTCACAGCGAAGAATTTCTTCCTAATGTGTAACCTAAATCTACCCTCTTTCAGTTTAAAACCATTCCCCCTTGTTCTGTCACTCCATGCCTGTCCACAGTCCCTCTCCAGGTTTCCTGTAGCCCTTTCAGGTACTGGCAGGTGCTCTAAGGCCTCCCCCAAAGCCTTCTCTTCTCCAGGCTGAACAACCGCAACTCTCTCAAGCCTGTCTTCGTGGGAGAGGTGTTTCAGACCTTGGATCATCTTCATGGCCTCCTCTTGACTTGCTTCAAGAGGTCCATGTCTTTCATGGACCAGAACTGGACATGGTACTCTAGGTGGGATGTCATGAGAACAGAGTAGAGGGGGAAGAGTGGAGTTGAGGTACCTTAAGTCCTGTTATGAGTGATTTCTAATGTTGCATTTGTTTGGACATCTTTTGGAGCTTAATCATTTCCAAACACAGTAAAAATAAATGAACATGTATTTGGAAGCAGAACTACCCCTTTAAATTGTTTTGCTTCTGTGCTTGTTTGTTTTAGTGGAATTTCTGTCCATGCTAACCTGTTTTACCATTCTTAAAACAATGAATGGAAATTGTTGTGGTCAAACTAGTACCCTGCGGTCTGGTAATTCCACTTTTCTCATTTCCTGCCCTTGGAGTAGGTGGCTGACTGGACTGCGTGCTGCCATGGATGCATGGAAGGGTGCTGAAGCTAAAAGACTGTAACTTTTCTTATGCTTGTTCGTGCCCTGGTACTGGGTGCTTTGTAGTGGAATTTGATCCCTATGGGTGTGGGGTCATCCAGTAATTTTCTCAGCAATTACTCAGTCTGTGTTGTCATTAAGGATTAAGTTATGCTGATTTGTATTGATACATGGGCATTGCACTGACAAAGTGTATTGGGTATCACTGAGCCGTGGTTATTGAATATTCTGAAATCATCAGTACTTTCCTACCAAGGGTGAATGGCAAACGGAACACTGCTGAAAGGGCCAGCCTGATTGCTTGATTCCTGTGAATTAGTATGGCATGAAAATCTCCAGGTTTTTGTGGCCTTTTTGTATTGTGCAGAACAGAGGGAAAAAATTTAGTGCCTTATGTTTATTCTGTGTCTAAATATGTATGCAGTGTTGAGAAGTTTAAAACAGATTTTCCTTGATATTCTGACAGTTTCCCAAATTGTGCAACACACTAGATTTTGCAATAGATAGATTTAGCAGATAGATTTAGCAAACTACAATGTAAGCTTTATGTTTTCTAAGATATTTTTCAGTAGAATAAAGGAATAAAATGAAAAATACTGATATTTTTCCTTTAATGATTAATAAAGTGTGTTAATCATGGGCAAATAGAAAACTTCTTTTCAGACACAAATTTAATATTGCTCACAATATTGTAGGTCTAAAATAGAGATTCTTTTGTGAGGTTATGCCTCAGAATAAAGCCTACAAAGGAAATGCAGTTTCTCTTAAGGTTTAGAAAGATTAAATCCTTTAAATTTTCCACTACTTTACCTGATACAGTATTTTACATAAACAATTTACTTATCCATTTTTACTGAAGCTTATACGGAATATGGGCCAAAAAATGTGAGCTCTGACTTCCACTGAAGTACAGTTCAGGAGTTCAGAAGCATGTTGAATAAAATGTCATATGTGGTCTAGTGTTCCTCAAATTTCAATTTACCTTTGTAATTCAGAAGAGTTCATTACTAATTTCTTCATTTTAAGAAACTACCTTTGCCTCAAATACAGTCAAGCCATCCATTTCCATAAATTATTAAATTTCATTACAATTTCACTGTGTATGCTAAGATTCAAATCAGAAAGGATGTGGAGTACATTTCTTTGTGGAAGCACTTTCCCCAGTAATTGTTTATTATCTGAAAAACAACTGCTGGAATTTGTGATTACAATTTCTTTACAGGTAGATGAATTTGTTTGGAAATCCTCTCTGTAATAACATGCCATGGCATCCACAACTTCTCTGGGAAACCTGGGCCAGAGTCTCACCACCCTCACAGCGAAGAATTTCTTCCTAATGTGTAACCTAAATCTACCCTCTTTCAGTTTAAAACCATTCCCCCTTGTTCTGTCACTCCATGCCTGTCCACAGTCCCTCTCCAGGTTTCCTGTAGCCCTTTCAGGTACTGGCAGGTGCTCTAAGGCCTCCCCCAAAGCCTTCTCTTCTCCAGGCTGAACAACCGCAACTCTCTCAAGCCTGTCTTCGTGGGAGAGGTGTTTCAGACCTTGGATCATCTTCATGGCCTCCTCTTGACTTGCTTCAAGAGGTCCATGTCTTTCATGGACCAGAACTGGACATGGTACTCTAGGTGGGATGTCATGAGAACAGAGTAGAGGGGGAAGAGTGGAGTTGAGGTACCTTAAGTCCTGTTATGAGTGATTTCTAATGTTGCATTTGTTTGGACATCTTTTGGAGCTTAATCATTTCCAAACACAGTAAAAATAAATGAACATGTATTTGGAAGCAGAACTACCCCTTTAAATTGTTTTGCTTCTGTGCTTGTTTGTTTTAGTGGAATTTCTGTCCATGCTAACCTGTTTTACCATTCTTAAAACAATGAATGGAAATTATTGTGGTCAAACTAGTACCCTGCGGTCTGGTAATTCCACTTTTCTCATTTCCTGCCCTTGGAGTAGGTGGCTGACTGGACTGCGTGCTGCCATGGATGCATGGAAGGGTGCTGAAGCTAAAAGACTGTAACTTTTCTTATGCTTGTTCGTGCCCTGGTACTGGGTGCTTTGTAGTGGAATTTGATCCCTATGGGTGTGGGGTCATCCAGTAATTTTCTCAGCAATTACTCAGTCTGTGTTGTCATTAAGGATTAAGTTATGCTGATTTGTATTGATACATGGGCATTGCACTGACAAAGTGTATTGGGTATCACTGAGCCGTGGTTATTGAATATTCTGAAATCATCAGTACTTTCCTACCAAGGGTGAATGGCAAACGGAACACTGCTGAAAGGGCCAGCCTGATTGCTTGATTCCTGTGAATTAGTATGGCATGAAAATCTCCAGGTTTTTGTGGCCTTTTTGTATTGTGCAGAACAGAGGGAAAAAATGTAGTGCCTTATGTTTATTCTGTGTCTAAATATGTATGCAGTGTTGAGAAGTTTAAAACAGATTTTCCTTGATATTCTGACAGTTTCCCAAATTGTGCAACACACTAGATTTTGCAATAGATAGATTTAGCAGATAGATTTAGCAAACTACAATGTAAGCTTTATGTTTTCTAAGATATTTTTCAGTAGAATAAAGGAATAAAATGAAAAATACTGATATTTTTCCTTTAATGATTAATAAAGTGTGTTAATCATGGGCAAATAGAAAACTTCTTTTCAGACACAAATTTAATATTGCTCACAATATTGTAGGTCTAAAATAGAGATTCTTTTGTGAGGTTATGCCTCAGAATAAAGCCTACAAAGGAAATGCAGTTTCTCTTAAGGTTTAGAAAGATTAAATCCTTTAAATTTTCCACTACTTTACCTGATACAGTATTTTACATAAACAATTTACTTATCCATTTTTACTGAAGCTTATACGGAATATGGGCCAAAAAATGTGAGCTCTGACTTCCACTGAAGTACAGTTCAGGAGTTCAGAAGCATGTTGAATAAAATGTCATATGTGGTCTAGTGTTCCTCAAATTTCAATTTACCTTTGTAATTCAGAAGAGTTCATTACTAATTTCTTCATTTTAAGAAACTACCTTTGCCTCAAATACAGTCAAGCCATCCATTTCCATAAATTATTAAATTTCATTACAATTTCACTGTGTATGCTAAGATTCAAATCAGAAAGGATGTGGAGTACATTTCTTTGTGGAAGCACTTTCCCCAGTAATTGTTTATTATCTGAAAAACAACTGCTGGAATTTGTGATTACAATGTCTTTACAGGTAGATGAATTTGTTTGGAAATCCTCTCTGTAATAACATGCCATTCTTTTTTTTTTTGTCTTTCACCTTGTCAGGCATTTATATCTAAACACTAAACAGCTTGCTTCCAAGCCAAGTGTACAGCTATAAATATTGTACTGTCATTGGAAAAACAGGAATTACTTTTTAACCAGGCGTTACATCTACGTTTTTGAAGGTGTTGCAAGGAGTAGCAAAGGTTAAGTCAATCTAAGGGGATTTTTTTTGCTGTTTGCACGTGGCTTTTGCTCTTGGCAGCTGGAAGAAAACAACAAAAATGAAGTTAGCATGCACACACGGTGCTTGATAGATTAAAAGCCTACAGGAAATATGTTTACAGAGCTGCACATCCAGCTGTCAAACGCTGCTCCCAAGGTAACATCACTCCTATGAAAAACCCCTGCGCTTCCTTATCACCTCTAACTACACTGTAATAGAAAGGGCTACATTATTTATCACTATGCCCTGTCCAAAAAATGGAAAGTAAAAAAAATAATCTTGTGGTCGTGTCCCTGGAGTTCCTAGTACTTAGCATGCTGCTCACAGTCAGATGTGTGCACTGGCATGAAGCAGTGCCGCACAAAGCGGTACCCCCAGGACTGCGGTGGGGCGGCTGTGGAGGAAGCTCTCCCCGGGGTTTCTCCTGGCAACAGCATGGGTTGCTGGGAAACAGAATTACTTAAATGGGGAGAAACTTTACCCAACTGGCAACCTCTTGAATGCAAATAAAGCTTGAAGGAGATTCCTCTTGCTGATACTGTAATTTCCCTCTCCAAAATGAAAAATGAATTCAGAGGTTCTTTATTCAGAGGATTATGTGTGGATGCTGCTCTGAGGAATCATTCGAAGTTGTGTAATAAAAGAGGATAATTATTTCTAGTAAAAGGTAGTGGCAGGGTACACAGGATTCAATAGCTTTTCATTGCTGCCATTTTAAAAAGGGATGTAACATCTGAATTTGCCATATTTGGGTTGTTAAATAAACCTGTCAGTTGTGAGAACTAAACAGGTTATTTTTACATGGAGTATTTTTTCACTGGAGAATATTTTACGTAATTTTATGTGAATCCTTGGATACATTTGACTTCTTTGGCTGATTGTGTCCATTCAGCATTAGTTCAATTTTTGCATTAATTAAGTTGACCTGCCATTTAGGTAATTTTGTAATTTTGACAAAGAAAATAAGAAGATCAAGAGGAAGATCTTGCTTTTTTCACTCAGTCCTCATGCTACTATTTAAAAGTGTTTTGTGTTCTGATGCTAAAGATCTAAGATGCCAGTTGTGTCTGTGTAACTTGAATGCACAAATGTTATTCCTCACTATGATAGTTGGCTGACTTCATCATAGTCAAACTAGCACAAAATTAGCATATATACTTATGGAGAAGAGTAAGTTGGTTTTAAATGATGGGCTGTTGCAGCTATTCAGAGACAAGTAGGCATTGCTAAAATACTGTGTAGTAAATCCTGCTGTGCCCTGTATCGCATGTATGCCTCTGTAGCATTGATTTGGTGAATGAGTATCACAGGTAGAGACATGGGACTAGGTTGCCGGTTGCACCTTCTCTTTCCACGCCAGATAGGAGAGAATACGGGGGAAAAAGCTTTGTTTTGGCTTTATGTTGTACCAGCTACAGAGCTGGGATAAAGCACTGGAAGGGACTGTATGAATTGTTGAATTGCTGCTGCAAGTACTGCCACGGCAATAAAGAGTTGTGCATTTATAGGAAAAGCAGGTGCTTGCACATTTAATTCTTCACATGGTGAATGTCAAAAGAAATATAAACCAGGTCAATAGTGCCCCCTTGGATGCAAGGGCAGTGTCCAATCAGCAGCTCAGATGGAGACATCAGTATTACAACTAGCTAAATCAGAATGACATGAATCCTGTCTTTACTTTCTTAGACAACTGTAGAATCATGGAATGGTTTGGGTTGGAAGGGACCTTTAAAGGTCATCTAGTCCAACCCACCTGCAGCAAGCAGAGAAGTCTTCAACTACATCAGGTTGCTCTGAGCCCCATCCAGCCTGCCTTTGAATGTTTCCAGGGATGGCATATCTACCACTTCTCTGGGAAACCTGTGCCAGTGATTCAACACACTAATAGTACAAATTTTTTTTCCTTATATCTAGTCTAACTCTCCCCTCCTTTGATTCATCCATCACCTCTTGTCCTGTTGCAACAGGCTCTACTAAAAAAGTCTGCCCCCATCTTTCTTATAAGTCCCCTATAAGGGTTAAAATGCAGCAGTAAGGTCTTGGAGCCTTCTGTTCTCTAGGCTGAACAACCCCAGTTCTCTCAGCCTTTTGTCATATGGGAAGTGTTTCAGTCCTCTGATCATTTTTTGCCACCTGAACCCGATAGTGCAAAAATCTTCTATGGGCCCATTGACTTGTATTTCAATGATGTAGTTGTTTGTGTTGATTAAATCATCAACATGTCTGTTTCAGTCTTCCATTTGGAAGGGTTTTCCAGGAGTGAACTGCTTGGACTATTTAAATGTTCTTTTGATTTTGACCCTATTATTTATTGTTCTTTTTATCTCTTTATGTGTCTACATAGTCATTTGGCATCTCTCAGTTTTCTTTTATTTCCATGATGAGAAGAGAAAGTGAATGGTCCCATGCTACCTTCTTTGTTCTTTTAAAGAGTAAAGCTGTTTTAATCTCTTCTCATAAAATAGGTTGCTTTTCAAAAAATATATCGTAATCATTCTTTGCAGCACAGTAGAGCTCCATTATATATTATATTCTTAAAGAAAAGGGTAACTGCTATGGAGAGTCCTTCAAACTAGACACAATCATGATTTACATTATGGTTACATGGACAGATTAGCTCAGTGTAAGCCAGGTGTGGATTTATAGCATAATAACTACTCCAGGTAACTGCCTACGTGGATGCTTTTGTTGTGCAGTGAATGCAAAGTAATTTGTCTTAGTTTAATTGAAAGGTAAGCTGTGTTACATTTACTCCAGGGTAAAAACTGCAGTTACCACAAAGAGATGCTCTAATATGTTGAGAATTTGATTTGTGTGAATAATTTTTATCTTCTTTGTTTTTTCCCAGAACAGCACAACTAAAATTAATTGAGGGAATAATGTTATTTAATGACCTGTCCCTGTGGTTGGTATTCAGTGTACAGCTCTGACATTTTTTTTCTTACTCAAAGTAACTCTTGTTGCTCTGGGTCAAAAGCTCTTAAATTTTTTTTTCTTTTTACATCTTTCCTTTGATTTTCTTGTTTAATATTTCAATACAATATTTTCAGTAATAAAGAATTTCCAAAGTCAGGTTTTTCTAAATGAGAGTTAAATTGTTCACACATGGAACTGTAGAAGTGCTGCAGGTTTAGTTCCCTCTGAACCCTCAGGAAGAAAGACAGTAAAACACCTCGTGCTTTAGCTGATTTGAAAGAAGGTAAGTGCAGAATAGACCTTACATTAGGCTGCTATACAGCAGATTTAATGTTGTTTGAATGTTTTAGTTATTAACCTCTGTGTTTTAGCCCCGTCATGTTACTTTGATGTGTAGTGTTTACTTTGGGTTTTTTCGGCTTAAAAAGCTGCTGTGGTTTAATTAATGTCTTCCTATTAAATTTATACCTTCAAATTACTACGGTGTACATTTCACTAACTGCAGTTTTATGTTATTTTTATTAAATTTATTTTTACTTTGCAACCATTGAATTATTTGACTTGTAATTTGTTGCATGATAGGCATTGTTTTATCTTTGCATGCTGATATTTTATTTATTCTGTTTGTTACATGCAAATTTTTACTATACATATGAAACCTGCATTTATATTTCTAGTACAATTAAAATAATACACATAAATAAGTCCTTAGTTCAGAAAAGATAAAAACCTGTGCCATGTATTATGTTTATTGCAGTTTCTTAGGTATTGCTCATAGTTAATACCCTTTGTTGATAGGCAAAATCTGAGTTAGTGGTATTTCATCCACTTGGGTGAAGATACTATTTTGGTCTTTGTTTTGAAGATAGGATCTTATTTTCTGCTGAAAAATGTGGCCAAGTATATTATAGCTGTATTTTCACTTTAGTTTGAGCTTTATTTTTCAGGAATTTGACTTTCCAGGAGCCTCCAAAGATGTTTTAAGAACTGTCCAAATTCCAGGAATAGCTGAGGAGGAGAACCTTAGTGGGAACTAATTTTTTTTGTGTCCTTCAATATGAGACAGAAAGCTCTTAATCACAAGGACATACTCTCTGCTTGGGGGTAGTTATTTGGGTATAATTGCTCTGGTACACAGCTGCAATTTCTGAAATTAATCAGTAGGATCATCAGAGTGTCTGTTTGCTGTGTTCACTTCTTCAAAAGTGAAGCATTCCGCTTCTGAAAAATATCTTCTGATGTTGGCAGGAAAATGTGATTCCTGTGAAAAACACTGTTAAGCAGGGAAGGGATTTGGGGTAGGACCTTATACCTTGTACCTCACTGTTAAGTGGGTTAATGCATTTGTTCTCTTATCAAGTTGTCTCAATTTCTTGCTATTTGATTTGGTCCCATGTGTCATTTTTGTCATCAAATTGCTTTTCAAACTACCTGAAGGATGTTCTTTTTTACTGGAATAGGGTACTATCCCACTCAGGAAAAGCTGGATTCAGATTCTTATTACCCAGTGTGGGCTTTGCAGGCAGTTTCTGTGCCAGTCAGTTGGACTGTATCTGGCTCTGCAGATAACTTGGATAATCTCTGCTAAATTGTTAAGAGATATTTGGGGTCTGCCTTTCCCCTGGCCAACCAGTACATTCCTCTGAAAATCCTAGGCATGGTTCAGCAATTACCACAAAGTGGGAACTGTTCGCAGTCAGTAGTTGGACACAGCCATCCTTTTTCAGAGTGTACAAGAATGGTCTAGCGATGGCTGAGCTGTTGACACAGGTCCAGAGAATGGGACCTGCAGTCATGAAGTAGCCATCAGTGGGAATTAGGTGTCTCTCCAGTCTTTGGTGGTGTGGAAGTGCAGACTTTCAGACTTGCTCTCCTGCATTTAAATTACTAAATTTCTCCTTGAGTCCTCATTAAGAAGTCAGCCTTGTGTTGAGCATTTCACACACCAATTAAGACCTACTCACTGTCTGATTTAATTTACAACAATTAAAAGCTTTTTGAATGAGAGAGAGAAAATAATTGAGCATCAAATATGTATCCTGTATGTGTAGATATCTGCACAGGCATTCCTTGGTACTTATTTTGTAAAAATAGTAAGTATAATGGAGTTGGAAAAATGAATTAAAAAATGTTCTCTCTGGGCTGATGACTGAATGCAGGTAAAAGATTCTGAGATACTGATCCATTAAAAATATTTAATTTGTGAAAATTTAGTTGTTGAAGAGAACGTTAAGCACAAAATGAAGTACTTTGTACCTGAATTTTATAAGCATCTGCTTAGTGCGTAATATGTTCTTGTGCGTAATATGTTCTTATTTCTTAGATATGGACTGACAATTATGAGAGAGTAACCTGACTGTATTTTTGATAAATTCTCTTTCTCACTTGTTTGATTTTTCAGAGCATCTTTTTTTATAATCACTGTAGATGTTTGAGAGTTTCTACCCACTTCATTACAAGTCTATTTTAACTCTACCGAAGTTAACTCTAAGTGGATTCCATTATAAATAACTAGTTCTACCTAAAGTGCTATGCATATATTTTTCATGTTGCAAGCTGTAATCTCTTTTCTAAATGACAGTCACAAATGCCTGTAAGGCTGGGTTCCTAACATTTTGATTTTGTAAGTATCTGTTTTTCTCCTGAGATCTAAAAGGAAATTATAAACAGTTAAGGGTACAAGTGATGTTTAAGCTTCCGTGTGGCACTTATATATATAATACATGTATCTAAAGTGTTCCGAGTGGTACAGGACGAAGAGAGTGGGAAAACGTTTTAGCCTATGAATGCAAGTTCTGTTTGATATACTCAGAAAAAAAGCTGGTCCTAAAAAAACTAAAGGAGACACTTAGTGGAAACTTGCTCATGTATTTTGCAATTTCAACCTGGGGCATTGTGCCAGCAAATGATGAGTAGTTGAAGTATATTCCCACAGTGGAATATTTAGGAAGTTGGTAGATTCCCACAGAGTTTGGATTCTGAGATACTGATCCATTAAAAATATTTAATTTGTGAAAATTTAGTTGTTGAAGAGAACGTTAAGCACAAAATGAAGTACTTTGTACCTGAATTTTATAAGCATCTGCTTAGTGCGTAATATGTTCTTGTGCGTAATATGTTCTTATTTCTTAGATATGGACTGACAATTATGAGAGAGTAACCTGACTGTATTTTGATAAATTCTCTTTCTCACTTGTTTGATTTTTCAGAGCATCTTTTTTTATAATCACTGTAGATGTTTGAGAGTTTCTACCCACTTCATTACAAGTCTATTTTAACTCTACCGAAGTTAACTCTAAGTGGATTCCATTATAAATAACTAGTTCTACCTAAAGTGCTATGCATATATTTTTCATGTTGCAAGCTGTAATCTCTTTTCTAAATGACAGTCACAAATGCCTGTAAGGCTGGGTTCCTAACATTTTGATTTTGTAAGTATCTGTTTTTCTCCTGAGATCTAAAAGGAAATTATAAACAGTTAAGGGTACAAGTGATGTTTAAGCTTCCGTGTGGCACTTATATATATAATACATGTATCTAAAGTGTTCCGAGTGGTACAGGACGAAGAGAGTGGGAAAACGTTTTAGCCTATGAATGCAAGTTCTGTTTGATATACTCAGAAAAAAAGCTGGTCCTAAAAAAACTAAAGGAGACACTTAGTGGAAACTTGCTCATGTATTTTGCAATTTCAACCTGGGGCATTGTGCCAGCAAATGATGAGTAGTTGAAGTATATTCCCACAGTGGAATATTTAGGAAGTTGGTAGATTCCCACAGAGTTTGGACTTGGAATTTGTTTGCCTTGCAAAGCTGGAGAACTCCACTCAACAGTGGGACAGTGTGCCAGTCCTAAACCCATCTCACTGTGGCAACAGGCATGCAGATTTGCTCCTTTTATTTTCAGCTGGAGTCAACTGGAACAATCCATTTGGGGTGCTAATCTTTTTCCACGGCATCACCTGACTATTTCAGCCTCCCATGGAAAAGGCCACAGTCATGCATACCTTATGTTGTCAAAATGAAAAATGGTAAGTGAGGGTGATAAGTGGTCAGCTGCCAGGGAAAAGACAGTCCATCCTGTAGCAAAGTTAATTGGGTACCTACAAAACTATGCAAAATGAGCTGTCACAGGTGTGTTCTCCTAGGGGTGCCTCATCAGTCTATTGATTGGTTGCCCTGGGAGTATGGGGAACCTGAGGTGCACATGGGAGGTCCTTGCAGGTCTAGTTCTTCATGTTAAAATTGTTCATGCAGTTATAGACCTTTATTCTTGTTTTCTTGTATATTTTTTCCATTTTTGTGTTTGAATCTGGGAATGTCAGCTGTTGCCATCTTCCTTTGCTTCTTCTATGTGGCTGCACAGTTCTTTTTTCCAACTGCATTCCATAGAATCATGGAGTACCAGGTTGGAAGGGACCTGAGGGGTCATCTGCTCCGACCCTTCTTGGCAAAAGTGCTTTCAGGACAAGAGGGCCAGCATCCTGTCCAACTGAATCTTAAAAGTGTCCAAAACTGGGGAATCCACCTCTTCCCTGGGGGTGGTAGCGGTCAATGGCTCGATGTCCAGATGGAAAGTGGTGACAAGTGGTGTCTCTCAGGGGTCCGTACTGGGACCAGTGTTCTTTAATATCTTCATTAAGGATATTGATAGTGGTGTTGAGAGCACCCTCAGCAAGTTTGCTGATGGCACCAAGCTGGCTGGTGTGGTCAATATGCACGAAGGAAGGAATGTCATCCAGAGGGACCTGGACAAGCTGGAGAAGTGGGCCCAGGTGAACCTCATGAGGTTCAACAAGGCCATGTGCAGGGTGCTACACCTGTATCAGGGCAACCAGAGATATGAATACAGGCTGGGGAAGACATGGTAGAGAGCAGCCCTGTGGAAAAAGGCCTGGGGGTACTAGTGGATCAAAAGCTGGACATGAGCCACCAATGTGCAATTGCAGCCCAGAAGGCCAACTGCATTAAGAGAAGTATGGCAAACAGACTGAGAGAGGTGATTCTGCCCCTCTGCTCTGCCCTGGTGAGACCTCACCTGGAGTGCTGCATCCAGCTCTGGAGCCCCCAGCACAAGAAGGATGTGGACCTGTTGGAGCGTGTCCAGAGGAGGGCAACAAAAATGATCAAAGGGCTGGAACACCTCTTTTATGAAGACAGGCTGAGGGAGTTGGGGTTTTTCAGCCTGGAGAAGAGAAGACTCTGGGGGGACTTAATAGCAACCCTCCGATACCTGAAAGGGGCCTGTAGAAAGGCTGGGGAAGACCTGTTCTCAAGGGCATGTAACAATAGGACAAGGGGTAATGGTTTTAATCTAGAGAAGGATAGTTTTAGGTTGGACATTAGGAAAAAGTTCTTTAATAAGATGGTAGTGGATCACTGGAACAGGTTTCCTGGAGAGATGTTGGGGGCCCCATTCCTGTAGACATTCAAGTTCAGGCTTTGATGTGGCTCAGAACAATCTGTTCAAGTGTGAAAAGTTCCTACTTATTATAGGAGGGTTGGACTAGATGAACTTTAGAGGTACCTCCCAACCCAAGACATTCTATGATTCTATGATATTACTCCAATGGCTGATTTGTTTTCATTGTGAAAAATTTTCCTCTTGCATCCAATCAAAATCTCCCCAAGGGCAACTTGTACCTTCAATCATGCCTCGTCTTTTCCATTTGACTCCTAAAAAGGGAGTCTCCATCTTCTTTGTAGCAACCCTTCAAGTACTAAACCATGGTGAAGAGTTCTGCCTTGAGCCTTCTTTTCTCAAGGCTGAACAAACCCAGATCTCTCTGCCTCTCCTTTTACAGCAGGCTTCCCAGTCCTCTGATGAACCTCACGGCCCTTCTCTGGATCCTCTCCAGTCTGTCCACATCTTTTTTTGTACAGCAGGGGCCAAAGCAGAAAACAGTGTTTCAGAGGTAGCTTGACAAGCACTAAGTAGAGCAGGATGACAGCTTCTTTATCTCTGCTAGTGATGCCCTTGTTGATGCAGCCCAGTGTCCTGTTGGCTTTCTTTTCCACTGCAGTGCACTGTTCACTCATATTGACCTTGTTGTCCACCAGCACCCCCAGGTCCCTTTCCACAGGGTTGCTCTCCAGCCAGGTGGATCCCAGTCTGAACTGCACTCCTGGGTTATGTGTTCCCGGGTGCAAGACCTACACTTGTCCTTGTTGAACTTCATAATGTTCTTGTTAGTCCACTCTTCCAGCCTATCCAGGTCTTCCTGCAGGGTGGCTATCCCTTCTGAAGTGTTTACTTCCCCACTGAATTTGGTTCTGTCAACAATCTTCTCTCAGTATTCATTCTCCTTTTATTTTGGTCTCTGTGTCTTAGCTGCATTCACTCACTTAAGGATTCTTAGCACTTTACCATTGTTTCGCCATTTAATAATAAATGAAAACCAAAAAAGTGGAGAGTCGTTAGGCAATTAATTGCCCTAATCTCTCTGTAAGAACAGCCCAGGTAAAAGTAGCCTTTTTCAGTCACATAATGTACTTTCACCCTTTAATAATAAATCAGCAAAGCATCTGGCACCAAACTTACACTCCTAAGAAACCTATGGCTTGTTCTTAGAGCAGGGGAGCTGGCTTCACTTTTCTCTAATGAGAATGCCCAGAAATGATAACAGGAGTGTGATAGCAGAAAGGCTAATAGAGTTATGTGTTTATTCTTTAGAATAAAATGTTTTGGGGAATATTGTGTGCATGCTGGTTTTGAGCAATATTGGGTGGCTTCTGTATTAGATTCCAAGTATAACAGCTTAAATGAATGAGTTACTTCTTCTATTCCTAAGTTTTCCACTTGTGAGGTTGGAGATCATGCTCATCTGACAGGTATCCTAGGACAAGTATCCAGGTATACTACTTTTGTGAGGCACAGAATAAGAAGACACCAGGAGACTTTTGCAGGGAGAATTTTAAATGAGCAAATAGCGGGGTTGTCAAGGTGAAATACATGTGAAAGATGGAAAAAAAAAATTGAATTGAGTGACTACAAAGATGCAGATAATTATTTTTTTTCCTAATTCATAAAAGAAAGATCAAAGTGATATGTAGGATACTGCAAAATAATATATATGAGGATTCTTCTATGAGCATGGCAATGTAGATAGTGTTGAAGAACAGGGCTACATGTTATTCTGTAATGGTAAACCTGTGAACAATGAAGATGGTAAAATTTGGCCTAGAGATGGTTAGGAGAATATTTGGAGGGGAAGATGATAAATTCAACTCTGTATTTTGTGCATTGGAAGAGAGTAACATCAAAGAAATATCAGGAGAATAGCTAGAGTTAAGAGAATGTTCAAGAGAAAAATGTGAAGAGTCAAGAAGTACTTTATAGAGTAACCAATATAGTGCCTGATGTCATGAGTGTGGCTCAAGTTACAGTCTTAGTGCAAGGAAAGAGGAAAGTACTGACACCAGAACTGTGGGAGACCCAGATGACAATAAGCAGAAAAGCAAATTGGAGAAGCTAGTGTGTGAAAAACAGGTAAAGAAGGTGAAAAAAAGTCCTGAAACACCAGGTGTGGAGTAAATTTTGCATTTTCTTTCTTTCTGGAGGATATTGGAGTAAGTAGGACACCAGATTCCTCTGTGCTGGAAACTTATTTATGGGAAGGGGGAGAAATTGGTTGCACTGAGAGATTTTGACAGATCAAGTTGGAAGAGGATGCATATTCAAAGGTGTCACTGCTGATATAACACAATGGTGTAAGCAACTTCTGTGTAGTAGAGCAGAAGTGTAATTACAAAGTATTTAAGAGAGGAAGTTGGGAAGGCTACAGTAAACTACACATATATAAAAAAAAATGCTTTAAGACCAGCATTTCTGCAAGTGAGATCCACTGTATTTGGAGCATTGTATATTGAGAGTTAAAATAAGGCACTTCATTCTATGAGAAAGGCTCTTTTTAGGGAAGTGGGCTGCTAGGGAATCTTATTTGTTCTTCCTGCCTTAACTTTCAGTAAGAGTAATGAAGGAATGGTTAACATTGTTAATCTCTGTTGAATTAGATACTATTTTTTTTTCCCAATATAGCTGAAATACTCTGTTGTCAATAAGTACAGTTTTTGAAGAAAAACTAATTAAAATATGAGTTTCTAATAGTGACTGCTGAAGTAATATAGCCTTTCAGACGTTATTCCACTGACAGCAATTTCTATGAGATCTTTTTTTTCCCATGCTGATGACTGATGGTCCTTCAGTAAAGGCAAACTGACATATTAGAGGTTTCTGTCTGGTGCACAAAAAAAAGAAATAGAAAAATTATACATAGGTGTATTTTTTCCCAAGCTGGCCTGTCATAATGATTGTAGGTGCTAATTGAAATGATAGGATGTGGAATATTTTGAGGCAAAAATGTGATTTTAAAGTTAATGATGTTTCTTCTGGAGTTGGGAGCCTATTGGGAAAAACTTGGATAGATCTGTTACAGACATAGGAAACAAGTCAAGGGGAAGCTTGGGAGGTTGTGTAATTTATCCACCTGTCTGAAGGTCAGATAATTAACCTATTTCTTAAAAAAATCAGTAGCTAAGATTACAAAATCTATAGCAGAATGTAGCAATTTTTTTAGAATTTTTTTTTAAGGCTTAAGCTAGATCTTTATTATTTTGGTTTAGCTTCTTTGATTTATTGTCCTATTCATGGTAGTTATATACAATAATTCCTATTTTCCCTTTTAGTACTATATTTTAGGGATTTGAAGGCTGCTGGCAATTTTCTTCTTGATTAAATAGCTGTAGTGTGGGATTTAGTGCTGGTTTCAGACCTCAAATTTAGATATCTGCATACAGTTTTCTCAGTGCACTCTGGGTTATATCCCATGGAGCTATAGCCCTGGAGTAAAGCCTAGAGAGCTTGGTTTGTAGGCTAAACAAATGGGTGGGGAGAGCAAGGGAAAAAATATTTGTTGGTAAATTTACTGGGAAGAAAGATCAGTTCAGCAACTGAATACTTGGTGTATCACAACCGTGTCTCTGATGTGAAAATGGAACAGAACAGACACAAATTAAATGATTTACTTCTTGCCAAACAGTCCTATCTTGCCATTGCGTCAGGCAATAGTCTGCACTCCAAAGACTTTTGGCAAATGTGGATCTTGAGGTATCACTTTTAAAATCCTGGGCTTTCTTAGTGTGAGAAATGAAGCATATTCCTGTGTCAGATTGAGAAAGAATGTTTTGCTTTCTTTTTTAGTGAACTTTATCCCTGACTCAAACTGTTTTTGAAGCTTGTGTCTCTTAAGTCCTAAATAACAGGTTAGCCCCAAAACATCTGGGACTTTGTATTGAATCTCTTAACAAAAGCCCAGTAGTATCCACAAACTTATAAAATTATACACTTAGGGAAAGTTTTTTCCCCTGCATAATTTATTTTGCTCATTAATGTAATGCATGTATTTTAAAAAGCTGGCATTTTGCCTTGACAAATAGCTTAAAGATAAAATCATGTTTATTCCTATAATTCTCCTCATATGAGTTCTTGTAATTTAGAGGTTCTTGAATACAGTTCCAGGTAGAATTTGATGTCCTGAAAATCTTGTGATGTATCAAAGATTTTTCCATCAAAGTTTACTGTTAATGCTAAGCCATTTCTCCTGTGACTGCCAGAACAAGAACTTGTGCTTTTGAATTAACGGATGACATCATTGGCATCTACGGATGTGTGGAGATTGCTGAAGATTTTTTGTCTATTAGCTGGGATCAGATTTACTATTTTCAGCTGATTTTTAAATATAAGTGGAATTGATAAGAAATGGTGGATTTTAAGCTGGAGTTTAGAAAGTTAAAATGTGCAGAACTTTCAAATGTGATCTTAATTAAAAAATATATGTCTCTTGCTCCTAGCATCTTCTCATGAGTCCCAGGAGGAGAGAAGGAAAACATTATTTTCAGGAGTATTTGGTGCTTATTAAAATTACACATACGCCCGCCTTCAAAGGAGTCTTGATTTACTGCAGGTTGTTCATGTGTCGCATGCGGACATTTTTATAGAACAGATTTCTTATCACTGTGAACAGTGAATGGCTTCCAGTGTTCCACGATCAGTGAGCAAAAATGTTATATCCATTGTAAAAGGTAGGAAACCATGAAATCTATAAGCCGATTTGGCAGAAGAACTGGCTGTTAGTGCCAAGATTTGGTTACTGACCCACAGTTTCCTGTTTTTAAATATATTAATTGATTCGCGAAGAGCATCTTTTGGAAAACAAGAACTCAGACAGACTGGCACAGGCTGGAGCTCCGCCAAGACTGCTCGGGAAGGTTGCCATGCTGGGAGCGAGCGAGCGAGAGAGAGAGCGAGCGAGAGAGCTGAGGAAAGAAAAAAAGGCAAGACTTGGCACGGCTCAGTCAAATCAGCTTCTTTTGTCTGCTTTCTCGGCTTGAGCTTCAGGAAAGAAAACCGTCCTGGGGTACAGAAAAACTCAGAACTTTTTGGTTTTCAAACTTAGATAGCTTTTTAAGTCTCTTGGGCTGTTTGAAAGTGGTAGTACATCAAATGACATTCAGTTACCAGTGATAAGAGAAATAAAAGACTTATTTAATGAAGCGTCCACAATGTCAGTTTATACATATGGGAAATACGATATTTGATTTTTTCTGTGTGTCTGATTAAACTGTGAGGGAGCGGAGAAACTTGGAAGATTACAGAGGGAATACCTAAATAAAAGGCAGAATTTTCTTTTTTTTGCAACAACAAAAAAAGTTTTCATCGGCGTGAACATGCTTTAAAACCAAATCTGACCTCCTTCGGAATATGTTCAGAATGGGAATTTCGGCGTTTCTCTCAGATATGCTACAGATACGAACTTTTCATGGAACCTCCTTAAAGATTTCATCTGACCCAGCAATGAAGTAAGAGTAGAGCGAAAGTTGTGACATCTTAATATAAAAGTAAGTATGTTCTTAAAGCAACAATATTTATTTTTTGCTGCTTCATGCTGTCCTGGCTCCATTTCCCGGCTATTAGTGACAACACTGAAGACCAGCAGGGCAAACCGAAGACACCCAGACTACGCCTGAAGGGCAAAAAAAGAAATGAGAGCATGGTTATTTTCCTACTGCTCTAAGACATGTCTCCCAGTGCATCTTACTAGAAAGCATATGAAATTGCTGAATTTTTGACTTACAGAGGAAACAAGAAATGGAAAAATATTGACTTCTGCCAAGTGAGGAATATTTGCAGATGACAAAGCTGGATTTGAACTGGTGACACTGGATATAGAAACTTCAGTTTGTAGTTACAGTACCTGTTTGCTGTAAATTGTGAAAAAATCTGCTCTTTTCTCATACATGGATTAAAAAAAAATCTGTGATGACTGAAGCGTGGATGTTTAATGATTTCAATAAAATTAAGGACCTCAAATCCATTGTTTTCTTTCTCCAAGGGTGCCTGGATTTTCAGTGAGACAGGTACCTTGTTTCTGATTTCATAGGAACAAATACTAGCATACTGCCTGTTAGGCCTGGATGTGGTTGGATTATACTACTTCTGCTGTGACAATCAGCATTATTATTTGAGAGAGTAACTGTAAAGCATAGATTTTTGTGGATCATCTTCACTTATAGTAAGTATTATACTATCCTTAAAGACTAAATTGTTCAGCATGTAAGATGTGTAATTTCTGGCATGCTGCTAAGTGCATTTCCCTAATTCATCTTATATGCTGAAGGAAAGTGAGAAAGAACATTAATGAAAAGCATTTTAACAGCAATGTGTTTGTATTTTAACTGTACATCATGGCATTTGGATTATTGGAATGTGACAAAAAACTGATATTTTTGATAATGTGAAGCAACTTGAGTTAATATTACATTAGTTTCATAGCAAGATATGTCAGGTATTTATTACTACATCAGTGAACCTTTTGAAAGATACTATAGTTAAATAGTGGCTAAGATGCTGTTGTGATTACCATTTGTTGTACTGACACCTTTTAATATAGTTAGTGATTTTTTAAGAAAGTGTCTCCATCAGATGATATTATAAAAATAGCATCCCTGTCTTTCTAAACAGTAAATAAATAAACAATTATATATACACACATATATATTTATATATATATTTAACATATAGGTGTTAAAATAGGAATCCTGCAATAGATTGCAAATTGGTGCTTGGTGGGAAGGAAATGTTTGAAGGAGTCAGTTTTGCTTTCTGTGTGATTAGCCAGAATGTTGTTCATTCCTGCACAGGCATTAACATGTGATGTGATCAGAGAAACTGAGAGATATGATGAGTGTATGTTTGCAATCACAACAGTGTAGTAAGTTTGTCTATCTGTGTACATATTCTGAAATGAGTTTTCTGTGTTTCTTAGAAATAGTGTGTAGCCTCAAAGCATATGCTATTTTCTTTAATCATGACATTTCAAAACACATTTTTAATGGGTGTCCATATTGAAAGTCATAAAACAATAGAAAACATTTGTCGTAGTGCCTATAAGTGAAAACAAGCTCTGAATATGAAAATAACTATGTTTCTCTCCTTAGTACTTATAGAATTTCATAAATGATTTCGCAGATTTTTAACATAATCAACATGTGGGTCCTTGCAATACATTTACCAATATAAATATTTGAAGATATATTGTCACTGAAGTTATTTTGAAAGCAATTATTACAATTTTTAAAATATTATGTATCTTTGAAATTTCTAGTCAGTACATTTTGTTTTCCTAAATGAGACAGACACCACTGCTGATATCTTTTGGCCTACATAATAAAAGTATTCTTTTCTTCTGCTAAACAGTTTGCTTTAAAAACTTCCTTTAAGTGCTTAGTTTGGAGAGCACCCCAACTTGGCAAGTTAAAATAAAAATTTAAATTGCATGGTTTAAATAGTTGGTTCCAGACTGTTAATGGGATTGCAAGCAAATGTAAATTTTGGGTGTATTTTGACATGGTTTATCTTATTTTTTATTTACACTGTGTAATAATTTGGAGTTTTCTGGATAGTTTAATCAGATTATAATAATTTATGATCCTGAATTATTGTTTAAGTTTTATAACTTCATAAATGAGCAATTTATATTAAATTCTTACTGAATCATTAGTATATATTTTGTTTGGGATGGTACAATTCCTTCATGTGGTCATTTCACCACAGGGGTGAGGATTAGCATTTAGGGTTTAACTTGTTTTTTTTTAGTACACTACAGAGGCAAATATTAGTTCAAATAGGAACGTGGTGTTTGATACTGTAACGGGCCTATGTGAGTTCACTTGTATGTATTAATCATATATAAAACAAGGTTTACTCTTCTGTTTTTACTGGAATCAAAGTAGATTGAGATCAAAATAGGGCTGTAATGGCTTAGTTTGTGCTTTTTATGAAGATGCATGGAAACCATTTTTAACACAGATTTGTGCAAAGGTAGAATGACCGCTTACTATGGACAAGTATGATTATTGGACAAGCAACTGATATGCAGTTCTCAGGGTGACTATGGATTTTTTCCTAAATATGGCTGTAGGTTAATAATATAAATGTAGAAATACATTGTCTGTAGATTTTGCATGTTATTTTTCATGCCAACATCCACGGAAAATGCTGAAGATTCCCTTGATATTCTACATATGGTAGAACTCCCATGTTCTGCTGTTGCTGCAATTTCCATTGCCATTGCAGTATCCTCAGCTTCTATATCCTGTATTTTAAAAAAAAACTACATATATTTTAAGACTCTTTCAATTTACCAATTAATATTTACTATTTACCATTACTGCAAAACACTTGCTTATTTTGTAGTCCACTACATGGCAAAGTGTTTTCCTTCTGTATAGCAACTTTTCTGGCACTGGTGTCATGATTTTAATTATTGCCTGTAGCTGTAGCATGTATTCATTCAGATCTCTCTCCAGTACGCAGCAAGTTTTGTGAAACTGTAATGGTATTCCTAATATTTTATCTGTAAGTGCAGCTTTGTCCAAGGTGGAAAATTGAGAAACTACAGGAAGAAGGCTGTTGCATTTCCCTTTCTTGCTATATATACCGTATCAGAATTTAGCATAAATTATTTCTCCACTTGTTTATGAAAACAGGCACAGACTTTTTTTTCATTTTAGTTAAAACAATTTGTCCAGGTCAATGTGTGCACATGCTAGTTAGATTCTCAACACTGTGGAGTGCCATTGTGGGACTGATGTTAGTGTAATTCTACTCCTTTATTCCAGCTGGAGGTATAGTCCACAATCTTTATCTGTGCAATAGAGATTTTGAGTAAAATCAGTAGTGTTTTATCCAATGTAACTGTTAAAGCAGTGTGTGACTTAAGTAACTTTTGTAACCATTGTGGAGGAATAAACACCTTTAGGAGGTGATTTAGATGGCTCTCACATTGGTCCTGTCAATCACTCTCTTTATTGACCATAAATAAAGGTGTAACACAGGGTAGCTATATTAGACTGAGACACCTGGCATTTAGCTATCTAAATATGAGGCAGATAAATCAAATTCTAAATAAGATAATTTACAAACAAGAAGGTTTTAAAGTTACAAAATAGCCATGATTACTTTGACAGGCTTGGACTCCACTAAAATGTACGATTTGCTATATTCAATTTCAAGTTTAAAGAGCTTGCGTTCTTGATAATTACAGACATCCATAGTTTTCCAGTTGTTTTCCTATAGTTACATTGTACCCAGTATACATCTGTTTCTCTGAGTTACTTCAGCAGTTTTTCTGTATTTGGCTGATGCTATGAATTTTAAAACGTCTGTATCTTCCCTGAAGCAGGCAGGGACCACCCACTTCATGTGGTTGAAGGCTCTAGTCATCTTCACATTGATTTGGGTATTCTGTGTCCTCTTATCTTCACAAAGATGCCACTTACTGTGGCTAGAAAAATTAACAAAAACTAACTGGCCACTGTTCCTTATCTAAGGTGGAGGTGTTGGGATTGAAATTTGGACCTGATTTGAATGTTATTTTCATTATAAGGGAGTGAACTATAGGGCTTGCAAGAATTTCCTGTTAATGTCCCTTCTTTACGTTTGTAAATCACCTATTTTTTTGTAAATTTGTCAAGATAAAAAGAGAACAAGGGTTTATCTTCCTTTAGCTATCTTTGTTGGGTTTTTTTGTCTTAGTATAATTAAAGTTAACTTTTCCTTTTCTGGGTTGGCTTTGGTTTTAAACACTGTGAAGACAAAGACACTTGAATCATGTCTACTATTTTAAACTGTAGAGTGACTTCTGTATTTGTTACCTCCTAATATAAATAAAATTCCCTTCTATATTTTTTTCAGTGCATGTAAAAGGTAATGCTTGATGAAAATGTTTGTTGACACTTTTTCTGTTTTAGATATTCCTAAGAATCTTGGTATGGATTATTTTGACTTTTCCTGTAGTTATTAATATATAGTTTTCCTAAATCAATGTGGGAGGATACTCTATGCTCAGTGGTTGTTTGAAGTCTGTGAATGGCAGCAGGTCTTCAGTGTTTTATATTGATGCTGTTTTCTTTCTTCTCTTGATAGTGAAGACAGGAAAACGTTTTTTTTAAGAAATAGGATATATTATCCAGAAACATCTGGAAAGTTTAGGTGCCTAGCAGCAGTATATAGAACCATTTTAGACATCCTAGGCTGATTGAGATACTTTCATGGAGATGGCAGGCATGAGACATGGAATACAGGAGAACTAGAGTCTTTTGGAGTTACAGCTGAAGTCAGGTGGAGGCATCTGAAAAGCTATTGGACATTTGGAACTTATTTCTGTCATTTTACTGATGACTACTAGAGACATACTGTAGAGATCTTTTTCTCTTAAGTATTTGGTCAAATTTTGTAATGCAAAGGACCACAGCTCCTCCAAATAATGTGATCTCCTGAGTAATGACAAGAGAACTCGTGAGTACAGAACCAGGATTCATCATGACGTGTCCTCTTAGTCTTAAATTTTAGCATCTTAGCACCAGTCTTAACACTTTTGTTCAGGTCATTTTTCTTTCACTCTTGAAACTTGTCTTGTTTTCTCTGGTTGTGAAATTTCAGTACCAAGATGACAGATTTCATTTATTTTAGTTGCTGTAACTAATTTTGCTATGTCTCTGTTCTTCCCCGTTTTTCAGAGATTCAAAACTGAACAAGACTATTTTTGAAAAAAGAATTCCTTTCTCAGTAAGAGGCTTAAGAGAGGGCTCACAGGGTTCCCAAGGCATCCTGTTAATGCCTATTCCACACAAAGAGTTATGGCTTGAGTTCAGTCTTGTACTTCAGAAACCTCAAATGGTAGATAAAGGGTGTTTGAGTTCACTGTGCTTGCTTTAGGACTACTGCATTCTGGAACCCTTCTCTTCCATCCTCCAGAGATGTTTATGTTCTAGGGCAATTAGTGGTTTAGTAGATGAGAGCACAAAAAGAAAATAGGGCTTGAAATGTACATGTTAGCATGCGTGTTAATTAGGATCGAAGTGGCACAGGAAACTGTGGAAATAGTATAGAATAGAATAGCACAATGTTGAAGAAGAGTGATGGATTCTGATTTCCCTGAAGTATTTTGATTTAGCTAAGGCAGTGAAGACTTCTTTGAACAATAGTTCTTGTTAGGAAAAGGATTTCCTCTCTGGATGTGCTTTCCTCTGTGTGGTAGGAAATGTACATTGTACCATTTCTGGCATAAAGTTGATACAAAGAGGTATTTGTCTCTCCACCTTGGTGAGGTGAATTCTGAAAGACGGCAAGATTTGACTGTACTGCATGACCACATCTCATCAGTGTGACTGCTGATTTGCTTAGGGAAGTCATCTGGCTGGCACAGATGAATGTCTTGGTGTCATCTTGTCTCCTAAATTCTCATTCCTTTGGACCTCCTCAGCCTAAGAGCCTTGTCTGGAGCTGAAATCATTAAATATTAGGTTTTTAGAAACAGCAAGTATACAGCATTCCTAAGATACTGGCTGCCCTGTGTGCTCTAACAACTTCCTAGTGTAGCATATTGATAAGAGAGAAATAAGAGAATAAGAGAACAGTAATGAAATTGGGATGTCCTACTCACCTTATTCCATGTTTATGGCGAGATTCTGTGGCACACCTGTCGAGGCTTTCAAATCTCTTTTCACAGAAGGACATTGTGGTAAGGATAGCAGTTACAGCAGGTTGATGTTTCAGATACTTCAGGAAGATGTTTATAAGATCCACAACTCCAGAGGTAATCAGATCCTGAGGAAAGTGTCTGTCTAATCTAGTGCTAATAGATTTACTGAATTTGAAAGGAAACTGGAAGGTCTGAAGAAAGTTTTGTTTTGATTTTACTAAGCTTAATGAGAAGATATATAGCTGCCATGCAGCTCCTTAACGAAGCTATTAGTGAACTCTTGATTTAATATGCAGAAGCTATCTAAGATTACTTTATCCTTCTGTAAGACAGAGCAGGCCTGTCACAAACAGTTAAAAAATAAATTGATTCTCTGACTTTTTGAAATGTTTCAGAATGGTAGTTCTTCATGAAGAGCAGTGTGGGTGGCATGGAAATCAGTAGGTTATCTCTGTTCCATACTGTGGATTGTCTCCACATTAGGCTTCAGAACTATGTGTTTCTGCTGAGTTAGGAGATCTAGAGTAGTGTATGTAATGCTTTCCTGGGCAGGTGCAAAAGCTGAGGATTCCATACGAACAAGCTGTTATTGGGGCTATTACAATATTTGAATATGACTTTGATTTAGCCTTCCAGATGAATTAGTATTAAAAGAATAAGTGAAGAGACATATAGAAACAGTGTCTTTGATCTGCTAGATTATATCAAATCAGAATATTTCTTGGACCAGGTTTTTAGGTAATGCACTTAACAGTTCTTCCTTTTTTCCTGATACACAACAAGGGTTTAGTCCCAGTTCCCCATCTGCAAAATGCTAACTTTGGCTTTCAACACTGGTAGGTTTCCATTTGTATTGATTTTACAGAGCAAGCTGTCATCCCTTCTACATCTCAGCACAGCACCAAATGTACAGTGTAAGAGTGCTTATACTAGTTTAAAGGCTTTTGTGTGGATTTTGTTTTGGATGCCCCACAGCTGTTTTTTTTTTCCTAGACATGAAGAGAGGAATAGGAATAAGGTCTAAGGTTTGCTTGTTCATTTAATATAGCTAAGTAAAAGCAAAGAAGTCTCTGGGGTTCTTACTTCTATATAGATAGTACAGTGAAACGATGCTTCATATTTCTGTATTCCACAGACAGTGATTTTGGTAATATGGATTCCAGCCCAGATTAAAACATCCATAGAGAATTTGAGAAGAGGACAGAGTGAGAGAAATAGTGTATGCTCAGGAGAAGCATATTCAGAAAAATATTAACAATTTGTTTGTACTATATTGATAGAAATGCTTGGAATGGAACATGATAGGATAGAAAGTTTTGCCCTGAAGTAGGCACTATCCACTGCTAAAATCTTCTCCGAGAAGTTTGGCTGCATTGAAGGGCTTGTTTTGGGTATTTCATCCATAAAGAACAGAGTGGTGGTTGCCAGTTTATATTGTATCCTATTTGGAGTTGGTTGCATTGTGCTGTCCTTAGTTGTGAATTCCTTGTTCTTTGTCTGTCTAGGAGAGCCCTACTTTCTGATCTCTGTAGATGAGAAGTCAGGAAGCATTTCAAAGAAGACAGATAGTATCTCTTTTTTACTAATATCTCTTATTTTAAGGCTTGCTACTTTCATTGACATTCTACCTTGGAGTTCTAGATAAGGTCAGGTATCTGCAATTTGGGAGGTGGAATAGAGCGAGTGATAAGTGGATGCTCTCAATTTTTTTCCTCGTATATTGTCTTAATACAAATATAATAATGGCAATGGCATCTTGCACAATCTCTCCAGTACCCTGTGCTCTGATGTGTGTGGTTCTAACTGATATGGCAACAGCCACTTAATCCTTGATGAAGAAAGTCATAGCAAGCCAAACTTCTTGGCTGCAGCCAGCAGAGATTCCAGAAGAGAGCCAGTGATGACAGAGAATCTGTATTTTACAGCATATATTTCTTCAGTGGCTGATTAAACTTGTGAACTCAGAGAATTGGTGTAATTTTGTATTTAAGATATATTATGCTGTTGTAATAGGATCTATTGTCCCAGTGTAATGTTTTTCCTTTCATATGGCTTCATGCTATACAATACAAGTCCTTTCTTTCTCTTCTCATACTTTTTCTGTATAAATTAATCTGAAAGGGAAGTGTTGCAAGCTGATCTATTTGTAGTGAATACACTAGTTTTAGAAGAGAGCTCTGTGTTTCCCTGCAATGCTGTCTCACTGTCTCTTATTTTAAATTGCTGTGTTGCGGCTGGATATTGTGGTACTTACTTTTATAGTTGGAAAACATTATTCTTGTTATTTAATTCAGATGCTGACATAATGAGTGCTCTGCTGTAATGAATATTTGATGTGCTTATGCTAATGTAAATGCCCAACTATCTCACCAGTTCTCTACAACCTTTATAACTTTCTAGACACCAATTTTGAGAGTGATGTAGTTCATCTGCCCAGTGCCTTTTGATGAAAAGGGAAAATATTTTTATGGACACTCAGTTAACAACTTTTGGAATTCATTTTCTTCTGGTCTTGGCTGTTACTCAGTGAGATTTTAACTTGAAGTAGTCTGTTTAGACTCTCCTGAGAAAACTGGGCCAGGATCAATATCTGCAGCGTAGGTATGTAGGGCTCATTAATCCCAGTTTCCTTCGTAGTCAGCAGACAGAGGTAGGCACTTCTAGGCAAATGTCTTCACTGTATAATACAATACTATTGAAGCCTCAGGTGGAATAGTTTCTAGTATAATACAGTATCTTGCAATTAATTTGCTTATAGAAGTGCTGAATTATAACTGAGGTACTCATAAGCAGTGAGTTTGTAAATCACAGGCTTTCTTAGCTCATCTAATCTAGAGCACATAAATGTTCTTTAGAAATTAGAGGCAGTATGAAAAATACTTTGTAGGCACATAATTACATCCAGCCCTTTGTGTGTGCATGTGGGGGTGTCTGTCCTCTGGGTGATGCCATCAAGTTACTGTGTCCCACAGGAGACATTTTAAAAGATGGTCTGTAGGAGTTGATGTGGCACATTTTCTCTGTCATTTACCCTGTTGTTCTAGTGGTAGGGTAGAATTTGGAGTAATGTACATTTTAATATTTTCGCACAGCATTTCAAGAAAAATATGGTCCAACTAAAAACAGTCTGGAGGACAGCAATGATAGTGGTCAGAGGTCTAGACAATATAATTGGTGAGAGTGCAAACTGGAGTTATTTAGCTTAAGGAAGAGAAGATTGAAGGAGACCATGATAACACTACTCACTTATGTAAAAGACTGCTGTAAATTGGAAGGTTGTAATCTCTTCTCCATAGCTGTGGTGGGTCAAACAAGGCATGATGAGTTTAAAATGTGTCAAAAAAACATTCAAGTTGGATAGCAGGGAAAAATTTCTAAAGGTACAGGTAAAGCAGTGCTGGAATAGAACACCTCCATGTCTTTGGAGTATCCAACTCTTTACCAATCTTTAAAATTAGGTAGGACAAACAACTGTCAGAGACAACAACAGGTAGTCCTTTCTTGAGACAGACTGACAGGACCTCCAAAAATGGTTTTTATGGTTCTTAGTAGAGCACATGAAAGAAGAGAGCTAAAATTACCCAAACAGAAAGATGATGCTTTAAAAAACATTGTTACATTTCTAAAACTAATTTCTGTCAGGTGGACCTGCACCCAGTTTGTTCTAGTTCTGAAACTGATCCCTGTGGTTAGGAAGGCTAACATAATTTGAGTACTAACAGGGGATAAGGATGGTTATAGTTGGTAAGGGTTGCAGAATCTTGTAGCATGATGGAAGTGAGACTGGAGCACCTCTGTGTCCTGAGGTCAGCAGTGAGACTGATCCACAAAAGGTCTTGCTTGATATTTCTGTTTTCTTTATTTTTTTTCATTTTCTTCTTATGGTATTTGAATCAGTTCTGTAACAGAAAGATGTGTTAACTCTTCTAACCTATGCATGGTGTTAAAGAACAGCACTTCTTCCTGTATGAAATGGATTTTACGGTCTTGTAGTACAAGAAAGTTCATGATACTCTGGCCAGTCTTTTTCAGGTGAACTTTCAGCCTATTTTCTTTCTCTAATTTTAATTTAAAGAAAGGAAAGTGTTTCTTCCGCTCTGTGTTGTCCTTTTTGTACATGACACATCTTCTGTTCATGGTGGCATACTCATTATTATCACAGTCTCAGTGGTCCTGACTGCATGTTAGCTGCTTTTGAGTTGTATTATTAGTCAAGTGGTGAATTTTGGATGTATTAGTTGTGTCATCCTCTGGGATCAGATGCAAACCCACAGGCAGGAATTACGCATAATATTACTGGAAAACATTACAGCTGATCGTGTCTTGTGATGAAAAGGCACACTGCTGTGCCCTGGAGTGGCCAGGGTTATATTTGCTTTGTCGATTCTTTTATAAGGAGCTAATTGAAACAAATCTTCTGGGTATTCAGCAGCCAAATGTAGTTTTAAAATGAAAAAATATTTTTAACATAATCAGATTGTGAAAAAATTAAAGAAAAAAATGGGAGGGGAAAAACCCAACAAAAACAAGTCAAGAAAGGGGGGGTTAAGAACAGATGTTTTAGATGTGATCTTCCAAGAACTGCCAACATCCATGATTTGTGTGTTCACATTTCTTTTGTGATTAGGAACAGAAATCTGTTGATTACAAAAAGTTCTTTTACTACTGCAGCATTGATTTCCCTTGCCCTATATGCTTGTGTAGTAAACCAGGAACCTCTTACATTTACAAGGAGAGTATTTTATCTTAGTCTTGTATTCCTGTGGGATGAGGGAATATAGCCAATAAAAATAATTTAATTTTGAACAACATATTAAGAGTCAGTAATCCTATTGTATAACTAGTGCATATCAACTAAAGTTTTTTGCACCCTGTACTTGCTTGATTTTTTTAGCATGTTTTTAGTTTTCTTTGTTCCATATAATTTTATTTTTTTTTTGTTTGCCTTTGGATAACTGCAAGATCTTTATATGTAGGAGATTTTATTTAAATATGAGAGGGGTCTGTGTGTGTAACTATACAAATGTATATATATGCGTGCGTGTGTGTTTTGGTGGAAGTAAAACTTTATGGTCATATGCTTCTCTGAGATAATTAAAATACATATTTTTAATTATAATTAGATATCATGGAGCTAGTTTAGGTATTTGTTTTTCTGATAAATTTTTCAGATATTCTGGTATTCGAAACTCAGTTTGTACACTTGCTTAAATCTGAGTTTTGGAGTGACATTTAGATCAAAAGCTCTGTAATTGTTTTATTGTAAATCATTATTTAATTTGTAATAGATAAAAATGAGGCAAACAAATGTGGAAAGTCCTTGTCTGCCTACCCTCTAGTAATGCGTTTCCTTTTCATTGGTTGTGTTGGAGTTGCCTCAAGTTCACTGTTTTTTCTTTGCAAATCACTTCTCTTTTATCTATAAAAGTTATAGATTTAGTTAGCTAATGGAGTTCTTGAGTTTAAAATGTGCCTTTGGGCTTCAAGCAGTCTTTTGTGTAATGGTTTTATATATACAAGTGATGGGCATGCTGAATGCTTAAGTTGCCTTTCAGAAGGACATGTGAAATGAAATGTGGTATTTGCATGTCTTTCACGAAGAGACCAGAAGTCTTATGAGGCACAAATGTCAAAATATCTGATGGAAAACTTTGAGTGCCTTTCTTATGATCCTAAATGCTGGTGAGCTGAAAAGCAGGACCTTGATTTGTCTAAAACAGCTAGCTCCTTCTACTACCTTGAAGGGGACCAGCACAATTTCTTTTATATGAGTTTTCTGCTAAAGTACTGGAGTTTTCTCCTGTTCCTGCCCACATAAGCATGCTGTTTAGGGTGTCTGAGTTGGAGACTTCTAGCTGTAGATCTTTTGTCCATAACTTCATGTCATACCTCCTGAAAACTTGCATCTTAAAGCTCTCCTCCTTTTCCCTAAAGGTCCTCTGACGTCAGCAGCATGTGAAGTTCCTTCCTCTTACAGGGAAGCTGTGAGGCTTTGCTGTGAAGCTCACTGCTACCACTGTACTGGCACCTTTCCCTTTTCTGAAATGTTTATATTACTCATCTATAGAACTGCAGTCTTCTTACCTAATGGTGTAGTGTCAGGAACAAAACCAGTGCTGATGGTACCAACAGTATGAAATAAAATATGTAGCCATGGTTTTATATGAAATAAAATGTGTAGCCAGTGGGATCAAGTGTACCCTCAGCATATTTATTGATGACACAAAGCTGGGTGATGCAATCAACAAGCTGGAGGGAAGGGAGGCTATCCAGGGGGACCTTGACAAGCTTGGGAAGTGGGTTTCAGCAAACCACAGGCCAAGTGGCCAATCCTGCACATAGAACAGGGCAATCCCAAGCACAAAACTGGGCTGGGCAGAGAAATGATTGAGCGCAGCCCTGAGGAGAAGAACTTGGGTCTTCCCTGATGAGAAGCTCAACATGAGCTGGCAATGTGTGCACACAGCCCAGAAACCAGCCGAGTCCTGGGCTGTGCCTGCAGTACCTGAAGTGCCTACAGGAAAGCTGGGGAGGTGCTTTTGACATGGACATGGAATGATAGGACAAGAAGAAATGGTTTCTAGCTGAAAGAGGGGAGATTGAGATGCAATCTAAGGAAGAAGCTTTCATGGATTTCTGTTGCTTCCAAGATGTTAGCCCATGACACTCTCTCAAGCAGATTCCTAAAGAGGCTGAAATCTGCCCTCCTGAAGTGAAGGGTAGTGAAGGGTAGTAAGCTTACTGTGAGCCCTTCTTGCTGCCTTAAAAATCTTGAACTCCACCATTTCATGGTCACTACAACCAAGGCTGTCCTTGAGCTTAGCATCCCTCCCCAGCCCTTCCTTGTGATGAGAACAAGGTGCAGCACAGAAACATAGAATTATAGAATCATATAATGGTTTGGGTTGGAAGGGACCTTAAAGATCATCTAGTTCCATGCCCCCTGCATGTGCAGGGACACCTCGCACTAGACCAGGTTGCTCAAAGCTCTGTCCAGCCTGGTCTTGAACACTTCAGGGAGAGGGCATTCCCAACCTCTCTGGGCAGCCTGTTGTAGTGTCTCACTACCCTTGCACTAAAGAATTTCTTCCTAATGTATAACTATACATCCTGGTAAAAAGTCCCTCCCTGGCTTCTCTTCTTCAGGCTGAACAACCCCAACTCTCTCAGCCTCTCTTCATAGGAGAGGAGCTCCAGCCCTCTGATTGCCCCAGCCCTTCCTTGTGATGAGAACAAGGTGCAGCACAGAAACATAGAATTATAGAATCATATAATGGTTTGGGTTGGAAGGGACCTTAAAGATCATCTAGTTCCATGCCCCCTGCATGTGCAGGGACACCTCGCACTAGACCAGGTTGCTCAAAGCTCTGTCCAGCCTGGTCTTGAACACTTCAGGGAGAGGGCATTCCCAACCTCTCTGGGCAGCCTGTTGTAGTGTCTCACTACCCTTGCACTAAAGAATTTCTTCCTAATGTATAACTATACATCCTGGTAAAAAGTCCCTCCCTGGCTTCTCTTCTTCAGGCTGAACAACCCCAACTCTCTCAGCCTCTCTTCATAGGAGAGGAGCTCCAGCCCTCTGATTGTCTTTGTGGCACTCCTCTGAACTTGCTCCAAGAATTCTATGTCCTTCCTCTGTTGAGGGCTCCAGAACTGGACACAGTACTCAGGGTGGGGTCTCCAGAGAGCAGAGGGATAGAATCACCTCCCTCCTTGTTGGTTCCTCGATTACTTGGAAAAGGAGGTTGTCACCTACATACTCTAGGAGCCTCCTGGATTGCTTGTGCTTTGCAGAGTTGTCCTCTCTCCAACAGATACCAGGGTGGTTGAAGTCCCCTATGAGTACCATGGCTTGCAAACATGAAGCTGTTCCTATCTGTCTGTAGAGTGACTCATCTACACTGTCCTCCTGGTCAGGCGGCCTGTAGCAGACCCCCACTGCAATTGCACCTGTGCCTACCTTCCTTTTAACCCATAAGCTCTCAGTTGGCTCCTCATCCATCCCTAGGGAGAGCTCCATGCACTCCAGCTGGTCTTTGGCATAGAGGGCCACACCCCCACCTCATCTCCCCTGCCTGTCCTTCCTAATGAGTTTGTAACTCTCCATTCTGATGCTCCAGTTGTAGGAGCCATCCCACCAGGTCTCCATGATGCCAATAAGATCATAGCCCTGCAGGCACACACGTATCTCTAACTCCTCCTGTTTATTCCTTATGCTGTGTGCATTTGTGTAGAGGCATTTAAGCCAGTGAAGGTAACTGACCAGCTGGAGGGGCTGGGATTTCATTATGCCAACCTCCAGGTGCTCCCCTGCTGACCTGCTCCCCTTCTGTAGACTCTGGGGATCTATTACTGAT